>NC_048596.1:68222678-68522678 GCF_003668045.3 Cricetulus griseus
CAGTGCAGTGTGTGCTGGGCAGTGCTGTGTGATGATGGGCAGTGCTGTGTGATGATGGGCAGTGCAGTGTGATGATGGGCAGTGCTGTGTGATGATGGGCAGTGCAGTGTGTGCTGGGCAGCTTCCCTGGGGACTGCAAAGATCAGGAGAGGAAGAAGGCTATGTCACAAATCCTCTGTGCTTTGGGGAAACACAAAAGCAAAGGGCTGGAAGACCCATGGGGTCAGTCTGAGGCAGTTATTAGAACAGGGCTGATGACAGAGGCCTTGGACTTTTCTCTGAATTAAGTGCTGGCAGGAACATTTATAGAAGGAAGTCGCCTATGTGATGAAACTTCAAGTGTTGACATTACAAAACAGAAAACCCAGAACCCAGGATAAAGAGCACACTGCTCTGGCCCATGCCCTCCCCCATCATGTCTCACCTCTGGACAGGAAAGGACAATCAATGTATAGGAGAACTCAGTCATCACCAACAGCACTTGCCCAAGGTCAGCGTAGAGACCTTACCCAAGGCCTGGTGGAGCTTTCCCCAGTGACTCTTTGGCTAGCCTGGCCCACAGGTGGGACTGAGAGGAAGCAGCTTGGCCTGGGCTATGATCTGCATTATTATGGCTACTCCTAGGAACTCTGTCTTCGTGACTGGATGCTGTCACAGCAAATGAGGGACTAGAAGAGATGAGGACCAGCCAGATTTCAAAGCTGCCCTGGCCCAATCACTAACTGCTGCACCGAGACAGTCTATATGGCATCTGGGTTTCCATAGGGTCCCTGAGATTTCTGTTCACCCTCAGGATTGAGACAGGCCATCTGGAAGGTTGGACTATGGGTGGCTCACCATCCTGGGTGGGAATTGCTTTATGAGACTGCCCTGGGCTGAGGCTGAGCCTGTTTCCTTCCGCCGGCTCCAAAAAGGCCAGTCTGGGCTAGGCTGGCCCAGCAGATGTGTTTTAGTGGCCTTCCACAGGATGCAGTAAATGCTCGTCGCCTTTCACATGCAGATGCCTTGGGGGCCATCACCAGGGCCTGCCCAGCAGCCAGGGCCTTTGTGCTGCAGCCCCTGCTGTGCCCAGCCTGACTCTGAATGGTTCCCCTCAGGGAGCCCTATGGGACCACAAATGGACTCCAATAAAGGACTGTTGGGGGGACCCAGGCAGGTTACAGATGTTCACTCCCGCCCACAAGTCCTCAAGCAGTCAATGGGCCCCACCCACCAGCTTCCAGGACTAAGTGGGTAGCAGGGATTGGCTGGGGAGGGGGGAGACGCCACATGGGAAGGATGAAGCTGCCCCCTTTTTTCCATCTGGGATGCTCTTGGGTTCACTTCTCTTGATCTCAACTCAATGCCATGGGGCCTGTAAGGTCCATGAGCATCTGCAGCCCTGGACCTCTACACAGTTCAGGCTCTCTCTACTTGGCACACTAGTCTGCCTAGTGCAAGCTGTTCACTGTTGGTCTCCTGGCACTGCCAACCTGGTTCCACCAGGGCATTGGTTTCTTGCCACCTGGCTCACCGGTATAATTCTCCATGTCTAGAGCAGGATTCCCGGTATACTGCAGGTGCCCAACTAATGTTTGCTGGGTGTGTGGGTGGATGCATGTAATCATTTGTCTTTAATAAGAACTCAGCCTCTTTTCCTGTTTTTCAAGACCTTAGCCCTCATCTTGGAAAGGGCTCAATGGGCAGATGTGAAAGTGAGGTAGGGGAGTCAGCACCTGCCTGGCCCACGACAGGCCCCTTGCTATGGTTAATCTCATCTTCAAAGTCTAAGTTTACCTTCTTCTTGTGCTTTCTGTCCCCCCATAATTTGGAACTTTCTAGAAAGTGTTAAAAAAAAAATCTGTTACCACAAAAAATCCAGAGAGAATAATCAGAGACTAAGCCACCCCTTCCTAGGCTTAAACAATTAAGATGCCACCTTGGGGTCACTGTGCTGGGGAGCTGCCAGGGAAGTGCTTGTTCCCCCAGAGTCCCATCCCACCCCCATCACACTTGTCCCTCAGCAGCAGTGGGTATCACCCCTAGGAACTTCCTTTGAGCTCCTGCAGAACTTCAAAGGCAGCACTGCACTTCAAGGGGGTCATAGAGAGAAAGGTGGAAAGAACTGCCAAGGTCACACAAGCCAGCTGGATGCCCAGCTGTGTACCCTGGCAAGCCGGACCCATCTGTGAAGGGTTCTGGGAGGGGCCAGTGTTGGCTCAGCCACACAGAGAGGAAAATGCCCAGAAAACTTCAAAAGCAAGTGTGTTTTAACTGAGGGCAAAATCTCTTCCCCCGCAAGCCTCTGGCACCTGTCACAGGGGAGGGAAGGCCTGTGGGGCTGTCCTAGGCCTCAGCAGGAAGGGGTGGCCTATAGAGTCCAGGGCTGCTTGGGAACCTCAGCAAAACCCACAGAAGAAATGTGGTAAGGAAAGGAATGCCAGTCAAGAGAGAGCCAAAGGTCACTTGAGATGCTTCAGTGGACCGGGCACAGATTTAGGGACTTGGCCCAGTAGCAAGGAAGCCAGGGAGTTCAGAGACTGTCGGTCCTCTGGGTTCCTTGCTTCCTCAACAGGAATAGTCCCACAGGCTTCTGGAAAGGCAGTTCCCCACCACTGTTGACTCCACAACTGCCTTAGGTACGTTTTTAGGATTGCTGTCATAGGCTGCTACATTTTAGCATCACCACACCAGAGTCCTCCCTGCTACACAAGCCTGTAGGGGTCAAAACAAATCCTTAATTTTTTAATTTTTATTTATGTACATTGGTGTTTTGTCTGCATGTGTATTTGTATGAGGGTGTTAGATACCCTGGAACTGGAGTTACAGAGGGTTGTGAGCTGCCCTGTGGGTGCTGGGTCCTCTGCAAGAACAGCTGGTGCTCTTAACAGCTGAGGCATCTCTCTAGTCCTTTTAATTTTATTTTAAGTGTATGAATGTTGGATGGCATGTATATTTGTGCACTTGTGTACCTAGTGCCTGCAAAGGTCAGAAGAGGGCAACCCCTGTAACTGGTGTTATGAATGGTTGTGAGCCACCAGTGGGGTGTTGAGAACCAAGACACGATGTGGATGCTGGGAACTGAACCCTGGTCGTCTTGCAAGAGCAGCAAGTGCGCTTAATCACTGAACCATCTGTCCAGTCCTCAAAGCTCATCTTAACAAAGCCATTCTGGGACCAGTCAGAAACACCAGCTCAGAACCCACAGGGTCTAAAAGAATCCTTCCCAACACCATACCTCTTTGCATTCTTTTCTTGGACAGTGCTATGTCAGGCTAGAACATAATCTTAGAGGCAACCATCCAGAGCAGTGGTTCTCAAACTGTGGGTCCCAACCCCTTTGGCAAACCTTTATCTCCAAAACTATTTGCATTACAATTGATAACAGTAGAAAATTACATTTATGAAGTAGTAATAAAAGTAATTTTATTGTTGGGTGTTACCACAACATAAGGAATTGTATTAAAGGCCGTAGAAACGTTAGGAAGGAAATCATTAATGAAAAGCCTATGAGTTACAAACATTTGCTCTCAAGCTACCTTGCTGTCACTGGGAGATACCTGGAACCATTACCTGCCTGGGAAGTGTATGATCCAAAGCCACATTCCTGTCTAGAAATCTAGAGGCACCTCCTCCTGCCAGTCCCTGCCAATATCTGTGCTCCTGATAGGAGGGGAAAAATGGGTAAGGACCCAGGCTCCACTCTACTCTTCACAGGGCTTGAACTCACCCTGCTGGTGTCAGTGATGAAGGGGACAAAGATATAACTCTGCAAAGCCACCCTCAGCAGCCAGAGGAACTCCCCTAGTCTTTCAGAGACCTCATTTCAGGCCAAAACAGGATTTGTGGCTTCAATTCCCATTAGATTTTTCAGGACTGGCCAGTTTATGAAGCAGAATTGCAGGTTTTATCGAAGAGATTTTAATGCAGGCTTAAGCACAAGGCTGAAGAGAAAAAGAGGTGCTCAGAAGGAAGTAAGACATACCCATGTGCATAGGTATGTCTTACCTCCAAGGAGGTAAGACACATCCAAATATAAGGTTGGACTTCTCAATAGAGAGGTACAATGAACTGTCTTAGCATTAACTATAACCTTTTTGGCAGCTCTCAAGGTACACCTTTTGTTTTGTTTTTGAGATAGGGTTTTTCTGTCTAACAGTCCTGGTTGTCCTGGAACTCACTTTGTAGACCAAGCTGGTCTCGAACTCACAGAGATCTGGTTGTCTTTTAAAGAACTGTGTCATCAAGTCCATCTTAAATAATTATTAAAAAATTTTATTTTAGCCAGGTGGTGGTGACACATGCCTTTAATCCCAGCACTCCAGAGGCAGAGGCAGACAAATCTGTTAGTTCTGAGGCCAACCTGGTCTACATACAAATCGAGTTCTAGAACAGCCAGGACAGTTACACAGAGAAATCCTGTCTTGAAACACTAAAATAAATAAATAAATAAATAAATAAATAAATAAATTTACTTTATTTTTATTTCTTCATTTTCTCTCTCTTGATAAGAGATGATAGGTTTTAGAAATGCCTTGGATGGAATTATAATCTGATAAAGTAAAACCAGGAGTCACTAAGGGTACATATGTGAGGGGTTTGTACATATCCTGTCTCTGTAAAAGGGTTTTTCTGGTGAGATCCCCAGAAAACTGCAGGCTTACAGCTGGGAGGGATGAAGGTCTTACACAATTGTTAATTATTCTGGAATTATTCTATGGGTAAGAGGCTTCCATCAGACTCCAGGGGGAAGGGCTCCTCTCATCTCTCATGTTCCCAGGATTTTCCCTGTCTTCTATCCTGCCTCACTGCAAGGAAAGGACAGACAAGCTGAATATGGGGAAAGACAAAGAATGGCCAGGACTCTTGTACACTGTTAACTTGAGATACAAATGACACAACCACTTTGGAGAACTCCCTGGCAGCTCCTCTCAAAGTCAAACACACTCCTGCCTTGTAATTCAGACACTCCCGAGTTCCACAGATGCACACACTGTAGAAACACATTCACATGCTCTCCAAAACACCAGTTGCAATAACCCAAATGGGAAATAGAGGAATGCACAAATTGTGTCATCATTTGTAGAGGTTTAAACAAGAATGCCCCCCATAAGCTCATATATTGAGTGCTTGGTTCCCAGTTAGTGGAACTGTTTAGGAAGGATTAGGAGGTGTGGCTTTGTTGGAGGAGGTATGTCACTGGTCATAATATCCCAAGATAGCTCTTTCTCTCTCATGCCTGGAGATCAGATGTAAGCTCTCAGCTTCTGCTCTAGCACTATGCTGCCTGCCTGCCGCCATGTTCCCCATGATGATGGTCATAGAGTCATCCTCTAAAACCATATGCAACCCCCCAATTAAATGCTTTCTTTTGTAAGTTATATTGGTCACGGTATCTTTTCACAGTAAAACAGTAAGACATGACTCCATGGAAACATGCTTAGTTAACACAACTGAGCCATCTAGAAACCACTTTCCACAGATACAACAAATCTCACAAAAGTAATAGCAGTGATAGCAGGTAAAGGGGACAGCCATGAAGGGAAACACACTCTGTAAGTTGTGACCAGCTGCCTCCTCAAGGGCCCACTGCCTTGAGTCCCCTTCACTTCATGTTCTCTCTGGCCCCACACTACCCAGATTCACAAGCAAAACTAAGCTATGGAACTAGAGGGCAAAACAGTGGTTGCCCTGGGCTGGGGAGGATGGAAGGGGCTTTCTGAGATGCTGTTACACAAGAGAATTAAAACAATTGGGTGTTACATGAACAACATGAATGTTAACTAGAGGTAGAATTTACTTTAGTAAGTTTTAACCAGGTATGTTGGCACACAGTGTGATCCCAGCATTCAGGAGGCTGAGAAACAAAGTTCTTGAGTTTGATGTCAGCCTGGGCTACAGATTTTTTTTCTTTTTCTTAAAGCAATAGCCCTCCTTTCATATGACTCAGATTTTAGAAGAATACTAAAGGCATGAGGTGGTTAATACTGATTACCAACTTGATGGGATCACATAGGAGACAAGTCTCTGGGAGATTCTCTTGATTAGGATAATGGAGGTGGGAAGACCCACCCTAAGAGTGGGCAGCACCATTCCCTAGGCTTGGGTCCCGGACTTTATAAAATAAAGCAGGAAGCTAGCCAAGTACAAGTATTCATCAAGTATTCATCACTCTGTTTCTTGACTGCAGAAGCTGCCTCATCAAGCTCCTGCTACCTTGACTCCTCCTCACTTCTGTTCTCTCTGGCCTCACAATATCCATGCTGGGAAAAGTCCCACTAGACCTACTTCTAAAATACCTTTCTCTGTTCCCAACTTGACTGTCTCCTCCCTTAGCCACTTTAAGTGTCCAAACTAGCCACCATGGCGCCTCCCTCATCCCCAGCTTCATGCTGCTTTTAACACCATTCTCCACCCTGCAGCTGAAGAAAGCTACAGATTATGGAATAATCTTTTCGTACACTATGAAGATGTGTCTTTGCCAAGGCACCTTCTGATTGGTTTAATAAAAGAGCTGACTGGCCAGTAGCTAGGCAGGAGGTACAGGTGGGACAACCAGACACAGAAGACACTGGGAAGAAGGGTGGAGTCTGAAGAGACGCCATGAGAGCAGGATGGGAAGTAGGTACATGAGTTAAATAAGCCTGGGGAAGCACACCGATTAATAGAAATGGGTTAATTTAAGCTATAAGAGCTAGCTAACATGGACCCCAGACTGACAGCTTAGAAACCAGCACAGGACGGAACCAGGCCCCCTGCACATGGGTGTCGGTTAGGAGGCCTGGGCAGTCTATGGGACCCCTGGTAATGGAACAGCATTTATACCTAGTGTACGAAATGACATTGCAAGTCCATTCCCCATAGAGGGATACTCTCTCAGCCTAGACACATGGGACAGGGCACATGATGTGACACACTTTGAAGATTCCCCCATAGAAGGCCTCACCCTTTCTATGGAGCAGAAGAGGGATGGGGGGCATGGGAAAATGGGAGGGAGAGGGAACTGGGATTGAATATAAAATAAGATTGTTTCTAATTTAAATGAAAAAAGGAAAAAATCTTTTCCCAACCCTAAAAAAAAAAAAGAGCTAGCTAAAAACAAGCCTAAGCCATCACACGAGCATTTATAATTAATAATAAGTCTCTGTGTGGTTACTTGGTAACTGGCTGGCAGGACAGAAAAGTCCACCTACAGCCACATATTGTGACTTTACTTTTATTTTTTAATGGTGCAAAAGCTTTAGAAAAATGTTGATATACAAAGTTGGATGGTGAAAGCTCTTTCTTCCACTCGTCCCCCACCACCCACTTCTCTCTGCTTGAACCTTGTCTCTTCACTAAGACTTCAAAACAGTTAGCATGTATCTTCCCAGGGGTTATGTAAAGATAGCAGCAGGAACATGTGCACATCTGCCTCTTCTACCCAAAAGAGGAGACACGGGATTGCTGTCCTCACTAACAGTGTATCTAAAGGGAAAAGTGCTCACTCAATGCTATATGGCGTCCCCTGTGGACAAAGGGACAGCAGCTCTTCCCAAATGATTCTTTATGATTTCTTCTATGATTTCAAAGGACACAGCCACTTTATATTTCAGTTATTTCTCAAAAAACAAGGCAGGACAATCCCCAGAAGTAGAACTACTGCCATGCAGTACCAATTACATCTTTGTATGTAATGTGGCAGGATTTGCTTCTACAAAGTCTCGTCAATCAAACTCATGCCCAAATTTTGGGTTTTTGTCTGTTTTATCCAAATCTATTGGTATAGTTTTAATTTGTGTTTCTAATGCAATCAGGTGGAACATCTTTCATATGCTTAGGTCACTGGTGGTTTTTTTCCTGGTGAATGATTATGTCATTTGTCCTTATTCAAATTCAGTTGCTGACTTTTTTATTTATATATTCTGAGGCATAGGCGTAAGGGCTCTCTTGCCAAGATGCCAATGGAAATCATTTTCATTGTACTCATTTGTACATGTGTACAAGTTCGCGCGCGCGTGCGCGCGCGTGTTTGTGTGTGTGTGTGTGTGTGTGTGTGTACATGTTTGTGGATATGCATGTATGACACAAGTAATCTCAATTGTCAACTTGATGATATCAAGAATCATCCAGGAGACATGCATTTGGGCATGTCTGTGGATGGACTATTTTCATTCGTTAATTAAAGTGGGAAGAGATACCCACTGTGGGTGGCACCATTCCCTGGCTTGTATGCCTTAGAGCTGTCTTCACTTCTGATCTATGGTGACTCGATTTATTCATTTGAGCACAAAATCTCATCTACCTTCCCTTCAGATGAGATCCTCATGAGGTCATGGGTGCCTACATGAAGCAACTTCACTTCAAAACATTGTCCAGTGTCTGACTGCGTTCCAAGAGGGGCTTCCATATAACGCTCAAAGCACAAGGCTCACTGCAACAGTTACTCCTGCATTCTGGGTTAGAGGAGAATATGTAGAGGCCAGAAAGACAGGTAAACCTGGATATCTACCCATACAGAGGGCCCAGGTGTTTCCTAGGAATAGATGTCCTTCACAAGCCCCTTTTACTTTGCTACAAAACACGGTTGAGTCCTTGTTACCTCATCAGTACTATCCCTCTTGCCAGTCTTCTTCTTCTTCTTCTCTCTCTCTCTCTCTCTCTCTCTCTCTCTCTCTCTCTCTCTCTCACACACACACACACACACACACACCCTTCTCTTTCTACACACACACATAAACAGAGTGCCTCTTGGGATCAAAGGACTTACTTAACTGCTGGTAAATAAACAATCCTAGTTACGTCAGGGGACTCCAGCTGGTGATTCTGGGAAGCTGAGTGCTAGCCAATGAGTCCCTTCCCACTGTTCATCAACATTATACCATTACACAGTGCTGGCTAGGAACATCAAGGTCTCTGTCACAACTGAAGAACCAGACAACTTCTCCTCCTCAAATCAAAACCAATACAAAAGAATTAGATGGCTAGCCACATATGTGATTTAAAGTTTCCTAAGTTAAAAGAAACAGGTTAAAATAGTTTACTTAGCCTAGTATATTAAAAAATGGTCATTTAAACATGTAAGCAACATAGCGAAATATTTTAAAATAACTTTTCCATGTATTTATTTTGAGGGTGAAGAACTATGTGGAGGTCAGACAGAAGGCAACTTGTAACAGCCACTTCTTTTCTTCCACCATGTGGGTCCCAGGGTTGTCACAATTGGTAGTGAATGCCTTTACCCAGAGAGCCATCTCACTGGCCTAACATACTGCATATTAATATTGCACTATCCTACACCTTTTGAATCTGTATTTTCCTTGACGGTTAACCAAGTTCAACAGCTCATCTGCTTCCAAAGAACAGATCCAACCAACCCTTGGAAGCCTAGCCCCAACCCAACCTTCCACATCTGGTTCCTAGCCAGCCTGAGGGGCGGGGCCAATGGGCAGAGAGGCGGGCGGCTCGGCAGCGGTACAGCCGGAAGCCGTCCCTGCGTTGAGCCCACTAACCTCGCCACCGCCTCCACGGAGCCCGCAATGGCGGTTCCGCCGCCTGCGCCGCTGTCATATAGCACGCCGGAGATGTCAAGCAGTACTCCCCGCACGCCTGCCAGCCGCTCAGCCCACGCGGCCATAGCGTCCCGCTGTACACCTAGGACCCGGCGTAGGAGCGGCCCGTATACCTCAGCCACGCCTCCCACGCGGAGCTCTCTGGGAAATGTAGTCCGGGGTTGGCGGGCCGGGCGCAAACCCGGAACCACGTGGACTAACCTGGTTCTTGGTCATAGCAGAAAAACTGAGAACACGTACCCGGAACATCTCTCTAAGAATCTGGGCGAGGCAAATTGAAATGGAAAGTAAAAGTCTCCGGGAGGGATGGGTCTCACCTGTAATCCCAGCAGGACTTAGAGTGTGAGGCTAGGGTCAGCAAGATGCCAACAGAGGTCAAGGTGCATGACACAAAGCCTAACAACTTGAGTTCGATTCCCCGGACCCGTATGATAGAGGATGGAAACCGATTCCTTCACTTTGTCCCCAGAGCTTCATGAGCACATGGCATACACATATTAATTAAATAAATGAATTTTTAAGTGTCGGAGGCCAGTCCCACCACAATATTGAGATTTTGTCTCTAAAGTGAGAAGAGGGAGAGATCTTGCAAGCAGCTGAATAGTCGGCACAATCCTGCTCCTTAGAAACACTAAAGGAACAATACAAACAGGATGACTACAGTGTAAATAATAATGCCAAGACAAGCTGATAGAAAATAGTAATAGGGGTGGAAGAAAATGAGAATGACAGTGTGTTAAATCAGAAAAAAAAGTTTGTTTTTCCTTAGAAACACTAAAGGAACAATACAAACAGGATGACTACAGTGTAAATAATAATGCCAAGACAAGCTGATAGAAAATAGTAATAGGGGTGGAAGAAAATGAGACTGACAGTATGTTAAATCAGAAAAAAAAAAAAGTTTGTTTTTCGAGACAGGGTTTCTCTGTGTAGCTTTGTAGACCAGGCTGTCATGGAACTCAGAGATCTGCCTGCCTCTGCCTCCCAAGTGCTGGTATTAAAGGAATATACCACTACCACCCAGCTGAATCAGCAAAATTTTTAATAAATTCTAATGTGTCATTTAATGTTATATCATGTGTGGTGATATATTTATTATTTATGATTTATTGAAGCTTGCTGAGGGCTCGGAAAGCAAAGCTAGTATCCATAAGCCATAAAGGTCTGACAATGGTGATACACATGTTTAATCCCAGGACTCAGGAGACAGGCAGATGGATCTCTCTGAGTTCAAGGCCACCCAGGCCTACCCACGAATGAACAGTAACAGAGCTCACGCCTTTGATCCCAGCACTTGGGATCATATGCCTTTAATCCCAGCACTAGGGAGGTGGAGACAGGAGTGATATGTCTGAGCACAGAAAGGCATATAAGGAGGAGATGACAGGAACTCAGAGCTTTTGCCTCTGAAGATTTGTGGAGATAGCATTGTCTCTGAGGATATGTGGAGACAGGACTGCCCTTTCTGCCTGAGGTAGAGGTAAGAGGTAGTAGCCAGCTGCTTTGCTTCTCTGATCTTCAGCTTGAAGCTTGAACTCTAATATCCATCTCTGGGTCTTTTAATTTTTGTGTTACAATCATGTTTGCCACAAACACTGCTATAAAAAGAGAGGGGTTTCCTGGACTGACCCTGTGAAGTAATAAAATTGAAACAAGGAAATGACTTCTTCTATTTGAGACATTTGAGAGTTCAAAGGAGAGGGACCACGTTCTGCTTCCATTCCAGGCTCTTGTTTCACAAAAAGGATGAAGAATTCATCGGAATACTAGAACTTTTTAAAAATTTTATTTTTGTGTTTTGTTTTTATGAGTGTCTGTATAGCACATGCATGCCTAGTGCCTTCGGAGGCCAGAGGAGGGCATCAGATCTCCTGAAACAGGAGTTATGGACCATGATGACCATATGGATGCTGGGAATTGAATCAGAGTCCTTGAAAGATCATCTTAACCACTGAGCCATCTCTCCAACCCCACAGAATGTAGGATCTTTAACCCATAGCAATGAGTTGTGCATTATTCTTTTGATGACTTCCTGGAGGAGCTGTTTGCAAGGGAAATAAAAGGTATAATGCCTACCGTGAGTGGGTTTGCTGTGGCAGAGACTAGAACTATATCGTATTGAGAGATGAGAGAAGCCACTCCAGCTACAGAAGATTTGTTCACACCGGGCAACAAGGAGCTTACAGATTTGGGGCTTAGAGGGTGGAAGCTGAAGAATCAGGCTGGAGTCATACATCTGTGTGAAATGGCTACATGCTCTGCTCCATTTACAGTCCTATGTCTTTGCTTGTTTGTAAGATGTTAGGGACCTAATAAAAAAGCTTCTGCCTCAGCTGAAGCAGAAAACCAAATACTTACAACACTGTCTTCCAGTGCTTACCACTCCACTTTCAGCGTCTAGCTGGACGGTACCCAGTCTAGTCTACAAGGGAAACTGGGTCTTTCCATACCTCAGGGTAGGAGCTGAGTGAGTCCCACTGATGAATCTGCTAGAAGCCTATACTCCACACAAACAACTCTTGTGGTACAACGTGACCTAAAATGTAATTTTTGCCTTCAGAGATCAAGGTCAGAGGAAAAGACAACACCTTCATGACAGCTGGACTGATGTGTTCCAAGTGACAATGAGTGACAGAGATTCATCCAAGAGGATAGATACTGTGGACCATGGGTGGCAGCAATAGTTTCTAAGCAGGCAGGAAGTCTGAAGTGGATTTTGAAAGAATGTCTGACTCTAGGTCCGTGCCCAGGAGGATAAAGGGTACGTCTGCCATCTCTGCCAATGAAAACCATGTCTGTACAGTTCTGTCCTCTCAGCTAGCTCAGTGTGGGACCTGGATAAATCACTCTCACTCTATAGGTAAACAGAAAAATGGAGAAAAGCTAGTGATGCTTTCAGATGTCTACATCTTGATACCCAGAACCTTCCAACACATTAGCTTATATGCCAAAATGGGACTTTTGCAGGTATGGTTGTAGCCATGAGTGTGGAGAGATTAGCTTGGCTGATCCAGTGGGCCCAGCATGATCACAAATGTTACCATTAAAGAAAGAGGCCGGGCGGAGGTGGCACATGTCTTTAATCCCAGCACTCGGGAGGCAGAGGCAGGCAGAGCTCTGTGAGTTTGAGGCCAGCTTGGTCTACAGAGCAAGTGCTAGGATAGGCTCCAAAGCTACATAGAGAAACCCTGTCTCAGGCTGGAGAGATGGCTCCGCCCGTTAAAGGCTAGGCTCACAACCAAAAATATAAGAGAAACCCTATCTTGAAAAACCAAAAAAAAAAAAAAAAAAAAGAAAGAAAGAAAGTAAGAGGCAGAGGAGATATGCCAACAGCAGTGGATGTGTGTGTGCTACAGTGCCAACCTTGAACAAGAAGGGGGCATGGACCAAGGGAAATAGGAGGCTCCTTGAAAGCTTAAAAAGACAAAATAGATGTCCTTAAATCCTCTACAAGGAAAGTAGCTCTACTGACATCTTGGTTTGAGGACTTCTAATATCTAGACTTGTGCCAAATAATAAATCTGTCACCTGAAGCCACTAAATGTACGCTGTTACAACAGAGGTAGGGAATGGATTTAGAGATCCAAGTCTGGCATAGCAGCCCAGACCTCCAAGTCTCCAAATATTATTCACCTGATCCAAAATTCCAAGAACTTTGAATGTAATGGGAAAAGTGCATTGTCTAACTTAGAGTCACTAGCCAGGTTAGTTTTTCTCATGTGCAGAGAGCTGGAAGAAAGGCAACTTTGGCCAGCACAACAGCCTCCAGTAGCAGCAGGCAGTAGGCTGCTTCCATCTTTCTCCACCAGCATCTGCACCTCCAGCAGGAGGTCTGACCCTCATGCTCTCAAGATCCCGGCTGCACTCCTGGGGTGGCTTCTGCATTTCAGACACAGAGGGTGGGGAAGAGGAAACAAAAGCTTCCTTGGGCTCCAAGCCCCAAAAGTCTCCTTGCACCTTCTGGGTCAGACTCCAGTGGTCCAGTAAGACTGGAGTGTGTGGGGATGCACGCCCCACCAGCAGCTTTGGGCTTGTTCTTTCCCAGGAACAAATCTGCAGCCATGGCTGAATTTCAGCTCATGTATGAATCCATCAATTCTTGATTACTCTAGCGGATGTATATATAATCCTATCAGACTTACCCCTACTAGACAGGGCTCTGCTTAGCCAGTGACAGGAAGCAAATTCCTGCAACTTAAATTTCAAAGGAATTCATTGACATTCCAGCAATTAATTGAGAAAGCTTTGTCCATAGCTGGTTACCAGCTCCAGGGAACAGAGTGCCAGGTCAACCGTCCAGTGAAGAATCTTTTCTCAACTTGATCTGACAGTTCCAGAAAGAACTCTGACTCTCTTGGGTCAGGGGCCTCTCACTCCCTGCATTCAGAGGACAGTTGAACTTTGAAGATTCAGGCTGACTCATGTATCCTACCAGGGCTGTAGGAAAGAACATTTGTATTCAACTCTGCCATGGACATGTGGAATCAGGAATGCTGTGCTTTGACTCTGCAGTGTCCCAGACAGGTTCATGTTTTGAACACTTGCTTCCTAGCAGGTGGCGCTGTATTTGGGGCTGTTGTGAAACTTCAGGAGGTCTAGTTGGTACAAGTAAGCCACTGGGCATGAGTCTTTCTAGGTTATATTGAACCCTTGCCCTCTACTTCCCTGGTCACCAGTGACATGAACAACATGTGACACACTTCTAACACGAAGGTTTTGTCATGCCTCCCTTCCCACAACACACCGAAACCCTCTGAGACTGTAAGCCAAAACAAACTTTTCCTCAGGTTGTTCAAGGCAGACATTGTGGTTGTGGGAGCGCAAAAGTAACTACCACAGCAAAGAGCAGAGCATTCATGAGAAGAGGAAGAAGGAAGCAACCCTGTACAGGCAGAAATACCAGGACCCTTTGGGGGTTTTGTTTGTTTGTTTGGTTTGGTTTAGTTTTTACTTTTTTGAGGCAGAGTCTCTCTGTTTAGCCCTGGTTGTCCTGGAACTCACTCTGTAGACTAGGCTGGTCTTGAACTCACAGAGCTCTGCCTTCCTCTGCCTCTAGAGTGCTGGAATGAAAAGTGTGCACCCTGGGGGCTGGAGAGATGGCTCAGAGGTTAAGAGCACTGACTGCTCTTCCAGAGGTCCTGAGTTCAATTCCCAGCAACCACATGGTGGCTCACAACCATCCTTAATGAGATCTGGCACCCTCTTCTGTCATATAGGGATACATACAGACAGAATAATGTACATAATAAATAAGTCTTAAAAATAAAATAAAAATGTTATTAAAAAGAGAAAGAAAAGTGTGCACCCTTTGTTCTTATTATCAAATACTACCTACCCTGAAAAGTAAGATGAACAAATCAAAGGATGGCCTTGTGAGCAAAGGAGGCCTGTCTTTCTGAGGTGGGCTACAATGTGTTGTGGGGGTGTGAGGGGGTGGGCAGCCACTGAGCTAGATTCACTCTTGAAACTTTTAGTATACATTACACTGAACTTGGAGCATGTATGAAAACTCAGGCTGGTTAGGATAGCCTCTATGTGTGACTTGAGTGTCTCACAGCATGACAGCCTGAGTCAAAGCAGAACGTCTCCACAGCAAGTGAGTCAGCCAGCATTCTGAGAGAAACAAGGCAGAGGCTGAAGGCTTCTTGTGCCCTATCTTGGTCACTTCAGCCTTCGGAAATTGCTTACACAGACACAGTGGGGACTCAGGTCAGGCACGCTGAACACTGGGCATATTTAGGGTGATCTTTGGAGAGCAGATGCCACAACCTCTTTCTGCCAGAAGCAGCACATTGGGTTAAATTCTTGCTGCTGCTCTCGTGGTTTTGTGTGGAAAGGGCCTGGTTGCCTTGTGTGGATGCCTGGCCTAGAAGATTAAGGTTGCTCTGTAGAAGCATGGAAATTGACCAGTGTTAGATCCCTTAAAAACCCACATCCATACCAAAAAATTGCTAGGTCCTATTTGTAGCTTCAGCATGCACCACTCATTTTTCCTTTTTTTTTTTTTTATTCTTTAAACAGTATCTAACTGGACAATGGTGGCACACACCTTTCATCCCAGTACTCAAGAGGCAGAGACAGAGGCAGGCAAATCTCTGAGTTCGAGGCCAGCCTGATCTACAGATTGAGTTCCAGGACAGCCAGTGCTACACAGAAAAACTCTGTCTCAGAAAATAAATAAATGTTTTATTTCACAAGAATGAGTGTCTTTTCTGCATCTATACATATGCACTGTGTTTGCAGGAGCCCTTGGTCAGAAGAGGCATCGGATCCCCAGGACTGTTGTGAGCTTCCCCGTGGGTACTGGGAACTGAACCTGTGTCTTCCACAAGAGCAGCAAGTGCTCTTAATGGCTGAGCCATTTCTCCAGTTCCATCTCTTTTTTTCCCCTAAAAATAAATAAATAAAATTTATTTTTGTTTTCTGTGTATGAATGCTTCCCTACATGTACAGATTTGAACCACATGTGCACAGTGCCCAGGGAGGCCAGACAAGGGTGTTGTATAAACTGGAGCTGGAGTCACAGATGGCTATGAACCATTATGTGGGTGCTGGGGATCAAACGGAGGTCCTCTGCAAGAGCAGCAAGTGCTCTTTAACCACTGGTTCATCTCCCAACTCCCAATGTACCCTGGAACCATCTCTTTTTTTGGGGGGGGGGTTGAGACAGGGTTTCTCTGTAGCTTTGGAGGCTGTCCTGGAACTAGCTATTGTAGACCAGGCTGGTCTCGAACTCACAGGGTTCTGCCTCCAAGTGCTGGGGTTAAAGGCCTGTACCACCACCGCCCAGCCTACCACCACCTCTTAAAGTGTGGTATTCCAGCTCGTTTTCATCCAGCTGTGTGAAGCTCTGGAGTTGTTTATTGGGCTATCGTTTATTCCTTTTGAGTCTTCAACCTACAGAAGACCAATGCTGTGGAACAATCTTTGCACACTGTAAATATGTATTGTTCTCATTGTTAATAAAAAGCGGATTGGCTGATAGTTGGGCAGGAAGAGATTGGGGGAGACAGCCTGACTCAGAGAGAATGCTGGGAGGAAGAAGGGCAGAGTCTGGAGTCATGAGCAGACTTAGAGGGAGCAGGAGATGAATGTGCCATGCTAATAAAGCTACTGTCACTTGGCAGAGCAAAAACAAGAAATATGGGTTAATTTTAAAATGTAAGAGTTATCTAGTAATAGCCTGAGCTATTGGCCAAGCATTTGTAATTAATATTAAGACTCAGAGTGGTTATTTGGGAAACAGCTGCCTACACACAGAAAAACTCTGCCTACAGACCAGGATACTAAATGGGTTCAATGACAAATGACTTTAAGACAGTCTAAGGACAAGGCACTGTGACAAAGGCCGTGCCAGGCAGGGTTGTCCAACTCTGGCCAATTTAATTCTAACAACATTTAGAGGAAAGGACAGGTGTAGCCTCATACACTTTTAATGCCAACACTCAGGAGGCAGAGGCAGGCAGATCTCTGTGATTTGAGGACAGCCACATAGAGAGACCCTGTCTCACAAACAAACAAAAACAAAATTTAAAGGGAGAGTTTGAAACAATGCTGGCAATTTACAAAATGAAGACAGGCATAGGGTGCACACTTGAGTTTCTGCCCAGCTCACTTGCTAGAACTGACAGCACCCAGTTTAGTTATGAGGCAGGTCAGGAATAGACTATCATAGAACACAAATGCCCCCTCCCCCACCATCTGTCCCATTGAGGGGGAGCCTTTCTGTGGAGGTAGCATGCATAGATAGGGAGGCAGCACAAGGCTCATATGACGTCTCCGTCAGGGATTTTGAAGAACCTTGGTTTGATACCAGGACATTAAGACTGCATCACAATAATCAAAATAGTCATGGAAATATCATAGGAATAGTTTTAATTTCTCTTCTCATTGCTGTCATCAAATACCTAACAAAAAGCATTTGTGGAAAAAATTGGTTTGTTTTGGCTCACAGCGTGAGGGTACAGCCCACCATGGAAGAGAAGGTGTGGCAGCAGGAGCCTGATGCACCTGTCAATCTACAGTCTGAAGCAGAGAGAGATGAAAGCTGATGCTAAGCTCCCTTTCTCCTTTTACTCAGTCTGGGTACCTACCCCCTACCCCAGGGGAAGTCATGCCCACCCTCTGGGTGGGTCTTCCTTTCTCAGTTGAGTTTCTCTGGTAACACTCTCATGGGCACCCCCAGAGGCATGTGTCCATGGTGATTTTGAATCCAGTCAGGTTGACGATGAAAAGTAAACATCTCAGATAATATACACCATGGGCAATAAATCGGCTGAGCTCACTTCATGTGTTCCCAGCCAAGGTCACAACCTCACAGTCCACCCACCCACTCCTGAGAACCTGTTTTTCAACATTTTGATTTGGTTGTCAGCCTTTAAAACTTTGCCCATATCACAAAGAACGCAAAATTCTGGTTAGTTTGTTGTTTGTTTCCTGGTCCATAGGAAGGTCTGGTAGTGTGGATCAGAATTCCTACAAGGTCCATCCACACTGTTAAGTAGCAGCCTCTGCTCAGCAGAAAGGTGGCTTGTTCAGCTGGTTTAGCAGCTCCGTTAGACCACAGCCTGGGCAGCTGAGGTCCAAGGTTTTCATATTTATGTGAAGCAAATAATTTGTAGAGGTGGGAGACCAGGGTGGGAGATGATGGCATAAGATGTGGTTGCAGATTCAGGGGAAACAGTGTTTTGTCCTCTGTGCCTTACAGGAGACTGCCTAACTGGGTTTTATTTTGCCCAGAAGCAGGTGGTTTATGAGCTTACAAAATTCCACCCTGCTTGCTGATCTTCATTTTGCAAACACACCTTTCTCTGGCACTCCCTGTTAGGTTGGCACAGAAAGTAAAGGCCAGATTTCACAGACCTTTTCTCTTCCTGTTGGTCCCTTCACCAGTTCTCTTCCTCCCTCAGCTTGTCTCTTGGCCTTTTACATTCTCCCAGGAACATTTCTCTACCTTCCTAGACATCCAGTGCAATTCAGTTTGCCTGGCAGTTCTCCTTACTCCTGAGGACACTTTATGACACATTGAATGTAAAAGATCTCCCTCGCAACTGGGTCCCTGAAACCTGTGGTCCAGTCTGCCTCTGAGTAGTCATACATGGGCTCACTTATTTTCCCAGATATCCTCTTACACAGTCTAGCTATCTGCACAATTTTAATGACAAGCTGCTTTGATTAGCTTACATCCTGGGGCCAGGAGTGGATTTCCTCAAAGAGTGTATTATTAGAGAGGATTCTGAAATCTCACTGCATTCAAATTCCAGGCCCAACAATTCTGAGCCTGTTCCCCATGTAACCCCTATAAGTTCATTTTCTCAAATGCAAGCTAGTAGTATCAGATCAAAACCTCTCTGGAGAACTGAAATACGTGCAACAGAGCTTAGCCCACAGCCTGGCCCATATGATAAATATGTGTTCTGGTCACCAACAAAGCCCTCTATTGCTTAGTAACCTTTTTGATATTTCCTCTAAATTTTAAAGATACAGAGTTGATTCTGTAATCCCAGAACTCAGGATGAGAAGGAAGCAGGGGGACCACAAGTTGCAGGCTAGCCTGAGCTACATAGGAAGACCAACCCTGTCTCAAAAACAAGTTGACTTTTTTTTTAACCTATAGATTTCCACAAGACGCAATTTTGTTGTTTAAAGTGAAATATGTGAACATGTTTGTTGTTTGCAGTTTAGAGGAAGAGAGGCAGGCTGTGCTTTTGTTTTGAATAATTTATTTGTTCATTTTAAAAACCTACTTTTTTTGAGGCAGAGTCTTTTTTGTTTGTTTGCTTGTTTTGTTTTTTGAGACAGGGTTTCTCTGTGTAGCTTTGGACCCTGGCCTCGAACTCACTCTGTAGACCAGGCTGGCCTGGAACTCATAGGGATCCGCCTGCCTCTGCCTCTTGAGTGCTGGGATTAAAGGCGTGTGCCACCATCATCTGGCTTGAGGCAGAGTCTTGTGTAGCCCAGGATGATGACTTTGGACTCCTGATCCTCCTGCCTCACTTCCCAAGTGCTGGGATTACAGTTGTGCGCCATCAAGTAATGGGTCATGAACCAGAACTTCATGCATGCTAAGGTAAGAACTCAAGCAGCTGAGCCAAGAGCTAAGACCCTGTCCTAGGAAAGTGATATCTTGAACTTTTCTTACAAATCAAAAGTCTCCAAGTTGGTTCCATATATATATATATATATATATATGTTTGTGGTTTTTGTTACTGTTTTCCAGGTTTTTTTTTTTTTTCTTACTTTTGTTGGGTTTTTATATGTGGCCTTGGCTGACTTGGAATTTAAGAGAACTTAATGGCCTCAAATTTGCAACAATTCCCCAAATGTAAATTGTAAATCCTAGCAATGATGGCCTGAAGTCAGGTAAACAAACCATTATTCTGGTATCAATGGCTTCCTTTTAAAACCCAGTGTCTTTTTTTCCTTCCCACCATATAGATTGGGGGAAACTGGTTGAGTACTTGAGTAGAGGGATGTATACATGGCTGTCTCCATAGTCAACACCTCCCTTTGGCCTTCAGCTGTGCCTAATGAAGCTGTCTCTTTGGCATGTATGTCCTAACCTGTGGGCTGGTTCAAACAGAGAACTCCACTTGTATTTATTTCAGGAACATATGATTTTATCTTAGGGACCTTAATGCAGCTCATAATAACACCCACCCTCCCTCTGGATACACTGCACATTCTCTTCATTGTTAATCCTGCTCCCCGGGTGGGTGGCAGTTCCTCAAGGCTGTGCTGGAATTACAGGCCACTTTGTTTATGCAATCTCTGGAGAAGCCTGGCACCATTGATTTGCATCAGTGCCTCCGGAATAGCCTTTTGCCATCTCCTTAAAGATACTATCTAAGCTGTGAAATTCATTAAATGGTCCCAGAAATGGATCGGGTTATTTAACACAACATCCCTAATGGCACAATATCTCAGCTGTCCACACTGATAGTGAACATTGTCTTGGATAGCGTTATCAGCCCAGGACACCCGCTATGAATATTGATCCTAGGCTTGTTACAGCCATCACTTGCCATCAGGACAGGTCAGAGTTGGAACCCACCTAGCATCAAAGCAATTTAAAGACAGTACTCAAACAGAATTTTAATGTCCAGGCTGGGGGAAGAAGAAAAAAATAATAAAACAAAACACACACACAAAATACTAACAACCAAATCAACTCAATGCACGAAAGGAAGATAAGATGGCTTACCAGATGGGAACATATGCATTACATAGAAATAGCCTCAGTAACACACATGTCAGAATGTCAGTGGGCCAAGCTCATCTCCTAGTTGTGCCGAAAGGGAGGTTTCACTGCCTTATGGTCCATACAAAACAAACGGCCAGAAAAAAGGCTCCCCGAAACTTTCTGCCTTCTTCTTCCCTCAGCAGAAAGACATCCTCTAGTCTTTGGGCATTTGTCTCTAAGTTGAGTGAGTAAGACACAGCAGTGTTTCTTCCATGCCATTTATTATCCAGAGTCAAACACTAAGCAGGGTTCCTGGACTGTCACACTGTCTTGAACATACATAGTAGAAATGGTGAGAAAATGAAGACAATGATCACAAGAAGATATGCTTAAGGATCTTCAGATTACAGAGTGTGACCTCTCCATGTTCTTGGATTTTCTCTCCAATTTGTTGTTTCCTGCCTTTTTTGGGTCTCTTTTCTGTATTTAGCACCATAGACTTCAGAGGAAAAGATGACTCATTTGAAAGGAAAAACTTTATAATTTAAACAACAACAACAACGGGCTATGGAAGTGCAATGAAATAAGCTAAGTTTTGTCTGATCATGGTGTTGGTGGTGTGTGTGGGGGGTCAGGGCTCTTTCCTGGTCCTTTGGTTTGGGACATGGGTACCCTCTGAAATGCTACCACCCCCCCCCATTCATGTGAAATGGCCTCAATGTTTCTTCCATAGAAAAGGGTAAGAGAAGGAATGTTTTAGCTATTCCTGGGTGATCTTAGGGAGATCTTTCCCCAGCTATTCTGTAAACCTTGTGTGTGTGTGTGTGTGTGTGTGTGTGTGTGTGTGTGTGTGTGTGTGTGTGTAGACAGAATTGGGGTCAATAGGGGAAGGAAGAGAAAGAAAACGGAAGACTTTAAAAATGTGGGAACCAGGCGAGAAAGGGTTATCCAAACAGAAAACAAAGTATGTGCATCCCATAAGGATCTGTGATTTGCAGCATTGTCTCTGCGGCCCGGCCTCTCTGTTTCTGGGTAGTCTTTTCCCTGACTTTCACATGGCACATATCCTCTTTGGCAGGGGGTGTTCTGGTGGGCTTGGGCTGGGCACTTCCTTCCCTTCACTTTGAAAGCGCAATCGTCTTTGCTTTAGGACTGGAGCTGGTTTGAATTTCGGCAAGGCTTTAAAGTCGGCAGGGAATAGTGGTGTCCACCCCTGGGAGGGGCTGAAAGGTTTGAATGAGAAAAGCTACAAGGAACTAGCCAACCCCCCCCCCACCCCCGAGGATGCCTCTTTAATAACAGATAGGATTAGTAGCCCCCAGCACTTTAGTGCGAAAGAGTCCCCTCCTCTTCCTACTTCTTACCTGCTCAGACAATATTAATTGCTAAGACATTGTCTGGAAACTGCATGGGGCAAAGAAGAAAGGAGCGACGGTCCGAAGTGGCCCTGGGCAGGGGAGCTAAGTAAGGGATGCTTCAGAATTTGCCGCTGAAATAAATGTCACAGCGGTGACAAAAGGGAGGAATGTACCACGGATGTGGCTAGTGCAAGCTTTCCCTTACCGCTAACTGACGCTGGCTGGCCTCCCTGGAGACTTGGGGGCAGATGGGGCCATTTTAATCGTATCTCTTCTCTGATCTTAAATTCAAACCAGCGGGCATCTTTTAACCTTTTCCTTCTTGTGGCGGGGAAAGGATGGGGTCAGAAGCAGAGTCAATTTCTGATGCTAATGATGGAATCTGTGACTGTGAAGAGTCCTGATGGGCAGCGAATATGGCACTCCGGGTCACTGAAAGAAGGACAGCCACCTTCAGCCGAACCACCCGGCCCTGAGCCCGTGGCCCTCCTGGCTGGGCACTGTGGTCTTTCCTATAATCCCCCTTTGACCTCTGACCCTGCTGGTCTTCCGGGTGGAAAGGAAAGTCTCCTGTTCAAGGAGATTTTTTTTTTTTTTTGCCTCCATTTCCCAAGACAGAGGTTGTGCAAAAAAAAGCCCTGACCCAACCCAGACTTTTGTCTACCCTGTGCAGATCATTGCTCATCTTTGAACCTCGTTTTCCTGGCCTTTGAAACCCAGACTGTAGTCCCAGGCCACGCCCAACTCACAGGGATGCTTAGAAAATCAAAAGAGAGTGAGAAAGCCCCAGGGTTTTGTAAACTGTAAACACACAGAGGCTTTAAAAATTCGAAGTAAATGGGCCTGAAGACATTACTGTGGCTCACAGATGGTGCATGAGATAAGCCAAGCATCATTGCGAAGCGATCAGGCCTGGCCTCAGTGACATCTTCAGGCCAAAGACAGATGGCAAATGCTCCAAGAGAAATAAGTAAACTTCAGTCAGGTAGATGTGTGTGTAGAGTGGATATCGGAGATGGAAGCCTCCCTCGCACCCTTCACGAGTCTCCAATAGATGGAAGGACTCTCAGGCGGCGTGCGACCGCGACCCCTCGAATCGGAAGCGCGCATTGGCATGCGAGGGTTCCTCTGGTCCAGGGTAGCTGCCACCGCGCCGCGCGGGATAGTCCCGAGGCAGCTGCAAACTCGCCCTGCACGTGGCAGGGGTCTGGCCAGCGCAAGTGCCAATCCGCAAGCAGCCCCCCGCTGCTCTCCCGCCCCGCCTCCTTGCCCCCCTCTCCAGCTTCACTTGGCGGGGAAAATCTAGCTCTAGACTGGAGCGCTGTGACCGAATCACAGCCGAAGGCAAGCTTGAGTGCGCCTATCCTCAACCACGCACTGCCGGCCTCCGGTCCGTGGGAGGCGGGCATGCTGGCATGGCAGGATGGCGGGGCCAAGGCGGCCCCTTCTCACCACAAGATTTCTTTCTCTGTCCTGGACATCTTGGATCCGCAAAAATTCACCCGAGCTCCGCTCCCGCCGGTGTGTCTAGCTGTCCAGGAAGCCAAGAAAAGTTTGGCAGAGGTGGAAGCAGGGGAGGACGCCAGCCCAGAGTCGCAGGAGACCCCCGGTAAGAATGCGAGGCGGTTACAGGCTAAGATGCTAAGAGTGTGTGGAGTGTGTGGAGCAGTCAAGGTCTGATGAATGGCTGCTGGTGGCCTGGGAACTAGAGAAGGCGCACCCGCGCGGGTGCGAAGTGAAGCACCCCTCCTATTGGAAAAGGAAAGAGGCAGGAATGAGGCTGAGATTCCAGGGCAGGTATGTGCTTCATTCCTGAACACCTGCTCCATGGATGAGCGCCACAGCTCTGACTGCCTCGCACATCTAAAGGAAATGTATTACGCTATCCACGTCCTAGAACCTGGACTAGGAGCTGGGATAAAGGCTATGAAAACTCCTTCCAAATATATAGTATCATTAACACCTCTCCTATTTTATGGATGTATCAACCGAGGCCAGGATTAGGTGTTTATTTTCAGCCACTCGGAAACACCTGCAGAGCCCATGCCTTTACCTTTCAGGAGGGCAGCTTTTGGTGCTTTCTCTTCTAGACCATTCCACCTCATCCCTGAAATTGGTGGATATCAAAGGAAGGGTTCAGGAAAGTTTGTGGCTGGAAGGACTTAAGACAGACTCATGGGACATGGTCATGGGATTCCTTGGAGGGACTCCGAAGGTCTAGGGACTATGGTCCTGGGGGGAGCTATATGCAGCACAGTCCCCTGCTCCTCCTTTCTAAGTTTGGTAGTGATTGTCTTGGGCCCGGAAGCCTCTGGTGGCCTGGCTTGGGTCCCGGCCCTGGGCCTGGATTAATTGTTTGGATGGTCTCTCCGTGGGGCCGCGTTCCCCTCCCCCTCTCCTTGATCGATATTCTATTACTGGCGACTGCATATCTCCTGCCCGCAGCTTGCAGGTACTGACTTCAAACCCCCTTTCCCTGTCTGATCCTAATATTGTTCGATTAAAACTTACCTTTAATAGATGACATCTATCGATCAGGCTCCGGACAAATCTGAAACTCTATTAACGCGACCGGAGAGAGAAGATGGGAAAGGGGGAATTTCTCTTTTTGCGGGGAGGGGAACTTAATAACTTCTTTTTTAATTGCTAGGAGTCGCACACCAAAATAGGCTTCTAGGGCCTGGAGTGGTGATTCAATAGTAAACGCACTTGACATTCCCATATCGTAATGCACAGCAGACAACTCTCTTCTAGGCTCGATAAAGTCACTATACTTTCTTGATATGGGGTGCCATCCAACATGTACTTTTTTGGTGCCTATGTAAATGGAAGATTTGTAAAGGGCAAGAGAATATCGCACTCCTGAATCTGCTCCCCAAGATGTGCGGATTGGGGACAGAAGAGGGCAAAGTGGGGGAAAGTGGCAGAACTGGGAGTTGGATCAAGGGGAAAGCTGAATGCTCTGGGGGAGGACAAGAAGGTTTGGGGTTTTCGGGCTTCTGGTCACCATGCCCTTCTCTCTTAGATGCTGCGGGCCAAGGTACTGGCCCCGCGTCCCCCATGGAAGGTTCCGAAGCGGAAGAGGAGGAGGAAGCAGAGGATGTGGGACGCGTGCAGCGGCGTGAGCGCTGGCAGGGGGTTCACGCGGGCTCTCCAGAGGCACTGGAGGTGGCAGCGGGAGCCGGGGAGAGCGGCGCGGACGGGCTCCCAGCGTCCCCCGGCTCTCCGCGGCCCCGGCGCCGGCGATCCGAGTCTAGCTGCGCCAAGCCACGGCGCGCGCGCACCGCCTTCACCTATGAGCAGCTAGTGGCCCTGGAGAACAAGTTCCGAGCCACGCGCTACCTGTCGGTGTGCGAACGCCTGAACCTGGCGCTATCGCTCAGCCTCACCGAGACGCAGGTCAAAATTTGGTTCCAGAACCGCAGGACCAAGTGGAAGAAGCAGAACCCGGGGGCCGACGGCGCAGTGCAGGCGGGATGTGGTACGCCACAGCCTGGGACACCTGGCGCCGCGGCGGGGGCCTGTAGCAGTGGCACCGGGAGCAGTCCTGGCCCACCGGTTCAGGGCGCTCTGCCTTTCCAGACTTTTCCCACCTATCCCGCCACCAACGTTCTCTTTCCTTCCTCCTCCTTCCCGCTGACGACAGCCGCTACAGGGAGCCCCTTCACTCCTTTTCTTGGGCCCTCCTACTTGACCCCCTTTTATGTCCCACATCTCTAAACCCGGTACTCCAGTCCTATCGGGATTCCCGAGTGGTCAGTATGGTGGTGTGGATCCCTGCTTCACAGAGGGGCACTGACCGCCCCCTCCTGGTATTCTGGTGTCTGTGTGCCCCGTCGCTCCAGCTGCTGGTGACGCCACCAGAGGGCGAGGAGAAGCCACCTGCTGGACTCCAAATCACACAGGCCACTGAGGGGTCGAGAAAGTGTCCAAACAAAGTTAACTTAATCTTCCAGCTTTTGGACGTCGCTCTTTACTTTCATTCACTTCCGGGACTCTGCTTTTTAAAAGGTCTGGGTATTCAATACTAGGCTAGTAAGGGTTCCCAGGATGGAGATTGTGGGGAGCCAAGACGCCCTGAGCACCAGCTGTTAGCACCAAAGACTGAATATTTAAAGGTTCAGAGAGGAAGAACTTTCCTTCTTGGTGGTGGAATTGGCTCAACACAGTACTTCCTCTCAAATCCTGAACAAAGCTGGAGCAAGTTGGACCCAAAGCAGATGCAGCTATCGAATGGACTATTTTCAAGATGCTTAATTCAGTATTTCTAGATCTTCATTTGAGATTCAGGCTTGAGCCAGCTACTGATGCTAACAGGCTACCTGACTTTCTGTGTGCACACTCCACGTGTACCAGGAAGTTGTTCGGCGTTGTGCCTAGAACGACCTGGAAAAGACACAACTCTTACCTAGCAGATTTGAGAACAGCTTGGACAGACTACAGCAGTGCCCTAAATGCACAAAAAGAACAGCAAGGGGAGGGATGACCCAAACAAAGGCTATGGTGAATTCTGTGTGTGAGCTGTTGTGATGTGCTCATCTGTCCATTCTACACCTTCATGGACCTTTGGACTGACAAGTTGGAGCAGAGCAAGCTCCACCAGCAGGCATTGCAGTCAGGCATTTGACATTTTTGAAAGCACAAATGTAACATATTTAGAATACCTGAGATTCTGACTTGAAAACAATTCTTGTTCTAAATAGGCTTTTCCCGCACCCCTCCTCATGACTCTGAACAAAGAAATACTTGCCAAATGTAAAGAGCTGTTGTGGAGGCTAAAACTTTGTTGGGCTCAAGGATATAGATGTTCTAACTGCTGCTTTCTTTCTCTGTTAATACAAAGCAAAGGTAGTTTGTGAAGTTCCCTTGCCAGTTTTATTTGAAACACTGGTTTTCTGTGTTGTTTGGTCTTGTAGTCACACCTCAGAGACCCAGATGACCCCATCTCTACCCTATTTTGTGTTTCATCCTTACTTTTTTGATAGCTTGAGTCCAGCCAACACCTAAATGAATACTATATTCCTTACAATTACTTGGCAGCCTGTACCGTTAAAAATTAAACTTAATGGTCAACAGCTTTAAATTAAAAACACACTGCAATTATGAACATTATAATCTTGAAATAATTAGCTTTATTATTATGAGGAATAATAGCAAATAATCCTCCATTCAACTTAAATGAAGACTTTCATGTTCTAGGACTCAAACTGTGAGTATGAATTATTTCATTGTGCATTTGATAATTAGAATTTGCCCCTTCTATTCTGAAGAATAATGTCCCCAAACACTGCATCATAACTTCTCAAAGGACAGTTGACGTCAGCTGAGATTAGAAATGAAGTTACTACAGTAAGGAGTATAATTTTATTCATGTTGGTAAACTGTCCTCCAGTGATCACTTGTTCTCAACAGTAGGATCCCAGGTTTGTGAATAGATACTTCAAATGCTCAAAGATAAGATCTGGGCAAAGAAAGAGGTCAAATTTCTGTACTAAGCCGGAAACATTTCACTCCAGCTCTCCCAGGGACCAGAATCAAAGACTTCAGAGGAAGTAGAGACCTAGCCTTGTGCTGTTGACGAAACCCTTCTACACATTGTCAGAGAGTGATGTCCGAAGTCTTTGACTTTGGACTTCTTTAAAAGGCCCAGTAATGATTCGACTAACTCCTTAGACTTGTTTTTATTGATGTGTTGGCCTAATAAATTCTTTCTGTAATAATTTTGATTAATTATTTCTTGCTCATTATTAGCAAAACTTAACAATTGTATAGTCATCAGAAGATGTGTATATGTGCCCCACTTCTCCCACCAGCTAACATTCACAGCCAATATTACTTCCTTATTCATCCATGCTAGATATACATGAAGTAAGTACATTTGCAGGCAATTTTTACAGACACATTCAGTGCCATTCTAGCAAAAGCAAAGCATCTTTGAGAAAAGTTTAATTTCTGGCTTACTGACTAAATCAACACCTACTCATCAGGTTTCTAGGACATGAGTGCCCTAGCTTTGCTTCACAAATTCCTAATATTCCCCTCCAATGCAAGAGCCTGGTGGACACCTTTTTAAAGGTCTAACCATTTACTTGGTCATAGATTTTTTTAAAAAAGATTTTATTTATGTATTATGTATACAACATTCTGCTTCCATGTATATCTGCACACCAGAAGAGGGCCCCAGATCTCATAATGGATGGTTGTCAGCCACCATGTGGTTGCTGGGAATCGAACTCAGGACCTTTGGAAGTGCTCTTAACCTCTGAGACATCTCTCCAGCCCCCTTGGCCATAGATTTCTATGGATAAAAGTGACAGGTTTTGATTCTCATGAAGCCATGTAACCAGGGAGCCTTTTAAAAAGGGAATGAGTAGGGGGTTACTTCTCATGTTAAGAGGATCTCAATCCATTTGACAGGTACAGATCAATGTTTTTGTGTTTTGTAGCAAGTGCATGAGGCAGAGTCTCACTATGTGAGGCTATATTTTCCTGTCAAGGAGCTCACTGTGTAAACCAGCTGGCCTAGGCCTCACAGGGATTCTTCAAGCTGTGTGTCTGAGCTGTTATAGAAGGAGCATCAGCCAGGCTTGGTGGCATACATCTGTAATTCTAGCACTTGGAAGGCTGAGGTGGGAGGAACATTGTTCAGCTTTAGACTGGGCTGTATTTTGAGTTTCAGACCATCTTAGACTACAGAGTTAGACCCCCTTCCAAAACAAAACCAAAAACAAAACCACCAACCAAACGAAAACCAAGAAAAACCATCTCTCAACTCCCTCGCATTTAATACTGCTGGGAGAATAATGTAAGAACTTCACTAAATTCTGGGTACACTTAAGAGGGCAATGGCGCCGGGCGTTGGTGGTGCACAGACACTTTTAATCCCAGCACTCGGGAGGCAGAGGCAGGCGGATCTCTGTGAGTTCGAGGGCAGCCTGGTCTCCAGAGCGAGTGCCAGGATAGGCTCCAAAGCTACACAGAGAAACCCTGTCTCGAAAAACCAAAAAAAAAAAAAAAAAAAAAAAAAAAAAAAAAAAAAAAAAAAAGAGGGCAATGGCATTACACAGTCTGTCACACAGATTGAAGGAGAGAAAGAAACTCAGCCCCACTCCCGAACCAAGGAAATCTTTAAGGTGCCAAAGGTAGGCAACCAAGAAGACACAAGTGGGTCACACCGGACCCTTCCTGGTTCCCTCAGGCTCTGGTTCACCAGGATCTCAGTTAAGGTGGGAAAGCATAGTTCAGTCTTGGCCTCTGACCCCCCAAAAGGCTGGATTTACAGCCACCACCCCATCCTCCGTGGAAACATGACTTGGGTAAATTCCTGGTACCTGTGCCTCTGTTTCTTCAGTATAATGGCTGTTACAGAAGGTGATAGAGGAGACCTTTGAAGAATTATATGGAAAGCACTTAACTTAGCGCCTGGTAGGATGATGTCATTTTATCTGAAAAAGTCTTCAAAAATGTTGGCCTTAGGAGAGGTGATGTGGTTCCGTGGTTAGAGAGGCTGTCTAGTATGTGTAAGACCCAGGGCTCAGTACTGAGAACCGATATGCCTAATCCCACCGCTTGTTTACAAAACATTTGTTGTATAATTAACATGCAAGTAAGTGAATATAGCAGATGTGTGTAAGTTGGAGAACTTGAAATAATTGGTTTTTGTTTATTTGTTTGTTTGGTTTTGGTTTTTTTGTGACAGGGTTTCTCTGTGTAGTCTTGGCTGTTCTAGAACTCTCTGTAGACTAGGCTGACCTTGAGCTCAGAGATCCACCTGTCTCTGCCTCCTCCTACATGCTGGGATTAAAGGTCCTGCACCATACCACCCAGCAAAAAGATTTATTTTTATTTTATGTGTATGAATGTTGGTCTGAACATATGTCCATGCGCCATATTGTGAAGTGCCTATAGAGGCCAGAAAAGGGCATCAGAACCCCTAGAGCTGGAGTCACAGACAGTTGTGAGCTGCCATGTGGGTGCTGGCAATTGAACTCAGGTCCTCTGGAAAAGCCGCAAGCTGCCTTAACCCCATGGAGTTATCTCTACAGCCTACTATTTCCTTTGCCTCCTTCTCTTCTTCTTTAACAGAGACTCATGTAGCCTATGCTATGTAGCCATAGCTTGAACAAGCTATATATACAAGGATGACTTTGAATTTCCTTTGATTATAAAGCCAGACTCTCAGAGTTTAGTATTCTATTTGAGTGTGTCTAGTCGGGCTTCTTTTTGTTCCACATTTTTGGTGTCCTCCATGTTGCTTTGGGTAACTATAGATAGTGGTTCTCAACCTTCCTAATGCCTCGACCCTTTAATGCAGTCCCTTACGCTGTGGTGACCCCCAACCATAAAATTATTTTCGTTGTTACTGCATAACTGTAATTTTGCTACTGTTATGACTCATAATGTAAATCTGATATTTGACCCCTGTCGAGAACCACTCTATAGATTCTTCACCTTTATAACTGCTGGTGATTTTTGTAGATTGAATGCTTTCAACTTACTATTCATTCTCCCATCACTGGGAATTTTTAACCTTTCCAATTCTGAGGCTGTCATGAAAGACCTGGTCCTGGATTTGTCCTTTGATGTGTGTAACTTCATGTTGTCTTTGGTAATACATCTAAGGGTGGGGTCCCTGTCTATCTGTATACACAGTCTAGATTTAGTAGAAATTGCAAGTCTTCTTGTGTGGGTGCATCAAGTTTCATCTCTACCTGCAGTGACTGAGCCCTCCAGTGCTCACCATCCACCCAACACTTCATTTCTGGTAGTGCTAGATCTTGAACCTAGAGTTTCATGCATGCTAGATGAATGTGCTACCACCGAGCTATAGTCCCAGCCCCCTCCTGACACTCTCAATTGCCATTTTCATTCTACTGATCTTGTAAGGTAAGGACAAGTGCCTTGTTTGGTTTTATTTTTCATTTCCTGGAGAGAAATGACAGTTGACACAAATGCCTTTGGGCCATTTGTGTATCTGTTTTGGTGAAGTGTCTGGTCAAGTGGTTAGCCCCTCTCCCATTAGTAAAACAAACTGAGTCTCAGACAGGAGGTGACTGGTCCAACGATGCACAGCTGGTAGAAAAATATCAGAGAAGGACATGATGACTCTAGGATGGTTTAAACTATTCGTGGGCCACCAATCATATAAAGTGTTTAATTAAAGAGCTGGGGATATAGCTCAGTAGAGAGTCCACCTAGCATGCATGGAGTCCTAGGTTCATTATCCAGAACAGAAAAACAAATTGTGGTTATAATATTTGTAAATAATCTGAGAACTGTGTGGCATATTTTACAGCTAACGTACCAGTTCACTTTCCCACCAATAATGCATGAGGGCTCTGGTTTCTTCTGGTTATTTTCTCTTTATCTTGTCTCCAAATGCCTATTTGCATCTTGAATGCTCCCCTCCTCCCAATGGCCCTGATGCCAGGGAGATGGGAGGGTATGTGGGGGGTATGTGTGAGAGGAAGTTAGGTTTTTTTTTTTTTTAAGATTTTATTTATTTATTTATTGTGTATACAACATTCTGCTTCTATGTATATCTGCACACCAGAAGAGGGCACCAGATCTCATAAGGGATGGTTGTGAGCCACCATGTGGTTGCTGGGAATTGAACTCAGGACCTGTGGAAGAGCAGTCGGTGCTCTTAACCTCTGAGCCATCTCTCCAGCCCCGGAAGTTAGGTTTTTAAGGTATGCCCTAGTCCCTTCTTCTCTTTTTGCCTCTTGGCTCCTATGAAATAAATTGGCTTCCTTTGCCACATCTTCTTGCCTATGTTGTAGCCATAGGCCCAGAGCAATGGAGTTAACCAACCAAGGATTGGAGTTGCTGCAATGCCCAACAGCTCCCCTATTAAGTTGAATACCTCAGGTATTGTTACAATAAAAAAAAAAGAAAACTGTCATAATTGATGACTAAAACTTCCAGACCTTAAAAAAACGAAACCAAAACAAAACACAAACAAAAACAGTATTGTATTAGATAGGTGTGGTGTTGCTGGCCTTTAATACCATTTCTCAGGAGGCAGAGACAGGCCAATCTCAGTGAGTCAGAGGACACACCCTAATCTACATAGTGAGTTTTAGGACAGCCAGGGCTATATAAAGAGACCCTGTCTCAAAAAAAAAAACAAACAAAAATTACATTAATTTATTTACATGTGACTTCCATAGCACACCCATGTTGTGGGGAGGGGTACACATGTTCTGTGGCATACATGTGGAGGTCGAAGACAACCTTTGGGAGTAGGTTACTTCTTTCTACCATGTGAGCCCAAGAAACTGAATTCAGGTATCAGGCTTGGTGGGAAGTACTTTTACCCATGGAAGCCATCTCAGTAGCCCAATGTCAAAACTTTTTTTTTTTTTTTTTTTTTTTTGGCTGGGGAATTTGAGACAGGGTTTCTCTGTGTAGCTTTGGAGCCTATCCTAGAACTCACTCTGTACACAGACTGGCCTTGAACTCACTCTATAAACAAGGCTGTCCTGGAACTCACAGAGATCCACCTGCCTCTGACTCCCAATGCTGGGACTAAAGGAGAGTACCACCACTGCCCAACATATCAAGATCTTTTTAAATGCTTGTTGACCTTTTGTAGACCTTCTTTGAGAGATGTTCATTTAGGACAGTTAGTTATTTTTTAATTGGGTAGCGTGTTTTTGTTGTTGTATGTGTCTGTTGTGGTGGTTTTTGTTTTGCTTTGTTTTGTTTGTAGGTGTGGAATTCAGGGCCTTGCCCAACTAGGCAAGTACTCTGCCACTGTTAAGCTGCACACCCAGCCCTTGGCTTTTAAATGTCGGATCTATGAGTTCGGGCTGGCCTTGGACTCCAGACTCTTCTGCCTCAGCCTTGTGAGTGCCAGGATCATAGGGATGTGCCACCAGTCCCAGCTCATTCTGAGTGTCCATGGCTCCTTCTAAAATACTTATTTAGTTATATTCTATGTGTTTGCCTGCATGCATGTATGTATCCATGTGCATGAAGTAGCCCAGAAGAGGGCATTAGATACCACCTCCCTGCCCCCCCCATTGGAGTTACAGACGGCTATGATCTGTCATGTGGCTTCTGGGAACTGGACCCAGGTCCTCTGAAAGAGCAGTAAGTGACCTTAACTACTGAGCCATCTCTCCAGCCCATGATTTTGAAACTCTTGTACCTCTAAAAGACTTTATAAAAAAATATACTGGATTAGAATCTCATGACAGGACAGCTAAAGGTTATCTTGTTTGTCCCTAGTTTCCTTTTCTCTTTTTTTCTTTTTACTTTAAAATACCTTTATTTAGCCAGGTGGGGTGACACACACCTTCAATCCCAGCACTTGGGAGGCAGAGGCAGGTGGATCTTTGTGAGTTTAAGACCAGCCTGGTCTACAGAGTGAGTTCCAGGACAGCCAGGGCTGTTACACAGAGAAACACTGTCTCCAAAGACAAAACAAAAACCCCAAAACCAAAACCAAAACCAAAAAAAAAAAAAAAAAGCCAAACCCAAAACCAAAAAATCTTTATTCAAAATGCTTCTATCCCTCTCCCCCACTTCCTTTGTATAGTAAAACAAACACATAGTGTAAGGACACCCCTCCCCACTTCCTTTGTACAAGTATTTCTTGGGTACCCATTATGTGCCAGGTGCTGCCCTCAAGCCTGGGAATACAATGGAAAGACTCAGCCTTGACACTGGGGCAGATGAGGTGTATGAAGGTCACAAACAGGTAAGTAGCGGTGCTGGAACATGTAGCAAATGTCACAACTTCCTTGTCAGCTGTTTCTGTACAAAGAAGCAGTGTCTTCAGCACTGATGACATGTGGACTTCTGGCTAGAAATAAATAATTCTACGAGTTCTACCTTACCCGACTTTGGTTTCTACATATCTGGCTTGTGTTTGCTAAGACCACACCAGATATTTAAAAACACCCAGAACATGACAAAGACAACCACAGCACATAATATTGCCAACTTGGGGTCCTGTGTTTCTGAGTTGACTCATTTCTTTCTTGTTTCAAGTCATTAGTTTCTATTAAGGATTTCTAAATTAAGTTCAGGAGGAACTATATGCCATGATTTAGAGAGATCTCCATCTCGGGAGAGACTTGGTGCAGTGGATAAAGGTGCTTGCTGCCAAGCCTGACAATCTGAGTTCAATCCCCAGGACCCACAGAATGGGAGGGGAGAGCTGACTCCCACAAGTTTTCTTCTGATCTCTACCTGCATATTGTGACACCTGCTCTCTCTGGCCCAGAATAAATTGAACAAACAAACAAATAAGCAAATGTTGAGAAATCCTTCTTCTTGATAGTAAGATTTATAAGTTCATGTAATTGGACCGTTGCTGATTTTGAAACTTTTGTTTTTTTGTTTGTTTGTTTGTTTATTTTTTGTTTTTCGAGACAGGATTTCTATGTGGCTTTGGAGCTATCCTGGCACTCTGTAGACCAGGCTGGCCTCGAACACACAGAGATCCGCCTACATCTGCCTCCAGAGTGCTGGGATTAAAGGCGTGCGCCACCAATGCCTGGCAAAACTTTTGTTTTTTTAAAAAGATTCATTTGTTTTTATTTTATGGATATTAATATTTTGCCTGCACTTTTGTATGAGCACCGTGTCCATACCTAGAGTTCAAGAAGACTAGAAGGCATCATATCCTCTGGAACTGGAGTTGTGGATAGTTGTGAGTCCTGGGATGTGGGTGCTGGAAACCAAACCAGGGTCCTCAGCAAGAGCAGCAAGTACTCTCAACTGTTGGACCATCTCTCCAGCCCCTGACTTTGAAACTCATTTACCTCCAAAATACTTTTTTTTTTTAAAAAGAGATTTATTTATTTTTACATTATGTGTATAAATGTTTTGCCTTGCATGGATGTGTATGCATCCTATGCACGCCTGTTGGATCCCCTGGAACTGCAGTTACAGATGGTTGTGAGCTACTATGTGGGTACTGGGAATCAAACCCAGTCCTTTACAAGAGCAATGTGTGTTCTCAACCACTGAGCTATCTCTCCGGTTCTCCAAAAGATTTTTTAAAAAATACCACTCTAGATTAGAATTCCATGACAGAACAACTAAGGGATGTTTTGTTTGTCCCTAACTCACACTTCTCTTTTTCTATTTATGCATGTGTATGTGTTTGTGGGTATACATGCGGGTTTGTGTCTGTGTAGGTACACATAGAGGACAAGCCTGGATGTTGTCCCCAGAACACTGTCACTTCCATGTATATAGGATCTCACCAGTCAGGTTAGACTGGCTGACCTGACTGGTCACAGGTCTTTGTCTCTACCTTCCCAGTGCTAGGTTTACAACACAGGCTATCTCACCTAGAATTTTAAAAATGACATTTATGTATTTCTCTCAATTAAAGTCAGATGATGAAATAGAAACAGAATGATTAATATGTTCTTCCCGTGTGTCCATGTCTCAGCTTAATCCCCTTCCCTGGAAGGCAGGTTAATATAGCACATATGTGTGGGTTGGTTTGGATAACCACAGTCTCCTTATTCCACTGAGATTAAGCTTTCTTGTCCTCAGGAATTCATCCATGAGTTTGGCCAACCTTTCATTTCTCCTAACCCAGTATATGTTGGTAGTCAGCCAATAGTCAGTATATGTTGGTAGTCAGTCAATAGTGTATGTTGGCAGTCAGCCAGTTACTGTTAATTGAAATATGCTTTCACTTACTGGTTTGTCTAGTTCTGTCTGTTTTGTTATTTAATAGCTACAGATGAATCTATTTTCCACATTTTTTAAAAAAGAAAATTGGAAGATATGCCTTACAGGATTCAAAACTTATTTGAGGACCAGTGAGATGGCACAGCAGGTAAAAGTACTTGTTTGTGAGCCTGAGGACTGGAGCTACATTTCCATAATGTATGTAAAGGTGGAAGACGAGAATTGATTCAACAAAGTTGTCATCTAATCTTTAACCCTGCCCACAAACACACACTAAATAAAGTTTAAAAATTTTAAAATAATTTAAATGGACATCTCACACTTATAAAGAAGAAGTTTATAACTTTAGGTATTCAACTTCTTTCTTGCAGGTTTTTTTTTTTTTTTTTTTTTTTTTTTTTTTTTTTTTGAGACAGTCTCTCTATGCAGCCCATGGTAGTCTGAAACTCCTGATTTCCCTACCTTTGCTTCCCAAGGGCTGAGTTTACAGACAATGGAAGTATTTAATGGGGGAGGTCCTTCTGTGTATATGTTTGTCTTATCAGTTGATAAATAAAGCACTTTGGCCAATAGGGAAGCAAGTTAAATGGAACTAGGAGAGAAGGAGGATTCTGGGAAATGTAGGAAAGGGAGAGAGTTGCCATGTGATCCCAGGAAGAGAGGACGCATAAGGCCGGTGTCCTCAATAAGATAAGTCCTTATAAAATATAAAGATTAGTAGTTATGGGTGATAATTAAGACTGAACTAGCAAATAAGAAATCCTAGTCATTGACCAGCAGCACTCTAGTATTAGACTCTGTGTGTTATTTGGGAGCCCTACAGCGGCAGCAGAACCCAGGCAGCTGGCAGAAAGTTATCGTTAGAAGTATTAATATTTTTTATGAGTGTTTCTAACTTCTTTTACTTTTTCTAGTAAATTTTAATGGATCTTGCACAGCCATAAGAAGTAACTTTTTCATCAGATATGGTGGCACCTGTGTTTAACACCAGCACTTGGGAGTCAAAGGAAGGTGGCTTTCTTCATGTAAGGTCAGCCTGGTCTACAGAGTGGGTTCCAGTACAGCCAGGGCTACACAGAGAAAACCTGTCTCAAAAAAGGATTTTTTTTTTCCTTTTTGGTCATCACAGACTAAAACCAATAAAAATGAGGAAAATGATAACCATAACAAGATTGGTGGCTCAAAATTTTCTAGCAGTTTCTGTCTCTGTCTCACTAATCTGCTGGCCCCAGTTCCCAAACTGTTTATTGAATGGTTGGCTTTGTTCTCCTGCCAGCCTTGAACTGAAATGTTAAAGCCTTGAACTGGGACCGCAGACAGGTTCTTTGACCCTGTAATTGCACTTAAGGATTTTATCTTGCAGATAACCTGCAGGCAATGTCAGAGACGAGGTTATCTCTGATGACATGGTTTGTCACAGCAAAATTGGAAAGTATCCAAGTGTCCAGCAATCATGGACTAATAAACAGAAGAATGAAGGTGTTCTTTCCACACTGGCCCAGAGAGAACTCTGAGCATAATGAAAGGCAAGGTACAAGGGTTGTCGTGGAATAACACGTAAGGTATGATCAGTAGTAAAGCGCATGCCTAGCACACATGACGCCCTGTGGATTATACTTACCCCCACCCAAAGGAGAGAAATTATAAAAGGTGACATACAAAAGGCACATGTTATCTCCTATCTCAGGTGTTTTGCAGTGAAGAAAATAATGGATCAAGTTTGTTTCTATTTACATAAAGACTTGCTGGAAGAATTTCCATGGAATTTACATACAGGATTGCCCAGGGAATGACCGGATGGGGTGGTGTGTGTGTGTGTGTGTGTGTGTGTGTGTGTGTGTGTGTGTGTGTGTGTGTGTGTGTGCTTTGTCTTGATTTGTAAGTGAACAAGTATGTTATCTACCAAACTAAAAGATTTGGCTGGCTGCCGAGAGAAAAATCCTGTAGAAGGAAAAAAAAAAAAAAGCAAAGCAAAACAAAATAAAAACCTTAATGTTTTTAAAAATGTCAGGCCAGGTCCAGCATGATGACTCAATATTTAGAGAGTATACTCCTCCAGCAGTGGACCAGAGTTTAGCTTTTAGCACCTGAAACAGGCAGTTGGCAAGCACCTGTAACTCCAACTCCAGGGGGGTCAGATGCTTCAGGCATCTGCAACTTCAGCTTCAGGAGACTCTGATGCTTCCAGCATCTGTAAATTCAGCTCCAGAGGTGTTGGATGCTTCTGTTGTCATCCACTACACCTGCACTCATATGCACACCCTCCCACAGACATAGCCTCATAATTAAAATTTTAAAATAAAATCTTACTTTTTAAAAAAGAGTCAGGGCTGGGTAGTGTGCTGCACACTTTTAATTCCAGCTCTTGGGAGGCAGAGGCAGATAGATCTCTGTGAGTTCAAGACCGGTCTACAGAGCGAGCTCAGGACAGGCTCAAAAAACCTGCACAGAGAAACCCTGTATTGAAAAACCAAATAAACAAACAAATAAAATAAAATAGTCAGGGAGCTGGAGAGATGGCTCAGAGGTTAAGAGCACTGACTGGTCTTCCAGAGGACCTGGGTTCAATTCCCAGCACCATATGGCAGCTCCCAACTAGGGATATAACACCCTCACACAGAAGGCAAAACACCAATTCATGTAAAATAAAAATAAATTATAAAAAAGTCAGATCCTCCAATGTACAGAACTTACAGATTTCCAAAGCTCCTTCCAGCATCATTCTTCATACAATTGGGAAGAACTGAAACTATATTTTGCTGATTGGTCCAGTGAGTTACTGGACCACTTGCCTGAGGTGATCACAAGTTTCCTTTGGGAAAATAACATGGGAGCAGTGGCTCAAGGAAAGCCAGCCCAGTGAAGTTTGCAACGGGAACTCTGCAAACTTCAAGGAGCAGCAGCAAGAACTGAGTGGGTAGAGTGGTACAGACTTCCCAGTAGTCAATAGTTATCTTTCTCCACATTATTAAGCAGGCACATCTTCATGGTATGTTGGTGCCTTGTTAAGTAAGAGTACACATGTAGCTCTCTATGGGTGTGACTTATTTAGATTTCAGTAGGGACCTCTGTAGAAGAAGAAAGCTTTAGGGCTGGATGATGCTTCCAAGAGGATGGAAAAGAGCATTCTTCACAGAAAGGATTTCAGAACAGCACTGTGCTGGGAATCTCTGGGTGGCTTGGCAGGTGATGGTGTTTTCCAAGTGCTGTGTCTATTGGCGATCTCAGAACAAACCATATTGAGATGTTTGTTTATTTTTTGAGACAGGGTCTTGCTGCGCACCCCTAGCTGGTTTGGAATGTGCTATGTTAACCAGACTGGCCTTGAAGTCTCTGCCTTCCATCTCCTGAGATTAAAGGCATAGAAAGAACACCATGCTTGACCCTCAAAACAACCCATTTTGTCTAATAGGATAAGTGAGCCTTGGGGTCTCAAGATGCCCAGTTAATCTGGAGTTAAGACTTGTCTTATGGGTTGTCTGACTTCAAAGCCTGCTGGCTTATCTGCTGTGCAGTACAGAGAGTGGGGGGAGGAAGGCTGCATCCAGTTCATATTCTTTTCAGGATACTGACCACAAACAGATCACCAGAATTGCTGATGCCCACATACAGATCACTAGCATGGCTGATCTCAGTGGTGGCGTTTACCTCCCTCAACTGAGAGTTTACTCAGTCCCTTTGATCTATCTGTGAGCCCTGTGCATGGCCTTGTGAATTAGGAGGTGCTGTAGACATAGTTTAAAAGTGTAAAGTCAGGGTGTGTGGCGCATGTCTATAATCCCAGCACTCAGGTGCTTGAAGCAAGACAATTGCCGTGAGTCCAAGACCAAACAGGGCCACACAGTAAGGCCATGTGTGATGATTTATACTGACTGTACACTTTATAAGACCTGGAATCACCTTAGAGAGAAATCTCCAGGCATGTCAGTCAAGGAGTTTTTAGATTAGGTTAACTGAGGGAGGACTGTCCCCTGAAATGTGGATGACACCATCCCTTGACCAGGGGTCCCAGACTGCATACAAAGGGGACAGCTCACTGAGCGCCGACATTCACCACTCTCTGCTCCCTGACTGTGGGTGCAATGTGACCAGCTGCCTCATGCTCCAATCACCATGACAGATGGTGCCCTCACCATGAGCCAAAGCAAACCCTTCCTTAAGTTACTTTTGTCAGGTGTTTTGCCACGGCAACCAGCAGGACAGTAATGTGCCACGTTTCAAGTTTTGTTCGTTTGTTTGTTTTGAAATATAAATGGAGTGACCAGTATCCTTGAAGTCCTCTGTTTCTATAATACATGTTTAAATGGGTGCAGAAACCAGAAAGCAAAAGTTAATTTCCTTAATCAAAAGAACAAGTGAAAACAATGTGGCGGGCAAGGTGCATTTTCTCATCTCTAGTGCAAGGATTTAAGCCATGATTATCAGTAAAATACTGGTGGGGAAAACCCAGTTCAGAGGAAAACAGCAGCATATGATGCTACCACCGCAAGGGTGGCCACAACTGTAGAGCTTCTCGGGGACTCAGTGTCAGGACCGGCCTTGCTACCCATGAGGTGACCTTCACGGTGGTGCTCAGCTCTCAGCAGAGTTGGAGCAAAAGTAGTACTGTGGCTGGTGAGAAGGCTGAGCGGGTAAAAGCAATTGTAGCAAATGCCAGACATTCCATGTAAAAAGCTGGATATAGTGATGGCATTTACAAGCCCAGCCCTCAGACAGTGAGATGGGAGGCAGAGACGTGAGTGCCATGTGGGCTGTCTAGGCTGGAGTGTGCCACAAAGTGTCATAAACAAAAGAGACCTCTGCCTCAACAAAGTGGAGAGCAAGAACCAACTCTCGAAAGCTGTTCTCTGACCCCACACATGAACTAGCGCTTGTGTGTATTCACACACATACACACAAAATAAATCGATGTAATTAATAATAATAATAATAATAATAATAATAATAATAATAATGTTATTAAACTAGGCCAACAAGATGGCTCTGTGGATAAAGTCTGAAGACCTGAGTTGGATTTCTAGAACCCACGTGGTAGAAGGAGAGAACTGAGTCTCACAAGTTGTCTCCACACACAATAAATGGAAAAATAAACCAAAAACTCTGTGTAGAATACAACAAAACAAGAATCTGAAAACAGACCACATTGTATCTGGCTTCAGCTTAACTATGGTAATCTCTTCACAAAGAGTATGTTTGTCAAGTACAAATTGCAATTGTCATTTGTCAGTTACACTGCAATAATAATGCTGGGGAGGAAGGATTTAAAACTATATTGAAGTCAATAATGTCAAGAAAAAAATCAATAAATCATGACTTTTTAAACTTGTTTTTATGAGAGTCTTAGCTACAGAGAGACTGAGTTAAAGTCCTAAAAGAAAAGCCATAAATGCTCAGAGCCAGCCTTTGTGGGAACCATAAAAAATATTGCAAAATACACTGAGCATCTTAGTACCAAAGTTGATAAGGATGTAAAAATTTAACTAGTATTTGAAGTTTATCTTCTGTTTAGACTAATAAGCAATGTAGTATTTTCAAAGCCAATGCTCTCTTAGAATTTCCCCAAACAATTTTGTTCTTATTCTTAGTCTAAATAATAGTTCCTCCCCTTCCCTCTTTTTTTCTCTTTTGGAGACAGGTTCTCAATACCTAGTCTGGCAGGCCTGCAACTTGCTATGTAGACCAAGCTGGCTTCAAATGTGTAGACTCCTGTCTTTTATCTGAAATTCTTCTGATGGTGCGGAAAGCATGGGATCTTGAGTGGGGTATCTGGCTGCTTGGCTGTCAGCTTCTTTGTGTCATTGGCTGGGTCCCTTTTGCAAGGTCAGTGAGACAGAAAGGGGAATGAGCAATTTGCCAACAGTGCACACATTTATTTGTGTGAAAATCTGCCTTTAATCCTTACAGCCCTCCGGTTACTTACAAGCTGGGGTAGTTACAGGGCAAAAGTTCCTGGGGCAGGGAAGGAGAATGAGAAGTCTGCTTATTGGGCTCACATTTGGTTGTGCTAGTGGGTAATAACAAGTGTGTAGACAGTTAAGGAATGTTAGGTGATAGATAACACATTTCTGGCCTGACCATTACTTGGGACCCAAAGGGGAGGGAAGGCAAAAATCTATAAAAACAATTTATTTTAGTTTTGAAAACCAAGTTACTGTACTTATAGAGATTGTCACAATTTGACCAAAATAAGGAGCTTCATGAAATGGCCTGGACCTGGCTGACATCTTTATCTCAGCAATTTGAATTGCCCTGTACTGAAAGTTGGAGCCAGGGGTGTAGCACACTGGTAGAGCCTATGCTTAACACCATGAATCCACGAGTTTGATGCCCAGTGCCAAAAATCAAACTAACATTTAAAAAGACATGGGGCAGTCGGGCAGTGGTGGTATAAGCTTTTAATCCCAGCATGTGGGAAAACAGAGACAGGTATATTTATGTGAGTTTGAGACCGGCCTGGTCTACAGAGCGAGTTCTAGGACAGCTAGGGAAGTTACATAGACAAACCCTCTCACAAACAACCAAACAACCAAACAAACACCAAACCCCCAAAACAAAACAAAAAACCCAACTAACCAAGCAAAAGACATAGGCAATTTATTTGTTTTAAAAAGCTGGACATGTAGCTCAGTGACAGAACATCTGGACACTCTCCCCAGCATGAGCACTACCACCACTACTGCACAAAGAAACCAACCAACTAATTAACCGAACAAAAGACCAAGTACTAAATAAAATAAAACCGTAAACTGCTTATTAGTTTTAAAGCCTATTATGCTTTCATTTCTGACTTACATGTTCACAATGGCATGCCAATTCTCTTCCTCCCTCCCTCCCTCCTTCCCTCCCTTCCTTCCTTCCTTCCTTCCTTCCTTCCTTCCTACCTCCCTCCCTCCATTAGACCAGGTTGGCCTTGAACTCAGAGATTCCCCTGCCTCTGTCTCCCAAGTGCTGGATTAAAGGCATGTGCCACCATACCCAGGCTGAATATCAATTTTTTAACATGGAAAATTATCTGATTTTTTCAAGTATACAAGTTGAATCTCTTTATATCTGTTTTATTTATTACTATGGTTATTTGTTTATTTACTTACTTACTGATTTGTTTTTTGAGACAGGGTCTTCCTATATATGTAGCCCAGTATAACCTCAAACTTGTGGTCTCCCCCTTGATAGCCTCCTATAAGCTGTAATCACAGAAGTTGGTCACCTTGCCTGGCTTCTGGGTCTCAAAATGTTTGCTTTTGAACAGATTTAAATAGGCCATACTTCTTCTTTGGTGACATGAATTGATTTGATTTGATTAGATTTCATCTCTTTTCTAGAAGTTTCTTTTTTCTTATCCAGTTTTCCAGGTATAAAGTGTCTTCTGTCTACAGACACCAAGGTCTCAATCCCTTTCAGGGGTTTCCTTCCCAATCTCAGAGTCCATGGGAAGAATTCATTCCTTGCCTTCTCTCATATATTTTATAAATGTGTTCAGGGTAGCCGTGGGATGTGGCTCAGTTGTAGAGTGCTTGCCTAGCATGTTCAAAGACCTAGTTTGACCTTCAGTATTGAATATATCAGTTGTGGTAGTGCATACCTATAATCCCAGCTCTTGGGAGATAGAGGCAGGGGTATCAGAAGTCTGAGTTCATTCTTTGCTGCACAGAGTTAGATGCCAACTTGGGAGACCTGGCTCAAAAATATTTTTTTTATTAGGCTCATGTGACATTTCTTCAGCACATGACTGTCCTTTAGCAAGTCTAGCATTTGAGATGTGGATAAGAAACACATTATGCACTTTTTCTTCAACCTAGGCTTCTAGGACTTTGGTCCCAGTGGCTGTTACTCTTCTACCCTGAGGAAAGCTTTGGGCCCCAGGACCCATCCCTTTAAATGGCCACCTGCTTCACCTCTAGTTGCTGCCCAGGGCCATAAAGATGAGCAATGATAGATATAAAAGAATAATTCCTATGGAAAACAGCACAGAGCTGTGAGTGATGGTACACACCTGCAATCCCCACATTTGGGAGGTAGAGGGAAGTGTTCAAGGCTGGCTAGGGCTACACAGTAAGACCCTGTGTCTTCAAATGAATAAATAAAACACCAAGTTAAACAAAGCAGTTTAGTCTGGGAAGATAAGACCTAGACAGTGAACTGGAGACAAAGTAGGAACACAATGACAGTAAAGAGTGGACAGAAAGCACTGAGTAAAAGGAGGAGGAAGAGGGGGAGGAGACCCCTGCAGGTTGGGGAGTCAGGGAAGAGCTTACAAGGGGAAGTGAAGAGAAAAAGCAGGGGATATAGTATAAAATGATGAGATAAAAGGGTAGATTGTTGAGTCTACTTTTGAACAACCGATATTCTCAAATATTTTATGTTGGTATGGATTTTTGTATACTGATACAAATTTAAGTTTATTTTGTTAGAACATACTGTACTTACATTTCTACTCTTGTTTAAGGTATTGTATCTGTGCAGCTCATTTAACAATGTAAAGCAAATTTCTACTCCTTGAAAGTTATTATGACAAACTATTTAGGATAAATAAAGAAATGCAGGTTAGTAGTCAGTCACCAATAACAATCAAACTTGTAGTCATGTTACATATATTTTCAAGGTCAAACAGAGATATATTTTAGATAGGTAGATGGTCTTCAAATACTTCAAGGACCTACAGTATATGGCATTTAAAATGTTTTGTTAATATAGGACTTTTCATGACAATAAGACATATCTGCTCCTGGCAGAACCAATTTACTTTAGAGAAGATGATGGGCAGCAAAGACACTCTATATAGAGTTTACTTACTTCATGGCAAAATTAGTCATTTGGGCAAGAAACTGCCCTTGCCTCAACTGCTGATAGTATGCGGTCCAAACTGGACAAGCAGAACACAAAAGAAAATGACTGCCAAACTTTGCCAAGACAAAGTAGGACAGTTCTTCAAAAATTTCTAATTGACAGAAAAGTCTGCCAGATCTTCTAGGCCTGTAGGCTAAAGATGGATGTCCCAAGGTTGTAGAGAAACCTTGGGTGACTGTCCAGACAGCCAGTGATCTCTGTCATTTTGGAAGTGGTTTGCAGTGCACTTCCTGTTTACTCAGGTACTATTATGTCCTTCTGGGGTCTTTGATGGAGTTGAAGACTAGGTAGATATATAGTTGCAGTTTACCTTAGTCATAATAAAAAATAAACAAGGTACAAAACTATGGACTCATCAAGAGAGGACAATTAATGGAATATTTTCTCTGAATTTGCCAAATACAAATGGACTGGACATTGTAAATGTAATTCTTACCTTATAATTGTTCTTCATGTATATCATTTTACTGTGTTAGAGTTTAAGACTTTCTTTTTTTTTATTTAGACCAAAAGAGGGGAATGTTGAATAATCTTTTTGTACACTGTGAATATGCATCATTCTGATTGGCTTAATAAAAAACTGAATGCCAATTCAGAGGATGTTGGGAAGAGGAAGGGAGATTCTAAAAGATCCAGGAAAGCAGCAAGGACAGTACATAATGAGGTAAACAAGCCTGGGGAGAGCACATAGAATAATAGAAATGGGTTACTTTAAGTTCTAAAAGCTAGCTAGAAACAAGTCTAAGCTATAGACTGAGCTATCATAATTAGAAGTCTCTGTATCATTTATTTGAGAGCTGGCTGGCAGGGCAGAGAAAGACTAGTTACAGGAAATGACTGGCATTGTAGGTAGACTTGTAGGTCCAAATATGGGGCAAAGAGGTAGATACTTCAGACAGGCACATCTTCACATCAAGACTGACATTTGGATCACAAAATTTCTCAGTATGCCCATAGCTTCTAGTTCAGACTTAGGTTCAGAACAGCTTTCTCCTTTGCCCCTTTCTGGCCGTCCTTACTAATACAGGATATCTGGTGTAGTAGATGTGAGCATGCTCACTCATCTCCAGACACAAATACCTTCCCCAACTCAGGGACTGTTTGTTTGCATGTATGTATGCCCGCCAAGTATTTGCAGTGCCTTCAGAGGCCAGACAAGGATGTTGGAGCTGGGCTTACAGATGTTTGGGAGCAGCCTGATGTGGGTGCTGAGAACTGAGCTCAGGTCCTGCAGCAAGTGCTCTTAGCTGCTGAGCTACCCCTCCAGCCCTGGGAAGACATCTTCTTAGCATGAATATAATTTGCCACAATTCTTTTCTCTTGCTGTTTTTTGTTTTGTTTTGTTTTGCTTTCACTAATATTCCTGGGGTTTCTTCTCAGACTTCCTCCTTGGAACTAGTGTGGATTTTTCAAATGATTAAAAGTTCTAAGTCCATCAGTGGTGGCCCACACCTTTAATCTCAGCACTAGGGAGGAAGAGGCAGGCACATTTTTGTGAGTTTGAGGTCAATCTGGTCTACAGAGAGAGTGCTAGGACAGCCAAGAATACACAGAGAAACCCCGTCTCAAAAAAAAAAAAAAATCAAAGGAAAAAAGTTCGAAGCCCAAGCTGATATAGCCTATACTAATAACAAACGATAAAGTGGACAGTGACGTATTGGCGAAAAAAGCCTTCACAACCCATATTCTCTCACCTGTTTCTTTTAAAAATATTTTAAAATTATGTGTATATGTGTACATACTGTGAAATGATCATTATAATCTGATGTGTTTACATGCATGATTGCAAAAAAATTATGTATATATGTGCATGGGTAGGTGTGCACGGGAGCCAGAGGTATCAGATCCCCTGGAGCTGGTGTCATAGGCAGTTGTGGGCTACCCGAAGTGGGTTCTGGGAACTGAGCACCAATCCTCTACAGGAGCAGCACATACTCAGTCACTGAGTTATGTTTCCACTTTACACCCTACCCCCCCCCCCACTTTCTGAAAAAGAGTCCTTTTGTGTAGCTCTGGTTGGCTTCGAACTTACAATGATCCTTTTGCCTCTACTTACTTGGTGCTGGGATTGTAGGAATGTGCCACCATGCCTGGCAACCACAGTTGTTTCTCTAGTCAGTAAATATTGAGAGTTGTCTACTTCAGAAAACAAAGTTTTCATTCCCTTTCCGTGTGAGATGAAATCAAACTTGCAAGATTTCTGTTCATAATTCTTGAAGGAAGAGTCCCCAGCTGTCTGTTTCCCTTCCTGTTCACATGAATTCACCTATAAGTCAGACACTTATGTCTCTTAAGGGACATTTGTCAAATTAACCTGTGGATTTAACTTGGGTCTTGGCTATCTGTTCATAAGGTTGTTCTTTATCACTAGGTTTTCCAGTTTCTGTAGAATCTCTTGCTTAAATCTGTTGGTAGTCAAAGTTTCAACAATCCCTGCCTTGTGTGCACTGTTCGTACATTTTGAGATTGTGCAAATGTAATCAGAATAGCTCTGTTTCTCGGGTGAGAAAAGGCAACTTTGAGGTACAGGTTGTTCTTTCTTGGCTACAATTAATGATGGAAAAAAAAAAAAACGGTTAGGAGGAAAACCATAAATTGTTATCATGCTCTTTGTACCCAGTGCCTTTCTCCGATAAGTGAGAAGTGATAAAACCCAGACAGTGTCAGAAGTTTCTTGCTTATGAAAACCTTCTCATCAAAGAGTACCCTACCAGTGAGTCCAAAAGCATTGCCACATGTTTTGGTGTAATACTTGGCTCTTCTGATGAGCTCATCTGCTTCTGCTTGCCAAGGCTTAGCAGGATTTCTGGGATCCAGCCTCCAGAGCTTGTCCAGGTTTGCAGAACAGAACCACAGAGAAATAGTTCCTTTCTGACCCCAGGAGAAGAAGGGTCAAACCCCCAGGAGGTTGATCATACTGAAGCAGGTGGTATGAAGGGAACTGAAGAAATAAAAGAGAAAGTTACAATCATAATGAGCTCCAGAAGGGTAGTGATGATTATGGTAATGAGCTAGGCAAATGGATTTGGCCAAGGACAGGATGAGCCAAGGAGGGCCAAATCCCAACTGAGGTTAGATCTGTGCTCCTGCAGATGTAGGCTCTGCCCTTCACAGCTCTGCCTCTGAGCCCACACTACTTTACTGCCCCTACTAGCCAGGTTGGCTAAGACTTTCCCTGTTATGGCTGTTGAACGTCTTCCATTTTACCTTCTACTTTCATCTTCTTTTGTTTGTCTGTGTATGTGTGTGAGTGTTGCATGGTACACAAAGTCTGGTTTTTTATTTTAAGACAAAAAGGGAAAATGTAGTGATATTTTGTTTATGATATAACAAATAAACATTGCCTGAAGATCAGAGTGCAAAGTTAGCCACAACAGCTAGCCATAGAGGCCAGGCAGTGGTGGCACACACCTTTAATCCCAGCACTCGGGAGACAAAGGCAGAAGGATCTCTGTTAGTTCAAGGCCACACTGAGCTACACGAAATTGATCCAGTCTAAAAGAGAAACAGAGCTCACACAAAGGTAACCTCAACACTTGGGATCCCTTGCCTTTAATCCCAGCACTAGAGAAGAATACAAGTTGGGAGGAGACAGGAGATGAGGGCATTCTAAGGTTTGGAGGAGAGCATTGCAGTCTGAGGATCAGTGCAGTTGGGAGCAGTCTGAGGTTCTGTGGATCGCCCCTTCTGTCTGAGCATTGGTAGAGGTGAGAACTCTCTAGTGGCTGTCTGCTTTGCTTCTCTGATCTTCAGGCAAGCTTTATTAGTTAGATCATAAACAAAATATCACCATATGGTGTCTTCCATGATTGTTCACCTCCTTATTCATTTTATTGGGCCAGAGTCTCTCACTTGAACCCAGAGCTTTAGAAAATTTCCTGTCTCCACCTCCCTGAGCACTGGGACTCTACATGGGCCTCTATGCCCACCCGGCATTTATGTGGGTGCTGGAGATCTGAACTCTGGTGTCTTTATACTTGCTCAGAAATCACTTTACCTATTGGGCCATTTCCCCAGCTCTTTTCCATCTTGCTTTCTTTTCCTTCCTCTTTCTATCTTGCTCTCTGTCTAGGGAGGCTGCTGTCCAGGGAATGTCTTAACAGACTTCTTAGGCCTCATGGCTTCAGTTCATGAGGAACTCTGACAGAGGAAGAGAGCCGTTTTGTTTTGTTTGTTTTGATTTTGCTTTTCAAGGCAGGATTTCTCTGTGTATCCCTGGCTGTCCTAGAGCTTGCTCTGCAGACCAGGCTGGCCACGAAATCAAATCTGTCTGTCTCTTGCCTCCTGAGTGCTGGGAATAAAGCCCTGCACCACTACGGCCCAGCAAGAGATCCAATTCTTAGTACCCAACTCCTAGTGGTCTCTCCTCAAACTCCCCTCTCTTTGGTTCTAGAAACCCATTTCCAGCCATTGATACCTAGACTGATAATGACTCTCCCTGGTTCACTAGTCCCTCCATCCTTGTGGCTTCTCACCCACACATGGTCGTTCCAAACTGGAGTGTGAAATCTTTCTGGCTGACCCTGATGCATAGGGTAGTGAATCACTGTGCTGACAGGCAGTCTTCTGCTGCCTGTGGCCTATGGCACTATATTGGGTAACTTCGGGTCTCTTCTATTATCTGCATCTGATTTATAACGACCCTTATAGACAAAATGATACACAAACGCCTTCTGATTCTATTTATCCTGCAATATCTTTTTTTGGGTTTTGAGTTTTAGCTATGATAGTGGAGGGCAGGGCAGGCAAGTTTGTACTACGTTGTTGTCATTCCCAACGACTAGTAAAAACAGCTAACAAACAGCTGGGCAGTGTTTAACAGCTGCAGAGATGATTCTACAAGTATCAGCAAGTGATTTAGCCATTCTGGCACGTGAGGGTTCAAGGTCATGTTATCAATATCAGCATCTAAGAGGAGATGATGTTGTACCCAAGGGGCTCTTCCAGGAAAGGCTTCGGAGGATCCGTAGCCCAGGGAAAAGCAGTGGGAGGCCAGCATCCCTTCGGGTCTGTTTCCCTACTTGTAAAAGAAAGCGAACTGCTTCTAAATCCAGTCCACAGTGGAAGCGCCGCAGCTACAAACGCAGACTGCACATTTACAGAGGGCAGCGGAGTTTGGCGCCCTGTGGCTCAAGGCCGGGTGGGTGGGGCGAGGGCGGGCCTCGTGCGATTGGTGTGCGGCCCTCCGCCTCAGCCAATGACCTGCAAGCACAGGCGGGGCGGGGCAGACACAGAGTCTTAAATAGCGTGACGCGCCTGGCGGTCACCTCGGGCTTCTTGACTCTAGCGCGGTCGCTCAAGCCTAGCGGACGGACGAACGGACGCTGTCAGGTATCAAGCGCGCGCCGGGGCTGGGCCGAAGCGGCTCGAGACCTTCTCGGTGTCCCTGAGTCTCAGCTGGGGCAGCACTGGGCTGTATCGGTCTGGGGTACGGCACATCCCCGGGGCGGGGAGGGGCGGGGCGGGCCAGGCGAGGGGACGGGCTGGGAACAGGAGGCCGGAGACGTGGCACGGCCGCCTGCCTCCGGGCACTCGCCTAGGGCCTTCGAGGCCTCAGCTTTCGAGAAGGTGTCGTCTCAGCAGCCTGCCTGCCGGGGATCGGGTCCCTGGGGACGGAGCTGTGAACGTGTGGCCCCGTCACCGGGCGGAGGCGCTGATGCGGACAGAATTCGAGTTCTTCAGGCACCTGTGGGTCCCGCGACTGCTAGTGCCATCCCTCCACACTCCCCACTTTCTCTCCAGCTCTAAACCAAATAAGAGGATTGAGGAAGTGACGTGTACGTTATTGAGATGTGGGCTAGGGATTGGCCCACAGGGCTTTCAGCACAAAGCCCCCACCCTCCTTGGCTTTTCGCAACCGATGCTGAACCTCAGAAAATTCCAGTCTAATTTTGCGGAACTCTCGATGCTAGCAAACCTTGCCTCAGGCCTACCTCACATCTGGTAGTGCATTTATTTACCTTGTAGATGTGTCGAGATACATTAAGGGAGGAGAAAGTGATTTTGGAATGAAGTGTCCTTTCCAGCTGAATAACTTCCCATTTCTCCATCCTAAATCTCAATCAGGATTGCCAGAGCGTCTGTAGGTAAATTAATTTCATGTAACCCGGAACTGTATTTATGATTTTTAAAATTGTGTGTGTGTGTGTGTGTGTGTGTGTGTGTGTGTGTGTGTGTGTGTGTGTTGTATGTGCACATGAATGCAGACGCCCTCCAAGCCAGAGAGGTCCAGTCCTTCTGGAGCAGGAGTTCTCGATAGTTGTGTCATGTAATGTGGGTGCTGGGAACCAAACTCAGGTCTTCCGGACGACTAGTAGGTGATCTTAACTTCTGAGCCTTCTCTTTTATTATAGTTATTTGGGTTTGTATTTTATGCCCTTTGCTGAGTTCTTACGGATGAGTCAAATTCCATACTTTTAAAAATAGTAATGAATGGGCAGTGATTTTGGGAGGTATGTGGAGGGTGCGGTGGAGCTGGTCCAATCCTTTTACAGTAGTGTTACTTTAGTTGTTTGCCTGTGACCCACGTGAGGCAAATTTTAGCCAGAATATTGGTTACGTAAAACAAAGCTTTTGTTGGCAGAACTTCAAAAAATAAGGCCCGTATTTGTGAATGGTTACCTCAGAAAAGTAAATATTTGACAATAGCCAAACCAAATTTACTCCTCAAGCTGAATATTTTCAATGGCTTTTGGATGACTTTACACTGACAATCCTTTTAGAGTAATTAAAAAAAATGTTATTTAATAAGGCAGACTGAACAAATTCTAACAAATGCAGCCCTTTATGGAAACTGCTGTGGCCAGTGATGGCTTCAAATTAAATGTTAGGTGTTCAGAATTCTCAGCGTATCATTAGAACTTGTTCTTGTTTCTAGGCCCTTATATCTGCTAAATATAAATAAGAAATAAATAATATAAAGTAGTATATATAAATAGCAAATGAATAATAATGTGTTTAGCAGCACATTATTTTTGTCCTTTGAAGACTGAAAGCTATTATGTCTAAGAGGGAACTCTTTATGAAAAGATGAGTTTCTACACAGGAGGACAGAGAGGCAGCCTCTCAGAGCTAACTTACTCTGATGTGGTGTGGGTGGCCTCATTACCTCTCTAGTCTGGGTCACTTTCTCTTGCTGCCTTGCCTCCTTTAGGAGTTGCATCTTTAGTAAGGACCTCGTTCACTTGTCAAACAAGAGACTGCCAGCAGAAGGCCCTTATGAAGGCTAGGTGATTTGAGACATGGTTGGTTATTCTCCTTTTTATTTTCTCATCTGATTTCTATTTATTTAATTTTAAGGCAGGGTCTCACTTTGTAGCCCTGGTTGACCTGGAACTCACTATGTACACCAGGTTGGCATCAGACTCAACGAGATCCATCTGGCTCTGCCTCCAGAGTGCAGGGATTAAAAAGGCCGATGCCAACAGGCCTGACCTTTAACATCTTGGGTAGCCAAGGATGATCTTGAACTCCTGATCTTTCTGCCTCTGCTTCTCTGGTTTATTTGGTGTTGGAGATGGAATCCAGGGCTTCAGACATGTTAGGCCATGTACTCTACCAACTGATTCTCAGCCTATTTTATTTTATTTTTTAAAGAAAAGTAATTCAGTTTAAAAAGGAAACCATGGCAGTGTTTTTTGTTCTTTTTTGTTTCCTGTGTAGAAATTGGCTAGCGTTCCTGTGAACTTAGAGCAGAAGAAAACCTAATGAATGATTCCTTTGTGCTAAACCTGGAGCTTTAACATGAGTTCCTCAAGACACCCATGGAATGGCTTCAGCCTCATTTGACAAATGGGGAAACTGGAGTTCAGAAAGACTGACACATTAAATTAAATTTCAAAACACTGTGGGTTTTCTATCCTACTTTTACCATTTCCAAAGCCCAGAGAAGGTTGTTGATGGCTACTTTAAAGGCCATTTTAATTAGAATTTTGTTATAATTAGACATTTCCCATACAGTACCACACTTAGTAACTTGGACACAGAGGTTCTTTAATAGAAATGTGCAAAGTAGATTCTGATATATCGTGGTCTGTGCAACTCTGATCTTTCCAAGTTAAATTAAAGATCCACTTTGAGGACTTGGAGGATATTACTCATGTTTTGAATGTTTTTGTTAGCCTACTGATAATGATCATTCTGTATAAAATTGAGGGGACCAGCAGATAAATTGATTGTAGCTGAACAGGTAATTCTTGTGTAAACTGAGATAAGTTGAGTTTAGGTAACCCTTTTCTAGATTCTGACCCCTTGCAGTTTTTGTTGTGAGTCAGGAGCTGAGTCTAGCCTTGGCCTGGAAACCCTCCTGCCTCAGCACCCCCAAGTGCTGGGATTACAGCCTCAGCCCCCTTCTGTAGTCACTTGTATCTGTAAAAATATACCGTTGAAGCGTTTTTTAGTATTTTCTCAATAACCAGGTTTTTGAGTTGTCTTTCTGCCTATTGAAAAATCAGGATTGTAGATTTTGGCAGCAAAAGTATAAGAGTAGCTTTTATTTTAAAGTTTGACCCTTTTCCTAAGAAAAGGTGACCTAGTGTGACCCAAGGCTGTGGCACTTCCTTGGAGTATTGACTCTACTTTTCTTTAAACATTGTTTTCTCAAAGCTTACAGGTCCTTTTAACCTGATTTTGCTTGTTTCCCAGTCTCTGTCAAACAACTCAGGCCCATGTCTGAGTTTATTTTCAGTGTTTCTGACCATAAATACAATATTTTTTGTTTGTTTTTAGAGGTGGGTTTCTCTGTGTAGCCTTACCTGTCTTGGAACTCACTCTGTAGAACAAGCTAGCTTTGAACGCAGAGATTCTCCTACCTTTCTCTCTCAAGTGCTGGGATCAAAGGCGTTCGCCACGACCATCCAGTACCAAAATACAATTTATGGTCATTGAGGAAAATAGAGAATAGTTGAAGATAGTAACAGTGATTTTTTTGTTTCTTTTGTTTTTCCTAATGCTCCTTGCATAGTTGAACATCCTGTGTGTATAATTTTATTTTTTTACTTAAACATATCCTAAAATTCATTGCTATGTCATTAGAAACTTATTTTGAAGATTTCTCTATTTTTATGTGTATGAGCATTTTGCCTGTGTGTAAGTAAGTGCACTGCTAAGGAGTATCTGAGAAAGCATGGTTTTTCTTTCCTGAGACAGGTTTTTCTGTGTAATAGTCCTGGCTCCCCTGGAACTCACTTTGTAGATTTGGTTGGCCGTTGGCCTCAAACTCACAGAGATCTGCCTGCTTCCACAGTGCTGGCATTAAAGGCATGCTCTGCCACATCCGGCTGAGAAAGCATGTTTTATGCTTATTTGCTAGCAAAAATTAATATTGTTTTAAGTTTTTAGTAGTTCAAATAGCATATACTGTGTAGATTGTAAAGAGCCTAGAAAGAAATGATAAATAAGTGTTTTAGACTTAGTGGTGGTGATGGGGACCAATTCTTTGTAGTACAGTTAGACATTTTCATTAGCTGCCATTTCCAGTCTAGTGATTCTTGCATTATTTTTGTTAGTTTAAGAGAAAACACTGTGGAAGTTACAGATCTTTTTCTTAGGAAAATGTACTTTAGTATATAATTGTGCATTTCACTCTAGGAGTAACTGGGATCTTCTCAACAGTCCATAGAGCTTGAGTTTCAAATCTGTACTCTGGTCTGAACCGTGGGAAGAAAGAGTAATGGCAAGTTTTTGGCAAACAAGACAGAGTTGTGGGATTTGATTAGTGATTGCAAATTCCTGAATCTCACTGGATTTTTAGTGTGGAGTGAGAGCCAAGTTGAAAGGGAAGTTAGCCAACCCCATGATTGGCTGACTTGGCAGCTCAATCAAGAATGCTAAGATTATGCATGGTTTGACTTGTTAGAGAGTTTTGTTGAAGCATGAATTAGCTATTTGTTTTTTGTTTTTGTTTTTGTTTTTGTTTTTAAAGGAGATATAGACATCCCAAGCATGCCTGGTTTTGGTAACTTTCCCCTAATCTAGAATTTATCTTAAACTGTTTTCCCTCTGCCTCCAGACATGATACCTATGCATGTTCTTTCCTTTTTATTGTAGTCCCTTTCTTACTCTAGTCTTTGTTTCAGGTGCTGAGCTAGATGTGCATGCAGAAGTAGGGGGAACACTGGTCGGGGCTGGTTTTAGAACTGGAGCAGAGAGAGTAGCCTGATTCTGAAAATGTAAAGAATGTGAGGGAACACAGGGAATTCATACACCTAACCTAGCTCTTTGTACTTTGATATTCTCCTGCTTGAAATTGCTGATTTTTGTTGTTTGTTTGTTTGTTTGTTTCTTTTTTCCTTCTTTTCTTCCTTCCTTTTTTTCTTTTTCTTTTTCTTTTTCCTTTTCTTTTTTTTTTCCTTTTCTTTTTCTTTTTCTTGAGACAGGGTTTCTCCGTGTAACAGGCTGTCCTGGAACTCGCTCTGTAGACCAGGCTGGCCTCAAACTCACAGACATCCACTTGCCTCTGCTTCCCAAATGCTAGGACTAAAGGTGTGCACCACTACCACCCAGCAGTTGAATTCCTTTTTTCTTTTTTGAACAGCTGATAGTTTGATATTTTGTGTGTGTGTGTGTGTGTGTGTGTGTGTGTGTGTGTGTGTGTGTGTGTGTTGTGGCTGGGGTTATAGAAACAGCCATCCTCTTTTCATCTATTTATATATTTGTGTTTGTTATTATAAAAGCTCAAGCTCTTAACGAATCTCAGAACAAGTCTTTTGCCTTTGTTTACACTGTTTGACTTCCAGGAGTTTTAGGTATTTATGCTAAATGACAGACAGAGTCTACCTTTTGTAGACTCTTTCCAGCCTCCAAAAGTTATTTTTATCTGTCTCCCTCTCCATTTTTTCTTTTAAGATTTATTGGCTTTTATTTTATATGTACTAAGTGTTTGGCCCCCATAATATTATAGGGAGTGGCAATATTAGTGCCACTGGGTGGTAGTGCATGTATATATGTGTACCATGTGAGTGCCTGGTGCCTGCAGAGGTCAGAAGAGCATGTTGGATTCCCTGGAGTTACAGACAGTTGTGAGCCACCATGTGGGTGCTGACAACTGAACCCAGATTTTCTGCAAAAGCAGCAAATTCTTTAACTGCTGAGCCATCTCCCTAGCTCTGTCTCTCTATCCCCCCACCCCTACCTTTCTGTTTTGAGACAGAGGCTGCTTGTAGCCCGGGCTGGTCTGGAACTTACTGTGTAGGTCAGGCTAGCCTGGAGCTTGTGTTGATCATCTTACCTCTGACTCCTAAATGCTGGGATTGTCTTACTTAGGTTAAAACCACATTTGTTATTAATTGTTCCACTACCTATATACCTGGACAGAGTACAGATGAAAAATAGGGAATAGAGGTGTGGTCCTGAAGGTCAAGAGTGGGGCTGAGAGAGAATGAGGCATGTGCTGCTTGTAGTCCTTCCTCCAGACAGTCATTTGAAGACAAGTCTGGGCTTTAAAAAACGTGCAAAATGGCTCCTAGCCCTTGCTTCCTACCCCATGACTCACATCTGCCCAGCAGTTCTGGGCTCTAACTTGGCCCCCTGATATGTACCCTGTACTCTGCACCCTCTGATAGGAAAAGGCTGGATACTGACTGTGGTAGATGCTCGGCAGTTGCTTGGTGAACAGACATGCATGGAGCCTGGAAAGGTTCTCACTCAGCACCTTCTCTTACTTTGGACAGGTCTCTGTACTCCATTCCTGAAGAACCCACACAATGTTTTCCAAAATAGCAACTTTGCAGATGGTTGCTGCTCTGCGGCGTGGAATCCATGCTTCAGTTACCTCTGCTGCATCTGTTGCAACTAAGAAGACAGTCCAAGGCCCACCATCCTCTGACTACATTTTTGAACGGGAATCTAAGTATGGTGCACACAATTACCATCCTCTACCTGTAGCCCTGGAGAGAGGGAAAGGTATGTTTTGGATTAATCCACCCCCACATTTGCTGGAAATGTGTTATAAGAATTAGTTGTTTTGTATATATTCCCACATCCTACCCTCATTGAATGTGTGTTGCAGATGGGGCACCTTCGAGGTTACTAAGTGTCTGGGGCACCTGTCTTCTCCATGGTGGCCTCACGTAGGGGACATGCAGAAGAAATAGGAATGGGACATCACCACTAAGTTTTCTTTTAACTATTAGTTTTTATTTTGACATAACTCTAGTAAAAAAGTTATGATGATATTAAAATACTTCTTTTCTCTTTATCCAGATAGTTGAGGGCTTTTATTTGTTGTGTTCTCGCCTCCCCTCTGTCCCCATGAACACCCTGTTTTCTAGCTTTCACTCCTAGATATTCAGTCTTTTCTAGGGTCCCAGGCCACAGGAACCTTATCTTTTATGTACACATGTGATCATCAGAATCAGGAAGTCAACAACACAGTAGGAATCCACTTTTCTTTTGTGTCAGTTAATTACAAAAGGAACTTTAGATCAGGACTCTCCTTCTTGGGTTCAATTGTCTATTAACCAATAGTAGTAGTGCTTGCCCTTTCCCTTTCCATTTCCTTCTCTTCCCTCACTTTCTGGTCTCCTTCTTCTCCTCCTCCTCCTCCTCCTTTTCTTCCTCCTGCTCTTCCTTTTTCTTCTTCCCTGAGCCAGTATTTCTTTATTGTAACACTTTCCCAACTGAGTTCTTTCAGCCCTGTAAGCCGGTGTTTCTCAAGGTTTGGCACTGCCTGAATTGATTTCTGGAATGGAATTGCTAGGTCATGTAGTAACTCTATGTTTAGCTCATGGAGGAACTGCCAACCTTTAAAAAAAAAAAAAAAAAAAAAAAAAAAAACCAAAACCCTAATGTATGTGAGGTGCTCAAGCCTGAGCAGAAGCAAAAGAGGAAGTCCAGGGTCTTACTCTCTCAGGTTCTGCTCTATTCCCTTAAGGTAGTGTTTCTCACTGAACAGGAAGCTGGCCCGTGAACTCCTGGGACCTGCCTGTCTCTGTGCTTAATACTAGGGTAACAGGAATGTGTGACCATGTCCAGCTTTATTTAAATGTAGGATATGGGGACTCAAACTGGGGTCCTCATGCTATGCCTGCATAGCAGTAACTCCTACTCACTGAGCCATCTCCCCAGCTCAGAATGGCTACCTTTTTTTCAGAGCATCTGTATTGTTTTTGCTTAATTTTTGGTATTGGCTCTCACTGTGTTGTGCAGGCTGGTCTTGAACTTGCGTTCATCCAACCTCAGCTACCCAAGTGTTGGGATTACAGGTGTTCACCACCACACCCAGCCAGAGATTTACACCATTTTACATTTCCACTAACAATGTATGTGAGTTCCAAGTTGTTTATATCTTTGCCCCAATTTTTTTCCTTTTAAAAACTATAATCATGTTAGCATGCAATAGTATTTCCTTGTTTTGATTTGCATTTCTCTAATGGCTGGTGATATATTGTACATCTTTTCATATTCATATTAACATTTATATGTCTTTGAAGGAATGTTAGCAAGTTATTTGACCATTTTGAAAAACAGGGTCATGCTTAGTTCAAGCTAGCCTTGAACTCCTGATCCTACTGTTTCTATTCTCTCAGTGGTTTCATTATAGGTATGTGTCACCATGCGTAGTCATTTTTCTTGTTGTCATCATTAAGTTCTGGATACTAAGTCCTTACCAGGCATGTGGTTTGCAAATACCCATGTTATATGGTTGGTTGTAGTCTCCACTTTATAAGACTTTTGTCTGTTTTGTGTAACTTTTTGTAAATTCAAATTTTTGGCTCCTAAAATTAAAATTGGTAAAGAGGTACAACTTTCTTTTTTCCTTCCTTTTAAAAGTAAGCTTTATTATAAAAAAACTTGCAAATAAAAATAACATCACACACTGAAATTAACCAGACCCAAAGTCTATATATCTCAATAAACTTATATATAGTTAGTCTAGCCATTTGGAATGGAAGCTGTGGAGCTTCACACTGGATTTTATATTTTCACTATTGGGTATATTTTTATGTGCTTATTTACCACTAAAAAACAAAATTCAGTCTTTTTATACTGTTCTGTTAAATATATGTGTCAGAGGTAGACAGATAAAGTATAGCCTTAAAACTTCTTTCTTAATCAAAGTTCAGTAGGCTTTCACTAAGTCAAGTTTTTTGTTTTGTTTTGGTTTTTTTTTTTTTGGGGGGTGGTGGTGGTTGAGACAGGGTTTCTGTTTGTAGCCTTGACTGTCCTGGAATTCAGAGATCCACCTGCCTCTGTCCCCTGAGTGCTGGGATTAAAGGTGTGAGCCATCATCGCCCAGCCAATAAACCAACGTTTTTTTTTTTTTATTTAAAGATTTATTTATTTATCATGTATACGGTGCATGCCAGAAAAGGGCACCAGGTTGCATTACAGATGGGTGTGAGCCACCATGTGGTTGCTGGGAATTGAACTCAGACCTCTGGAAGAATAGTCAGTACTCTTAACCCCTGAGCCATCTCTCCAGCCCAAATAAAACAACTTTTAAGCCTAAAAATGTATTAAATAGTTTCATATGTAGGTGTGTAGAGGGCTTAAAAAAATCAGTCTTTATTTTTGGGGTGTTATGTCATACAGAGACTCTAAAATTCTTTTCCTTCCCTATGCATTTTAGGCATTTATGTGTGGGATATAGAAGGCAGGCAATACTTTGACTTCCTGAGTGCTTATGGTGCTGTCAGCCAAGGACACTGTCACCCCAAGATCATAAATGCTATGAAGAGTCAGGTGGACAAACTGACCTTAACATCTCGTGCTTTCTATAACAATGTCCTTGGTGAATATGAGGAGTACATCACCAAGCTTTTCAACTACCACAAAGTTCTTCCTATGAATACAGGTAAAACATTCCCATTTTTGTTAAGTTCCCAATAAATAAATCATGGTTTTTTGTTTGTTTGTTTTGTTTTGTTTTTAATTTGTATTTATTTAGCATCTTACTAGATTGCTGAAGGTGGCCTTGAATTTGCCATCTTCTTGAACTAATGTCTCAAGTGACTGGAATTAAGTTGTATACCACATGCTAAGCTTATTTCTTTGATAATTTGTAGCAGTAGTCAAATCTGAGCATTTTCCCTACAATAGGAGTGGAAGCTGGAGAGACTGCCTGTAAGCTTGCTCGTCGTTGGGGCTACACTGTGAAAGGCATCCAGAAATACAAAGCAAAGATTATTTTTGCTGGTATGTGAACTTACTTGTTACATGATATATTATTTATGGACGGTCTTACAAAGGTTGGTGGGGGAATTCCTTCTTGGATTTCTTAGTTATTTCTTCATTTTGTGATGCTCTGGAATGGAGCCAGGGTCTAATGGATGCCAGGCTGGTGCTCTACTCCTGAGCCACATCCCTATTCAAGATTTTTCTTTCTTGACTCCTTTGTCTTCCCTTGAAGTAAGTAGCTTTGACTTAATTTCTCATCTTACCACATTTTCCTCACAGCTTTTTCTAATTACTTTTTCCTGTTTTTGGTGCTGAGTTTCACATTCAGGGCCAGGTGTTTACTTACTGTACAGGCTTTCTGCCACTGAGCATCTGCAGCCAACAGTTCCTGTTTTTTCTTCTTCCTTTTTTTTTTCTTCTCAAGAAAGGGTTTCTCTGTGTAGCTTTGGAACCTCTCCTGGCACTTGCTTTGTAGGCCAGGCTGGCCTCCATTCTGTTGTTTTTTGAGACAGGGTTTTATTTTGTAGCTGTGACTTTCCTGGAATTCACTACATAGACTAGACTGGCCTCAAACTCACAGAGATCTGCCTGCTACTACCTCTGAAGTGCTGGGATTAAAGGCGTGCCCCACCATGCTGGCTTGTGATCAGGACTTTAATCCTAACATTGAATATGCCCTTGTGTTGTGTTCTTAGAAACAATCAGGAACAGGAGGATGAAGCTGCCCTTGTTATTATACTTCTGAGAATGGTTGAGAAAGAATACTTTGAATTCTTGCTAAAGGATGATATAATCTGAGATAATAATCTTTGTGGGTTATTCAAATGGTAGGTTCTGACTTTTTAAAGTTTTGATTTTAGTTTAAAAAGTATGTATTGATTTTGTGGTGAAAACCTATTTTTGCTTTGTCTGTTGAATACATACATTAAATTATAAATCCTATAGCACAATAAAGTTATAACCAGAGGCAATTAGTATTTGAGGTGACAGATTATGATCTGAAAAATATTGATACAGATCTGTAATTTACCACTTTTTTTTGAGGGGGTGGTGTTTCTAGACAGGATTTCTCTGTGCAGCCCTAGCTGTCCTGGAACTCACTTTGTAGACCAGGCTGAACTCGAACTCACAGAGATTTGCCTGCCTCTGCTCCTAAGTGCTAGGATTAAAAGTTTACACTACCACTGCCAGGCTCCATTTTTGTATTTTAAAGCTCAAGGACATTTTATTCAGGGTTAAAAGACCAGCCATAGGTAGACAAGCTGTAAATCCTGCAACTGCCCAGAGGAGGGACACAGAAAAGGAAGACTGGAGCCACATGGCAGATGAACAGTTACATGGCAGACAGGAGGGCTTCACCAAAGCATGAGAAAGCCTAAAGTATTAGAGAAAGTGTAGTTAGGCTCTTGCCAGCATCCAAAAGAGATAGAAAAGAAGAGATGGGAAAGGTTCCACTTTTCTGAGTAATTCAGAAAAAGGATGGTTAATCCAGCCACATAGCTGTGGCTTCCTAAGCAACTGTCTGTAACTTACCATATTAAAATCTTGTGTTTTAGTTGTGGGTATCCTGGCTGGCTATTATAGATTGATTGTAACACTCTCTTTCATACTAGTGAAGGGTGTGAAGATATTTTTACATTGTATTGACAGGCTGATGAGTCAGTGGACTGGAATGACAGTGAAAGACTGTCTCTATTCCTGCAGGGTGAGCTACAGGGCGAGATCCCTGAGGCTAGGGAGAGGAGAACAAATTGCCTACAGATCTCAGCAGTGCATGGTATCTTAAAGAATATGCTTTCATATGTGAATGAGAAAAAGATGGACTGAAGCATGAGTCAGAGACTCAACTGACAGAGGCTTTTGCAAGAGTAATACTAAGAGATGCCAAGAAACCACTTAGTGCTGAGTGTGTTGAGTTGCTGCTGGCATAGGTGGTGGAGATGCTAACACATCCTTAGTGTGGTGAATTTCCATTTTCCACTGTATTGTACATGGTTGGGTTTAACCCCATCTGAAATCTGTTTGCTTTGCTGGTTGGTGTTAGGATGTTTGCTTCCTACTGGACAGGAAGCTCTGAGGACAGGCAGCTCCTGGGCTGGTTACCTATCCATCAACTGTCCTGGAGTAGTGCCTGACCTCCAGTGGCCCCCAGCCACATTTATTAATAGAAAAAAAAGGTGATCCTGATGTCTGTTTCCTTTAGCATTATGGAGAATTATAATGTCAAGGAAGGCAACATGGAAAGTATTTGGAATATCTGAGGATCTTTGCAGTAATTGAATTTAAAAATACATTGTTGAGTAGATAGGAAACTGCTGCTGTGTGGTAGTGGCACACGCCTTTAATCCTAGCACTCAGGAGGCAGAGGCAGGTGGATCTCTGTGAGTCTGAGACCAGCCTGGTCAACATAGTGAGTTCCTAGACAGCCAGAGCTGCACAGAGAAAACTGTCTCGAAAAACAACAACAAAAAAAAACCCAACCAAACAACAAAAACAAAAAAACTGCTAATCTCTTTGCAGCATATTCTCTTTCTCACATTCCTATTGTAGTAAATATACCTTCTTTGTCCAGAAACCATGCTTTGAATGCCTCAGTTGTTAGGCTTTGGTTAGAACTGAGAAAAGTGCTATAGAGAAGTATCTAAAATAGTAATTAGAAGGAGATCTATTTGCCTACTATTAGGGGAACTGTTGGAATTAGTATCAGATTTTGTTTGAGTAGTTGAAAGCTCATAGAGTTTCTCTAAATAACCCTTTATTTATTTTTAGTCAGGCTTCCCAAGGTGTTTGGAGGGTAGTACTTATTAAATTTGTGGGTTTCTTTGGAATAGTCACTGTTTGTCTTTCCTTTTAGATGGAAACTTTTGGGGTCGAACCTTGTCCGCAATCTCCAGTTCCACAGACCCTACCAGTTATGAAGGCTTTGGACCCTTCATGCCAGGCTTTGAAACCATCCCATATAACGATCTGCCTGCACTGGAGGTACATCAGGGTGGCTATGGCACTTGGATCATAGCAACTGGAAACCATTTTGAATTAATCGTTACCTGTTCAGTGTGTGAATGAAAAGCACATTAATGAGAGGGCTGGAGAGATGTCTCAGTGGTTAAGATCACATACTGCTCTTGCAGAGGACTCAGGTTCAGTTCCTTGTGTCTTTTTGATAGTTCACAGCCTTCTGTAATTCTAGTTCAGGGCACTCTAACACTGGCCATCTTGGGCAACAGGCATGCCTGTGGTGCAGATACATACTTATATAACAGGTAAATGCTCACATTCAAAAATTAGAGTCATTAATGAGGGTAGGGGAGATTGCTCCGTGGTAAAACAGCATGTGTGAGGTCCTGGGCTTGACCCCAGTACTACAGAACAAACACTCTATGAGTCTGAAAATGCATCGTAAGTTAGGCTGACATCTGAGACTTATTCTCAGTAGTGGGCAGTCAGTTTCCAACCCTGGGAAATCTGCTTTTGTCATCTAGTACTTAGGCCAGCTAACTAGTTCAGATCATTACAACTGAGTAAATTAATTTCTTTCTCTCCCTTCCTTCCTTTCATTCTCTTTCTTTCTTTTGAGACAGACTCTCATTTTGAAACCTTGGCTGGCCTGGAACAGTATGTAGCCTAGGCCAATCTTGAACTCATCTTGAGATCTGCCTGGCTCTGCCTCCCAAGTGCTTAGGTTAAAGGTGTGTACCATCACTCTCGGCCTAGATAAATTTTTTAAAAATTTGCAAATTGTAATACTTCATTTGTGGTGCTAGGAAAAGAACCCAAGGCCATGTAGATTCTAGGCAATTGTTCTATAAATGAGGCATCTCCCATCTCCAAAGTGGAGTATTTTGTTAAAAAATAAAAAAGTCCTAAGATAGCTTTAACAGGCTACTTAGTTTTTGAAGAAAAACTTATGTGTTTGCCTGTATGTAAATCCACTGTGTGCATGCAGTGTTCAAGTAGGCCAGAAAACAGCATTGGATCCTCTGGAACTGGACCTAAAAGAAGTTGTAAGCCCTCATGTGGGTGCTAAAAATGGAACTGGGGTTCTTGGCAAGAGTAGCCAGTGCTGTTAATGGCTGAGGCATCTCTCCAGCTCCTGCTTTAGCTTTTAGTTATAATACATCTATGACGTAGCAAAAATGTGGGGATAATCTGGCATAGTGTTATATGCCTATAAACCCAGCATGCTATAGTCCCGCAATTACAAGTGTGAACCACCATGCCAGGCTTCATCACCTCCCTATTTATTTATTTATTTGGAGTGTTTTGCCTGCATGCATGTATGCTGGTGCTCCTGAAACTGGTGTTATGGATGGTTGTGAACCATCAAGTGGGTGCTGGGAGTCAAACCCAGATCCTCTGGAAAAGCAACAAGTGTTCTAAACTGCTAAGCCATCTCTCCAGTCCCTCATTCTTATTCTTAACAGGAAGTATGTGTAGTATTTGACTTAAATTGCCAAATATGGTAGAATGGAAGTTGTTAGAACTCCCTTCTGTTTCTTTTGTAGCGTGCTCTTCAGGATCCAAATGTTGCTGCCTTCATGGTGGAGCCCATTCAGGGTGAAGCTGGTGTTATTGTTCCAGATCCAGGATATCTAACAGGAGTTCGAGAACTCTGCACCAGGCACCAGGTGGTCCCATTGACTTTGCAGTGAGGCCAAACAAGCCTGCATTTGTTTGAACTCTACCAAGAGGATAAATGATTGTCTCGCTTTCCACTAGATGAGTTCCAAGAGTTGAGGAAGATTCTAATGCTTAGAACCCTCTGTGGAAGCTACTTTTCAGTCTCTAGAACACTGGCAAGGCTCTGTGTTGTGGGTTGCTGCAGCCGCAGCCCTCTAGGCCCTTACTGTGATTTTCTTCTCTCTTCTTTAGGAGCCTTGCACTCTTTTACTCCCTCCCAAGCCTTGTCTTGTTTTCCTTTGCTTCCCTTTCTTTCGCTAAAGCTAATAGTATATTTTGCTTACTATTGAGAATTCCAGAAAATATTTGATAATTACCGGAGTTACTTATCTGAATTTGTTCTTACAGTGTAATTAGGGCCATTAAAGCCCTACAAACATTTCATGTTTGTATAAATGATTTTCTGCCATACAAAGCATTGCCACATGGGCCCCTGGGAGGTATTAACCTGACACAGCCAATAGATTTCCATAGGACACCATTGAAATTGTGTGGGTAATAAAAACATCTTCACAGATTGCATGGTGTGTCAGAATGATACTTAGTGGAAGGGTTTGAAACGATGATGGCCTTTGTTTCCTCATGAAGTGAGAATGACAGATGTGTTGCCTGTTGTTTCTCCCAGGTCCTGTTTATTGCTGATGAAATACAGACGGGATTGTCCAGAACTGGTAGATGGCTGGCTGTGGATCATGAGAATGTCAGGCCTGACATAGTTCTTCTTGGGAAGGCCCTTTCTGGCGGCTTATACCCTGTAATTCAACATCCCTTTATTTCTTCTGACCTTGACCAGGATGCCTTTTAGGATGTTAAATTTGACCACGTATAATATAGGGTATAATATAGGCCACCTGGAACATTTTAGAGTTCCATTGTGTGGTCCACTTGGTTAGTTTTGACCAAGTGGAATGTGTGCTTTGGGATGTGCTGTGACATTTGATTTGGACAGAAGCATTTTCCCTCAGAAGCTCCTCTTCCTACTTTTTAGAAAGTGGCACTAACTGTGAACAATGAAGTAAGATGGGACAATTGTTCTTTTTTTGGGTTACATCCAAAGCCAGTAATTGATATGGGAATCAAAGGGCTTTGAAGAGTAGATGTTCCCACTGAGTAGACTAAATTGTCTTCTTGGGGAGAATGCCCAAGTTTGTTTTCTAAGCAAAGCACTTTGGAGAGGACTGTAAATTATCTCATTGCAAAAAACAGCTCTGCTTGGGTTGCAGAGATGGCTAAGCAGTTAAGAGCACTGGCTGCTCTTCCAGAGGACCCAGGTTCAGTTCCCAGCTCCCACCTGGCAGCTCACAACCATCTGTAACTCCAGTTCCAGGGAATTCAACACCCTCTCTGGCTCCCATGGGCATGACTAAACAAGTGGTTGCATAGAAATACATGTGGACAAAACACCTCATACCCATAAAATAATAATAAAAAGGATTTTTTTTTTAGTTCTAAAAATGTGTATTTAATAGTTTTATGCCACTGAAGTTTGTCTGTGCTCTATAATGTGTTGGGCCTGTCTTAGGTTATTATTAAGAGTTAGAGGTAGATGTGAACTGCTGGTTGATAGAATTTAATATCAGTGTTATGGAAGTGTCTGTGTCCTTGTGCTGAGACTGTGAGGAATGACATGATGGGTTCTGTCTTCCAGGTTTCTGCAGTGCTGTGTGATGACGAGATAATGCTGACCATTAAGCCAGGAGAACATGGCTCCACATACGGTGGCAATCCACTAGGCTGCCGAATTGCCATTGCAGCTCTTGAGGTGAAAACTGATAGGGCTGAATGATATCTACATTTACTGTTGAAGTTATTTTTAATTTGAGTCCTGGTGTAATAAGAACTTTAATAAGATTGCCAAGTGTTAGAGAACATGAAGTACGAAGGGAAGGTTTTAGGAGCAAGATGTTCTCAAAAAGTTAGGTAGCTTTCTGCCTTGCCTAATAGACTGGACTCTTCTGAGCTTCTCTGGTTTGTAGTTAGTCACCCGGGAGTGGCACCTGTCCGCTGACCACCTACTATGTCCCTTTGGTTTAGCAAGCAAGATTGGTTTTTTCTTGTTTCTCTGTTTGTTATGTTCAAATCAAGGTCTCACTATGTAGTTCACACTGCCTTGGATTTTACTGTGTAGCCCAAGCTATACAGCTCGAAATTCTCTTGCTTTAGCTTCCCATGTGCTAAGATTAGAGGTAACCACAAAACTCTTTTTCCCTTTTATTTATTTTCAAATTCGGATTTGAGGGCTGATAATCTTAGTTCAGTGGAAGAGGAAGACTTTGGGTTTTATTCCTTAGTATGTGTAATTTTTTTTTTTTTTAAAACAGGTTTTAGAAGAGGAGAATCTTGCTGAAAATGCAGAAAAGATGGGAGCCATCTTGAGAAAGGAGCTCATGAAGCTGCCCTCTGATGTTGTGACTTCTGTAAGAGGGAAAGGGTTGTTAAATGCCATCGTCATCAGAGAAACCAAAGGTAATGTTCACAGCACATTATGGCCATAGTCCTTTCAAAGACATAGTGGGTAGTGCAGTCCTCTCTAACAGTGAACTAGATAGACTGTTGGTGTAGCCTTTTGGTTGAAGTTTGACCTGATTGTATAAATGTTATCCTAAATATAGATCTTTCCAACCGGAAGGCATTTTGACCAAGTGTTTGTTCCTTCTTTTCCTGTCTCTGTTAGTTAGGCAGCACTTGTGATCCTGGGTTAGTTTTTGTTAATCTTTTCCCCCTCACTTGTATGCTTTGTACATCCAGCAGTAGGAATAAAAGGAATGACTTTGTTGATATTAGATAATGGAGGTTTGAGGCTTCATTGTGTCTGACATCAGCTATCACCCTCCAGGGAACCTTGCTGGGATTTCTTGGGCTAATCCTTCCTTTTAAAGCTGTGGTTCCCCGCAGAGGAGCTTTTGAAAAAGGAACTGAGCCTGGTCCCACCCAAGAGTATCTGATATGATGGGTTGGGATAGGGTGGACTCAGGCAGCTCTAGGCTGTTCTGCCAAGAGCCAGGTTGAGAAACACTGCTGGAAAATGGTACTTAGTTGTGATCAGGAGGTGTTTCCATATCAGCAATAGAATTCCTAGGATTTGGGGATTGCTTATTCCGTTGTTTCATTTTATGTATCCTACCCAAGTTCTTTTACATTAGCTCCTTATGATTGCATATTAGGTATCCCTAATTTGAGAAGTTGAAATGGTCCCAAATCTGAAAGGTTTGAAAAATCCCACACTTGACCCCAGGGGACAGGCCATAAGATGCAGTTACACTAAGAATCTTGTATGAAATTACCTTTAGGCTGTGTGAGTGTGAAATAGGAGTTTCATGTTTACATGGGCCCCTTTTCCAAGACACCTCCTCTCCTGTGATTTGGAAGGAGCCTTTTTGGCCCCAAGCACTGCAGACAAGGGGGTTTCTGCGTGTAGCCATCTAGACATGTCATTCAAACCTAGTTATGTGCTTGCCAAAAAGTCAGAGATGCAGCCTCTTGAGCAAAGCAGAGACTTAGAGCTTCTTTTCCTGAGCAGACACTGGGGGCACTGTCTGGTGAGGCTGCACTGCATTTACTATGACAAGGGTATTCATACATTAATCTCCGTGTATATGTTGTGACCATTTTTCTGTAGATTGTGATGCTTGGAGGGTGTGTCTTCGGCTCCGAGATAATGGGCTCCTGGCCAAACCAACCCATGGTGATATCATCAGATTAGCCCCTCCACTTGTGATCAAGGAGGATGAGATCCGGGAGTCGGTGGAAATCATTAACAAGACCATTTTGTCCTTCTGAGAGTAGGAACTGCTCAGTGGCCCCTGGGAGCCATCTTCAGCCGGGCTTCTTGTGAAACTGTGCTCACAGTGGGCAGATCCCACATGTCTGTCTCTTAAGACTTTTTTTTTTTTTTTGATATATATACATTTTTTTTTCAGTTGATGTGTAGTATAGTGACATGAACCTGCAGTTGGCTGTGTAACAGAAGAATGAGAATGAGTGGCATCTCTCTTTGTTAAGTTTTGACCGTGGGAACTTTCTAAGGTGAAGTGTTTCCACCTGTACACAGCCTTCAAATCCAGTCCTCCAGTCATTTATATATGTTTTTACAATTTCCATACTGGTGTGAATGTTTTGTATTTGAAAGTTATTTCTGAGATACTACATAAGAGACTTGCTTAACCTCATGCAGTTGAATCAATGAATGTTAAGATGATTGAAGGTTAAGCATATGTAAAATACTAGTTTCTGGTAAACTTTTAATTGGCCAATACCAGAATGTATTGTATAGATTCTGAGAATTCATTCCTAAATTACACTTTGAGTGCTTGATTGCAATTTGTAAAACATTTATTTTCAGTATTTCTTTGAATAAATAGAGCTTAATTTTTCTTTTTACCCCAACCTATTTTGTATTTCCATATTGGTAATAATTAGTGTATTTCACTCTTATGACTGGCATTTCATCTCCTCTTGAGACCATTAGGTGTGTTTCAGGCTTTTTATTCTAAATAAAGCTATGATTAGTTCATATCTGTATAACGATGTGAGTTGTTTTTATTTGTTTTTTTTCTTTAAATTTTGTTTCATTTTTCTCTAGTGTGTTTTGTGGAATAACTTCCTATAAGGTGCTTGCTATTCAAAGGGGGTGGACTTTCTGACCATTCACTCCTCCTTAGGCAACCTGGTGCTCCCTTTTCCTAAGGAGGTCACCACATTGATGCTGAACTTAGAGTGGATATCTGATCAGCATAAAGCACTATAGCTCAGATACAAACTCAAGTGATCCTTCTGTCTCAGTCTCAGCCTGCCAAATAATTGGGATTATAGGCACGCACCACCTTGCTCCTGCAAAGGGGATGAACTTTTTTTTTTTTTTTAAAGATTTATTTATTTATCATGTATACAGTACATGTATACAGTACAGAAGAGGGCACCAGATCACATTACAGATGGTTGTGAGCCACCATGTGGTTGCTGAGAATTGAACTCAGGACCTCTGGAAGAGCAGTCAGTGCTCTTAACCCCTGAGCCATCTCTCCAGCCCCGGGGGGATGAACTTTTAAAGACCCAAGTTTGGCTTCCAGCACCTGCACTGGGTGGCTTACTACCTCCTGTTTCTCTAGCTCTAGGGAACCTGATGCCTTGCTCTTGGCATTTGCACCCATAACACATACACACATTAAAAAACAAAACACTAAGTTCAATAGCGCCCGACTGAACCCTGTGTGTGTGTGGAACCCTGAGATTCCACATTTCCTGTAGGCACTCTCTGAGTCTCAGAGGCTGCTTTATGACCCTGGATCATGCATCAGAGATTCTCCAGGGGAGGCCTGAAGACAATGTGGACTTGGCTAATGAAGCTCCTGGCCAAATTCCTTGGAAGGCCATCATAGTCTTCAGATAGAAGAGCGGAAAATGCAGTTGTCTGAGAAGACTATTAGGGTAGCAGGTTCACGAAGGTGGAAAGCTTTGAATTACAGGCAAACTTGGTCTTGAGCTGATGATCCCTGGGATTGCTGAAAGAAGGAACCGGGGAAGGGCGCTTTTTACCACCACAGAAAACCTGCATACTCACACTACTGCAGCACCCACATGCACAGGGTAGCCAGCTGCAGTGGTGAGCCAGATGTTAGGTAGTCCTGTGAAAGAGAGCTGCTTAGTGGTTTGGCCCATCAAAACTGTATGCATAGCCTAATGTTTCTCATGAGATGGAGTAGGACCTGCCTTTCAGTAGAGTGATGAATAAGGGATGATATTGGTAAAGTCCCAGGCACACACTCAACTAAAGAATAACTGCTCTAAAGGAGGAAACAATTTATTCTGAGATACAGTAACCATGAGCTAGGATACTCTGAAAGACATGTGTTACTGTGGAAGAGGTTACACACATTTATATAGTCCAAACAAAGTCATAAACATGTTTACAAAATATATAGATGGGCAGAGGCAGGTGGATCTCTGAGTTTGAGGCTAGCCTGGTCTACAGAGGGAGTTCCAGGACAGGTTCCAAACCAAAGTTATACAGAGAAACCCTGTCTTGAAAAACCACACACACACACACACACACACACACACACACACACACACACACACACACACACACACACACACGCATATATATTATGTATATGTAGATGGCTCATCAGGTAGGGTGCTCGGGATGACATTCCTAGCTTTAGTTGAGATTAGAGACCTGTCAGGTTTAGCAGTCCATTCTGTAAGCTGCATCTAGTTGTCAAGAGGATGTGGGTAGATAAAGGTATTGGAGCTAGAGGGCTACTTCAGAGACCAATGACTGCTTCAGCTATTTGTCTGCAACATCCAGGTCTCTCATTTCAGCAGCCAAGGTCAGTCCGTGGCTCTTCAGATGTAACCTCAGAATGCACTTTCCTCTGTCTGATACAGCATTGTAGGTGGGGAGTTTGCTATATTTCATCTCCTGTGATTGCAGGAATTGATAAGAAAGCCAAATAAAGGAAAGGTAACTCAGATAAGGGAGAGATGGTGGAGGGGAGGAGGAAAGATAGGGCTGCTTGAACCCAGAGGGGGAGGGGCAGTCCAGGCCTGATGACCAGGACAGCAGACCAGTCCTGGTCCCGTGATGGCTGCTGAAAGAATTGGGAGGAGACAAAGGAAGTTAGTGTAGAAGATGGTTTAATAGAGAGTAAAGAAGTTTTAAGGAGCGAGTGGGCAATGTTCAGAAAGAATCCATTGTACTGACCTACATATAAAACATTTATTGATTGACTAAAAACAGTTTCATGTAGCACAGGCTGGCCTCAGTCTTGCTATGTATCCCAAAATGATCTTGAACATCTGATCCTTATGTCTCTACCTCCCGAGTGCAGCTCTGGGGATCAAACCCTGGGACTTGTGCATGTTGGGGAAACACTACCTCAATCTACACTTTTGGTAGGCTTTATTCTATGTCTAAAGTCCTTAGGACAGACAGCTTTCCCTGACAGGGCATTTTCCTGTCTAGGTGATTGGCAGGAACATTTTGGAGTGCTACTCAGGAAAGGGCAATGGTATGTCCTGTTCTTTACCACGAATACAAATCTTATGACCTTGGTAGCTCAGAATGTTACGTCTCCACTTGGCCAGATCTTCTTTTGAGCATTAACCAGAGTCCTGCAGTTCCTCTCCTTGGCTTTCAGGCTGATGACAAAGGACAGAAGAATCCATCCTCAATAACCCTCAAGTCTGCTAACATCTAGCTAGTTAGGAGTGTTCCTTAGAAACCTATTACCTTTTTACTCCCTCTCTGAAGACTAACTAGCTACCTATTGTAGTTGCTTGTCTGTAGCTGTGATAAAACACCATAACCAAGAGTATCTTATGGAAGAAAGTTCATTTTGGTTTACAGTTCCAGGGAGATAAGAGCTATCATGGCAGGGAGGCAGAGCAGCATGACAGCTGGAGCAGGGAGCAGAAAGAGCACACTTTTGTTTTGTTTTGTTTTTTTGAGACAGGGTTTCTCTGTGTAGCTCTGGCTGTCTTGGAACTCTCTCTGTAGACCAGGCTGGCCTTGAACTCAGAGATCTGCCTGCCTTTGCCTCCTGAGTTCTGGGGTTAAAGGTGTGCACCACCACTCTCTGGCGAGAGATCACATATTTAACTGTGAGCATCAAGCGGAGCATGAACTGAAGTGGCGTATCCCAGTGACATACTTTCGTCAGCAAGCCATCCCTCCCCATAACCTCTCCAAATAGTGCCACCAACTGAGGACCTGGTGTTTAAATGCCTGAGCCTGTGGGGGCCATTTCTCATTTAAATCACCATAGGTAGAAAAGAAAAGTCCATCTAGAAGGTAGGGGTGTCCGCTTACCATACCACTCCCTTTATTCTGTCATTTACGACTTGTGCTTTGGATTGTCTGTCACCTCCCAGGGTACCTCATCAAAAGCAGTCACTGTTCACATGACAACACAGGTTGAACTTGGACCTCTGAGCTGGGTCTGAGGAAGGGTGAGTGTGCTGCTTGTCCGTTCCCCAGCCTCCCAGGATCCCTAAGACAGTCAGATGCAGCAGGGAGTCTAGTGAACTCATTTATTGCCCCACAGCAAGCATCTTTTAAAGAAAAAAAAAAACAGGGGGAGTGGGGAGAATGATAGCCAGCCAATAGTTTTAAAGGTCGGCCTACCATGTGCCTAGGTGCCCTATGCTTTACCTAGTGAACTCGAATTGTTCATGCAGTGACCTCATCTGGTTCAATCTTGGCAACCAATCACCCTTTTTTGTAAACATCTCAGGACTCACCTTCCTGACTTCCCCTCAGCCCCACCTTTAACTGGCTTGTGTGCCCTTCAAGAATAATGCACCAGATAAAACTGGCATTGTGCCGGGCGTTGGTGGCACATGGCTTTAATTCCAGCACTCGGGAGGCAGAGGCAGGCGGATCTCTGTGAGTTCAAGGCCAGCCCGGTCTCCAGAGTGAGTGCCAGGATAGGCTTCAAAGCTACACAGAGAAACCCTGTCTCTAAAAACCAAAACAACAACAACAACAACAACAACAACAACAACAACAACAACAAAAACAAAAACCAAAAACCAACCAAACAAACAACTGGCATTGTGTGTCAAGGGCCAGGAAGTTGGAGTTCCTGTCTGGAGTGTATGCCCACATGATTTGGGATGCTCCATGTGGGCCCAGATCTGTGCTTCTCAGTGCTGGCTGTACATTAGCCAGCTGTACGTTAGAAGCTGTACTGGGCTTCTTGCCCCACCTGTCAGTTATATTGCAATCTCTAGGGTTGGGGCCTTGGTATCAGGAGAGTAAATGTTCCCAGGGGGATTGTAACAGCCCTTGTGAAATGGGTGTATAAAATTCAAGGTATCTTCCATTCAGCTATGCCAGGCTTTGAGCTGTCATTAAGGGGCCACTGGTGAATGAGGCTCACAGACCCTGACCTTATGAGGCTTTTTAGTAGATAGGTATATTTATTGGCCAAAATGTTTATTGAGTTCTGCTTGGCTGGCCCTGAGATTGGCACTGGTTCAAAGAAATGCCATTCATCAAGCAGTCTGTGCCAGGCACTATTCCAAATATGATAATTCTTGTCATAGGTACACTTACCTACAATTACAGATGGGAAACAAAGGCTTAGGAAAGCATACTTGCTTTACTCACTGAAATAGGGAGCAATAATGTCTGGGCTGGGCAGGACTAGGCTCTGAGGGAGGGAGGGGTGATTCTAGGTGTCTCTGGGGCTGGAGGTTGGCAGTACCACTTCTTTGTCTCTGGAGCATGGCTGAGATGCCCTTCAAGTGTGTAAACGCATTTCAATTCATTTCTGATTTGGGGGAAGAGAGTCATTAAATGTCGGTGGGAGCCATTGTGATAAATAATAAATATGCAGTAGTTTATTCCTGTTAGGAAGAATTCAAATATATGCTAGGACTTCCTCCATGGTTCCTTGCATGTATTAGATTAGTTCAGAGTTTTATTAGCCTCCCATCCCAGCTTTTACTTTTATTAACTTGCAAATGAGACTTACCCCTTTGCACCAGCCCCCCCTTTTTAACTGTTCATATATCTGACGTAATATAGCCTTTATAATTTGTATCATGGTGGGAGGGCAACATAGGGGCACAGGGGTACCTGGAGGAAACTAGGAAATATTAAGAGAGCAGAGGTATAAAAGAGGTTAGGTGTGTGTGTGTGTGTGTGTGTGTGTGTGTGTGTGTGTGTGTGTGTGTGTGTGTGTTTGTGTGTTGGAACTCCTAGGCCTATGATTCTGAGCCAGCCTTGCATAAGTGTTCACTTCTTTTGTTTCTTCCCTGAGGACATTGTGTGTGTGTGTGTGTGTGTGTGTGTGTGTGTGTGTGTGTGTGTGTGTGTGATTGCATATGGTTGTGAAGGTAATGAAGGGCCCTGAGATGAATATTAGCTTGTAAAAAGATCTACTTAGGAATGTGAAGTGCCTAGAGCCAGATATATTGCAATGGAAGTCTGCCCAGCTGTTATGGTCCTCTGCTGTCTTTCATGAAAGGATCTATGAGATTCCTGGGTGGGATGTAGGCACCTGCCAATAGTTTGTGCTTAATGCCTACCTTTGCTGGGGCGTACACCAGCCATGCTTATTTTAGGAAAAGTTATTTTTATTCTATTTTTATGTGTGTATGCCTGAGTGTATGTTTGTGTACCACTGTGTGCAGGTCCCTCATGAGTCAAGAAGAGGGCATTGGATCTCCCTGGAGTTACAGGAGTCTGCCAGCTGCCCCATGTTGGTGTTGGGAGCTGAACCAAGGTCCTCTACAGAGCCATAAGTAGTTTTATTTTTAGCATGCCCTAAACACTCTATTTTTGAAGTATCATTGTCTGAACCCTAAGAGCTGAGTTTGGTTCAGAATAAGCACTGACATCTCAGGTTGTCTTATAAACTGGTAGTGTCAGATCTGGGTACCTGCTGACCATGGTAGGATTTCCCAGCAGGTGCGCCCTAAGATGGGTGGGTCAAGGGTGCCAATGTGACAGCTCCTAATTTGGTTTGACTTAATCACTAATTTATGGTCTCTGAAGTCTAAGCCTTGTACCTATTAACACAATGGAACTAACTTCAAGATGTGTATTCAAACAGTGTACAAACTCCCAAGTTATCCCAGGGAAACCTGGGTCAGGAAGCCGTCTGAGGGGCTGCTTCTGCCCCAGGTATGTTCTCTTGGAGTGCACATGCTCAGACAGAGCTCATGAGCTTGAGGGCACATAAGTTGTGGTAGAAGCCTGGCCAGGTGTCCTGATGACTATGAGGATAAAGGGCAGTTTCACTTTTGCTTTGAGATGAGTTGACCTCAGGCCAGTCCACCTGTCTATTCTTTATGAAAAGGGGAGGCAGGAGAATTAGACCCACTTTCCCCCATCCCCGCTGGTCAGTATTTCTTTTCTTTTTTCATTTTGAGTCAGGGTTTCTCTGTGTAGCCCTGGCTGTTCTGGAACTCGCTGTGTAGGCCAGGCTGGCTTCGAACTCAGAGATTTGCCGACCTTTGCCTGAGCCGTGTGCCACTACCTCAAGGTCTGGCCAGTATTTCTTAAAGTGGGGGTCTTCTCTGAGGGTCTCTGGTGGTAGAGTTGGCTGCCCTGTGAGTCTGAACTCCTAGCCAGTGGGCACTAGGATCAGCTGGCTCAGACAGAATCCACAGAGGATCCAGTCTGAGAGCCTGGTAGGTTTCTTGGAGGAGCCTGCCAGAAAGCACCCATCACCTTCAGTGACGTTCCCACTTCCCATCTTGGGGTTTAAGATCTCCTTGATGACTTAGTTTCCTTTGAAGTCAGTTTTCCGGGAAAAGATGGTCCATTTCTGCCGAGTGCGAGCTCTGGGTTCTTGTGGATTCAGCCACAACACTAAGCGCTAATAGGGAAGACCGAGGGAGCATCAGGACTGCAGGGGGCGCTGCCGGCAAAGCATTGCTTAGGGCTCAGCCGAGACGCGCGTGCGCCCAGGGTTGGGCGCGAGAGCTGAGCTCAGGGGCTGGGCCGGGAGCCAATAGGTGCGGGGAGAGGAGCCGGGACCTTCCAGGGGAGGGGACAGGCTGTTTTCTTCCCGGGCTCGCCGTCTTTTGCTGTCCGTTGGCTAAGCATCTCGGTTGTAGACTTGTGTGCTTTTTATAAAAGTTGCTTATCAGCGTGTTGATTTGAATGCACTCCTTGTAGACAACTGAGAAAATGAGGAAACAATTTCCTCTGCGGCGCCTTGGCCGTTCAGGTCTGGGTTCTCCTCTCTTTCGCTTGCATGTGCGCTACAGCTCCGGTCTTTTGGCTGGTTAAGGGGTGTGAATCATGAATCACCCATTTGTCGCCTGGTGCACCTAATCCGTGCCTATCTTTTCCCTGGTGCAGAAGAGCTGGTATCCCAGCTGGTACAACTGCTCAGGGGTGACCGTCACTTGTGCATTTGTTAGAAAGTGACAGAGGGCGCCCTAATCCTATGGAAAGGGCCTTCAGCCTGGGAGGCGAAGGCTGGGGCTGATAGTGTTGTGTGAGTGGTGGGAAGAGGTGTCCCTTGGTTGCAGTCTCTGCCACCTGGCTGTGTCCTACCTTTGTATGTGCCTCTGCTGACAACTACCCATCTACCATTAAGATGGTGATGACTAGACAGGCAAGGTTGGGAGGTCCTTGGATGATGAGTGCTGCAGGAGGAGAGAAATGCTCCCCCCCCCTTTTTTTTTTTTATCTCATTTACCCTGGGGTCGTGGCTGAGGCCTCTGCAACAAAACAGAATAACAAAGAGAAAAGCGCATTTGTCTAACATAAATTTTATGAGGCCCAGGAGCCTCCAAAGGAAATGAAGAGTGGAAGAAATGGTAAACCTGTGTATTTTCAGGCTGTGGTTTTTATCCTGTAGAAACAAAGCCGAGAGTGATAGAAATATATGATCTAATGTTGATAAATTGGGGACCTTTGTGTGGTCTGCTTGATCAGATTTTTTAATGGCCCCTGTGTCAGTGTCAAGGACACTGATTGAGAGGACATCCCTCCCAAGAAGTCCTCAAGGCCTTCTGTACTTGGTGAAGAGTTCTGGAGGGAGTCCTGAGGAGGACTTCCATTTCCAGGCAGGCCCAAGAAGCTGCTCCACCCCCAGCAAGTAGAGAGTTATTTCTGATGAAGGAGGAGTATGGCCGTTAGCTTTGGACAAGCCTTATGCTCTTTCTTTAGGAAAATGGGGTGGGCATTCCCAGGGAAACGAGGATACCTGTGGACTGAGTCTAACTTTAGCTGTACCAGCTGGAGGCTTGGGTTCTAATCCCAGGCGCCCTGCTCAGGTCTGGTGCCACTCCCCAGGGGTCTCCCTCTGGTGAGGGTTAGTGGCCGTATTTGTTACATATGAGGGCCAGGTCATGTCATTCCTGCAGTAGCCCCAAAAGCCAGCTGGGAGGAAGAGCCAGGCCCTAGAGGGCAGATAACTCTGACCAGAGGAGTTGAAGCCTGACCTCCATGGAGCTGGTATTCAGACAGTGTCTGTGCTGTGGAATTCAGCCCTTATGCCGCAGGATCATGACACAGGACCCCTCTCTCCAGCCCAAGAGTGGCCCTGGCTTGGTAAGTGAGGCTGTGTGGTGGGGTTTGGGCCATGTTCCATCATCCTCACCTGTTGGAGTCCCAGCCCCCTGTTGAGTTATGAGTTTACCCCAAGAGACTGCCTCTTTGGCACAGTCATGAGTTTATCCTAGGTGGGGAGAGGTCCTGCCTCCCTCTCTGGAGGAATGTTGGCTTCAGTGGGTATATAAGAGGCAGGATAGATCCACATTTCAGAGGGCAGGTGGCCTTGGCTCACTGGGGAGCAGCTGAGCTGTGCCTGCCCCCGTTTGTCATCAGCAGGACACATTTTGTCTAGTGCTGGCGGTATACCCACACATCCCTAAAAACAGTCACCCTGACAGGCCTGCTTTGCCGCTAGAGCCCCACCTGGGGCCCCACCCACAGCTCTGTTTGTGCTTTGAAGGTGACAGCCAGGAGGAAAAGTCAAACTTGCACCCGGAGGAAACAGCTGAGGACTCAGGCTGGGCTGGCTGGGTTGCCAGAGGGCTACAAAGGGACACTGTGAGGGATGTGCTTGAAGCAGAAGAGTCCATTCAGTTCTCTCAGGATGGGACTGGCTTGCCAATTAGTTGGGGAGGACACAGCGGTGTGAGTGAGAGCTGTACGAAGGAATAGGAGGGGATGCCTGCTGCTTCTGACAAGTTGGAACTGGAGGTCCATTGGCTCTGCAGAGCGGTCACTCTGGAGTCTTTGTGGGGAGGGGAGGGCCCTTAATATTGTAGATGCATCAGCCCAATCTGGACTCCCTGAGGAGACAGCAGAGCCCAGCACTTGGGGAGGGGGTGACTTGCACATACCAACCCCCTTTGAGCGCTCTGTTGGCAACCTGGCTTTCCCACCTGCCTCTCAGCATCCTGCTCCCTGGGATGGGAGTCGCAGGCATTTCTTCGCTGTGTTCACTGTGTTGTGTGTTAATATGTTATTGCCTTCCCTGGGCCCTGTGGTGACAAACATTGTGAGGCATCAGTGGCTGGCTCTTCACTATCTCTGTCACTATGCCTACCTGCACAGGCTATGTGAGGTTAACGGACTTGGCCAAGTTCACACCATGATGGAAGTGGGTCTTTGGCCACAGTTTTACCTCTTGGAGGTGGGGTGGACCTCTACATAGGGTGAAATGAGAAGCTCCTCCACCCCAAGACAGTGTTTCTCTGTGTAACAGCCCTGACTGTCCTGGAACTCACTTTGTAGACCAGGCTGGCTTCCAATTCACAGAGATCCGCCTGCCTCTGCCTCCCAAGAGCTGGGATAAAAGGGATGTGCCACCACTGCCTGGCAAATGAGAAGCTCGTGTGCTTGTGTTGCTCCTTGGCCTAGATAACATTTTGCTGCCACCTGTGTGACCTCCCTTCTCTCGGGCACACATGGCTATGGGTGGGAAGTGAGGGAGAGTCCCATCGACTGCAGATGCATGACAGCATGAAGACAGGCTCTGTGAGGGTTTACTGGGAAAGGGACACACTTTATACAGGGATGCACAGGCATGCATATAACCAGATGATCCCATGTGGTGGGATGCAAGTGAGGAGCCATTTCTACACTCAGCATTACCTTGTCTACTTATAAATGGTCTGGATGAATCCTGATGGCAACCGCTGGGCTCTTGAGAGGCCACTGGACTTTGTGCTGTCTGCACTCTGCCTGGCCCAGAGGCTGATCCTCTGGGCCAGCTGCCTGCTGCTGGAGGTAGGGTCCCAGTGTTGGGCAATGCCTCGCAGGCCTACACAGGGCAGAGAGGGGATGACTGGAGAAGGTAAGAGAAGAGGGGTTTCCTGAGCAAGTGGTCCCGGGCCACTTCCTTCCAAGCATTTGGGATCTGCAGTGCTGGTATTCTGGGTAACAGATGTGTAGCAATTCATGTCTGGAGTTCACTGCTGGGGTCGCTACCTTGCTGTCATTGCTCTCACAGTGAGTCAGCCTGCCCCCCAACCTGCACTGCTGTACACCAACTGTGGGGGCAACAGGCCTCTTTCTGCCGTATGGCTGGCTGGAATCAAGCAGGGGGATTTGAGGAGATAGGACCTACACAGACGCCCCATCCATATAGTGGATTCCCATGGGAATTATCTGGGGACCAGATGAAGGTGAATAGAGTCCCGTTGTCCTTCTTTACGGTCTCGGAAGAATGGACTTGGGCAGGTACAGAGTGAATGGAAGAGGCTGGCTCCACAAGCATATTGTCCCCTAAGTAATTCACAATTGGAATGGAAAAAGCAGATTGTTGTTCACAGAATGGGACCCAGCCCTTGGAGGTCTGGTAATGTTCTTCTATCTCACTCAAGCGGGAGAAAAGTCTTAGCTGAGGCCCTGTGAGGCTGGACAGAGCCTAGAAGGGTACCAGGTGTTCTCACGTCTGTGGAATTGGTCTGTGAAGTTGGATGCCTCAGCTGTCCCGATCTGGTGCCAAAGGCTGGGAGGATCTCTGGAGAGATGCTGGTCTTTGTTAGATGGCTGAAGAAGCTGGCATGTGGCATGAAGGGTAGCAGCAGCAGGCACAAGATACCACTGTTTCCCCTTGGACTTCTTTTTGTTGGTGCCACCTTGGGGGAAGGTACCACCAGTCTGGGGGAGGGCCTTCTCCCTTGGTTAATCCTTCCTGGAGATACCCTCATAGACCCAACCAGAGGTGTGTCTCTAATTCGATTGCAGACCCAATCAAGTTGGTTGTCAAGATTAATCATCACACCAGGTCCCGAGAATGAGGTTTGGGAAAGGAGAATCAAGCTGTGCCTTTTCTGTCTCAGGATCTCAAGGAGTCTGGTGGACTGGGCTGTCTGCCTGTCTGCATGCAAGACCTGCTTTGCGATCATGACATCTACCCATCAGCTCTCGGTGGGCTATTTCCAAATCAGGATGGCGATGTTTCAGACAGATCTGCCCTGGAGTGAGGTACCAGGAAAGGGTTATCAGGAGCCTCAGTTAGGTTTAATTTTATTTAGAAAATGATTGAATGATAATGTTCCTTAAATCTGAGTGTCACAGAACAAATCCACACTTGTTTCACGAATAAAAATAGGGTCTCATACATCATCAGCTGGCCTTGAATTTGATGTGTAGCTGAAGATGACCTTGAACTTCTAATCCTCCTACCTTCACTTGCCAAGGTCTGGGGTTACACCCTTACATGAGCTGCCACACCTTGTTTATAAGGTGCTGGGGATTCAGCCCAGAGTTCTGTGCATATAAAGTGAGCACTCTGCTAACTGAATTGCAACACCAGGCCCCCGTAGCTGGTTTGTATGGACTGTGGAGTGGACTCCTGACCTGAGTGGGCTGTAGTGGTCAGTGGTGTACAGAACTTTATTACATATGGTTTATAAAAGCTGGGGTTCTGATCATCACCAATTTCCCTTGATGTACCGGTAGAGCTGGGACAGTGTCCTACTCTTCTGCCCTTCTATAGAGCCTAGTGATCTTCAGTCTCTGTTTGGGACATGCCAGGGGCCTGTGGGTGCTCATCCTGCATTCACATGGCCCTCTGGGTAGAGCTATGGTGAACTGATTTCCCTGGTACTTGCGATGCACAGCAGGTTTACAAACCCTTGGAGCAAAGCTTTGATGATCAAGCAGGTTTGGATGGGACTTGCTTTCATCCACTGCATTGAGTCATTCATTGTTTTGCTAAAGAGCAATTGCTGATCAATTTGTTTCCCTGGGGCAGAATCAGAACATGTAGCTGGGTATGTGTTTGATGCTGGCACTCTCCAGCTGTGGGAGCTCAGAATCCTCCATTCAGCTAACTTTATGGATCTCACACTGATGCAAGGCAGGACTTGTTGACTGGATCCTGCAGAGAACACCCCCGAGGCTGATTTGCTCTGGCTTGGAGCTGTGCTTTGATATAATTTGCCCTCAGATTCATGTACTGGAAACTTGGCCCCCAGTGTGGTAGTGGTAATGAGTGGGCCCAGTGGGTGGTGGTTAGGTCACTGGAAGGGGTTGATACGATTCTTGGGATGCCATAATTACTTCCCCAGAGGGCTGAGTGTAGTCTTATAAACTGGGTGAGTCTGCCCAGCTGGGTTCTCTACTGCACATGCTCCTGCTATTGCTGTGTCATCTGCCCAGAGGCTCTCACCAGAGGACAAACGGACGAGGTCACCTGATACTGGATTTTAGCCTCTAAAATGTGAGCTGCAAAAACCACTTTTCTTTGTAAGATGTCTAGCCTTAGCTATTTTGATGTAGCAATAGAAAAAAAAAAAAAGAATCATGGGGCAGGAGACATAGTCCAGCAGTTAAGAACCTGGGTTTGGTTCCCAGCATCCACATGGTGGCTCACAACCATTTGTAACTCCAGTTCCAGGGAATCAGACTCCCTCTTCTGGCCTCCACAGGGACTGCATGCATGTGGTGCATTTTCGAACATGCAGGCACATTAAAATAAATCTTTAAAAGTATTAAAAAAAAAGCTGGGTATGGTGGCATATACCTTTAATCTTAGCACTTAGGAGGCAGAGGCAGGCAGATCTCTATGAGTGTGAGGCCAGCCTGGTCTACAGAGTGAGTTCTAGGACAGCCAAAGCTACACAGAGAAACCCTGTCTTGAAAAACAAACAAACAAAAAGCAAAAAAGAAAATAAAAGAGTCATACCTTCTAAGAGGTATCATCCATGGAAGAGCACGGGCAGGATGGAGGCTTTGATGTCTGTGTAGGGCTTGTGGCTGGGTGGTCTGGACACTACCTAGTCTCCGCACCCCACCTTGGTTTTCCCTAGGTCCTCTCCAGTCTGTATTGATCAGGGCCTATGCTCCTGCAAATACCTACATCAATTAAATAGGATCCTTCCCAGGAAGGGCTTTGATTTCCTTCCTCCTCTGACAGGTAGCATTATTGATGTCACTGCCTCCTTCTGATAGTGCTGGCAAAAGCCATTCCATCTCCACTGTGCGGGGTGCCTCTTGTTTGCAGTGATTTATTGCACTTCCAACAGGAAGAACTGCATATTTATTCAAGCGCAGAAGTTTGTTTGCCCAAAATACATGCGTGAAAAGGAAAAACAGGAGCATGAATGTGTGGAAGGTCTTCCTGGAGGGTGAAGGAGGTGGGCTTCCTCAATTTCCTTTGCATGTCTGCCCCTGCTCATCTAGGCATCTTGAATTAATTTACAGACAACTGTCAAGAAAACTGGAGGTGGGTTAATTTTAGAAATTGATGAGCAATTTAAAATTCAACTGGTATTTATAGGGTGCTGACAATGCCAGAACCATGCCAGGGGCCAGAGGGTGAAAGCTAAGAAAAGACAGATGGTTCTTCAGTGTCATGGAGAGAAGAGACAAACACGGAAATTCAGAGAGGTGGGGCCAAAAAGACCTGGGGCAGAGCAGGGGATAGAGGAGCCAGAGGTACCTTTTAAGTGATGTCTTATAGCAGGGTTAGGAGTATAAGTGGCTAAGGAAGGGGCCAAAGGCATGGTGTGAGTTAAGACATGCTTCTGCTCATCATCAGAGTGGGTGGGGGCAGTTTGAAGAACAGCTGGGGAATTGGGGAAGCTTCCCCAGCCCTGCCCATGCTCTCTCATGGGGATGAGATGAGATACCCAGTCTCTGGTGTGGTGCTTCTGGGCTGCTGCTTAGCTGGAAAAAAAATCACAGGCAATAAATGGCTGACTTTGCACACATGTGGAGTAGAGGTCTCAGTTTCTTACCTGCAGACACTGAATTGATTACCATCTATACATCAACTGCTTATGGGAGGGGACCAAATCGCCAGCCTTTGTGGGAACTTGGCGTTTCTCAGCTGTTACAGTCAGGCATCTGCCCTGAGCTAAGGCACTTGGTTTGGTCACTCAAACTGAAACTCCTCACCTGCTGTTCACTCCACATTCTAGAGCAAGGTGCAAATCGGGCCTCTAGAGCCTGTGGCTTAGGACTGGACAGTTTGGGATCTAGCCTTGGGTTCTCCTGGTACCCATGGGCAGGCCATGCCTCTGCAAAGCTCTCGTAGTCACTCAGTCTCCTTCCTCTGAGGGTTTGCCTGCTAAGGAAGGCTTCTCCAGATCCTGGAAAAGGCTGGGCCAGGACTGTGCACACAGTACCTGTGAGTCTTAGTACCGAATGGGCGGCCCTGCCCCCCTCACTGTTCTGGGAAAATTGTCCAGGATAATGGATGCTGCTGCCAACTCCCCACCCTGAGATCTGCTGACAGTCGGCATTTTAGAGGACAGAGATTGATGACTATACCTTTGGGAAGTTTTATGCCCCAGAAAGGACCAGAGAAAAGGCTTCCTTGCTTGGTTGTGGGACCATGGGCCTCAGATTGGCGAGGGCTTCCTCTGCCCCTGCCTGACTCCTCAAAGTAGATCTGCTGTAAGTACACAAGGGAATGAGTGAAAGCCAGACAGGATTGAAAATATTTTTCCCTAATCACAAGAGTAATATATGCCCATTGAAAACCAATGAAATAGAGGAAAATAGGTAGTCAGAAAAACCAATCTCATCTCCTAGAGAGAATTCCTGATGATGCTCACACATTCCTTCTAGGCTGTCTGTCTCCACCCTCCTTTAACTGCTTCTAAAGCTGGGCCTGTTGGCTGCACAGGGTGTGGCCAAAGCCAGCATGTCTTCAGTGTGTACCTGGAGTCATGTAGTCCCTGGAGGTGGCTTAGAAGGCCAGCGCCTTTGGGAGAAGGGCAGGCACCTGGATCCTGGCTGCCCAGGTTTCCTGAGTTCAGAACTGCTGAGGAGATCCAAGGTGACCACAGTCTGTTTCTAGGGTTAGAGTAGGGTGGCACTGTCTTCAAAACTGGAGAAAAGGGACTGACCAATGGATAAAGGGCCTGGTGCCTGCCAATCTGTGTTTGCACCCTGGGCCCCCCGTGATAGAAGGAGAGATTTACAAGTTGTCTTCTGATACGAACACACACACACACACACACACACACACACACACACACACACACACACACACACACACACAGAGAGAGAGAGAGAGAGAGAGAGAGAGAGAGTTAAAACTGAGGGAAAGAAGCCTCTTGTGAAGAGTGAAGGCCTACCGCAGGTTGACTGTCCATGGGCTCAAGTTGCTCTAGTCTACCAGCCAGTGCTGGAGTGTCCCAGGTGGTCTAAGGCCTCCCAGAGTAATGGAGTCTATGAGCAATGGATACATCTTGCAGAATCCTCTCCCTCTCTTAGTTTCAGAGTGGCTTGGGCCAGGAGAGACAGAGACAGTGGTCTGGTCCAGGAGAGATGCTTTAAGTGAGATTTTGAAGACTGTCATAAGCAGTTGAGGTGGCAAAGTTCTTTTCTATGTGTGAGGTGTGATGGGTCCACACACAAGCTCTGTGGCAGCTTGTACAGCTCTACCCATCCGGCAACAGCTCAATTTGTTGGCCTGTGATTGTTCTTTTCTTCGTGGGTTTCATGCTACAATTGTATGAGGTCCAGTCAGGCAAATCCAAGCATATCTTGCCTCACCTTTTCTATATTTGTTGCTTTTGGCAAGCTTGCAAACCCTATTTGAGCTCATTTCTTCATCTCCAAAGTTGGGCCATAATCCCACCTTTGCGATTGGGATGTTATAACTATGGAAGTTGCATAAGATGCTCACCACAGCTCTCAGCTCACAGCACTGAATTAATGTTGGCAGTGGAAGAATTTCAGCCCATGAGAATCTGTTAGCAAAGGAATGGGGGTGGTGAAAAGGGCACACCGATCAAAAGCTGAATTTCTCAACAGGTTTCAGAGCTCCAAATGTCCACAGTCAGCCATTCCACAACTAGAAATTCATCCCAGGAAAACAATCTGTAGTGCAGTCAGGGGTTTGGGTGCAAACATGCTTTTCTGGTATAACTTACAAAGTGGAAAATGGAAAATAAATTCAATGTCAAATGATTAGAGGAAGGCAATTTTTAAAATGGAAGGGCCTCACTTTGGACTTATTGCACATTACAAATCAGGCTTTTAAAGACCATTGATGACATGGGAAATTTTCCACAATAGAATCTTAAGTGGAATAAAAAATTGTGTGTGGTCAGGGCCCCAGACCCAACCTAAGCGTTCAACACTGGGATTCAGTTCCATCAGGCTGCTGGGACAAGTTTCCTGAGACCTAACCGTATCCTTACATATCCTGAAAAAGAAGATTCTGCAGGCTGTCTTGGGATCCTTGCTCAGCACATTCTCCACGCTTTCTCATTTAACCCCACCCAGGACTTCACTGAGATGAAAACTTCCAATCTCAACCGGTTTAAGATGAAAAGAAGACTGACTGGCTCCTGTAGCAGCTGAGTTCAGCAGTAGGTTTAGTTTCAGCCGCAGATGGATTCAGGAGCCAAATAGTGTTGTCTGAATACCATTTCCTAGTCGGCATTTGGAGATTGAGACCTTTGTCCCTCTCTTCACTGTCCCAAGAGGTATTCTTCATGCCATGGCCCACATGACTGCCTACAATGAGATGAACCTCAACCTTCTAGTAAAACCAGCTAGAACAGACAGTCTTAACAATTAAAAAATTATTGTGTGTGTGTGTGTGTGTGTGTGTGTGTGTGTGTGTGTGTGTGTGTGTGTACAAAGGTCAGAGTCTAACTTTGAAGAATTCCTTTTCTTTTTCTACCATGTGGGTTACCATTTGGGTCCTGGGATCAAACTCAGGTTGTCATGCTTGGTGGCAAATGCCTTTACTTGCTAAGCCATCTCACCAACTCTTGACAGTTCTTTTTATCCAGACGGAACCTGGGAAAACTCTGATTATCCCCCTGGAGTCCTATATTTTTCAATAAGTCACAAGTGAGGTTGGCCCAAGAAAGACAGGCTCTGTCATCAGGGTGATTTATAGATAGAGTTCAGAGAGGCTAAGTGTGATGGCTAATAGTTATTGTCAACTTGACAGAACCTGGGATCATCTAGGAGGCAAACCTCTAGGCATGACTGTGAGGAGTTTTATAAATGAGGTTAATCAAAGTAGGAGGACCCTCTTTTTTTTAAGATTTATTTATTATGCATATAAGCACTCTGCCTGCATGTATGCCTGTATGCCAAAAAAAGAAAGACATCAGATCCCATTACAGATGATTGTGAGCCACCATGTAGGTGCTGGGAATTGAACTCAGGACCTCTGGAAGAGCAGCCAGTGCTTTTATAGAGCCATCTCTATAGCCCCTGAATACCCACTCCTGTTTTTTTGTTTTTGTTTTTGTTTTTTTTCAGAGACAGCATTTCTCTTTGCTGCCCTGGCTGCCCTAGAACTTGCCTTGTAGACCAGGCTGGCCTTGAATTCATAGAGATCTGCCTGTTTCTGCCTCCTGAATGCTGGGATTAAAGGCAAGTGCCACCACTCCTGGACATGACCCACTCTTAATATGGGTGGCACCATTCTGTAAACTGGAGTTCCAGATTGAATAAAAAGAAGAAATGAGCTGAGCACCAGCATCTACCTCTCTGCTTCTTTCCTGCTAACACAGTGTGACCAGCTGCTTCCAACTCCTCTCTCTGCTGTGCCTTCCCCACCATGATAGACTGAATTCCCTTGAACTGTGAGGCAACCCTCTCCACCCTTCCTTCCTTAATTCCTTCCTTAATTCCTTCCTTAATTCCTTCCTTCCTTCCTTCCTTCCTTCCTTCCTTCCTTCCTTCCTTCCTTCCTTCCTTAAGTTTCTTATGTCAGGTATTCAGCTGTAGTCATGAGAAGAATAACCCCAACACTCTATTACACTAACATAACCAAGAGCACAGAGCACAACTCTAGAGATGAGCCCGGATCCCAAGCCAGGTGTGACCACCAAAACCTACATTACAAACCAGAACCTAGATTCCAAATCACTCTTTTATTGTGTTCATGGACTGGAGAGTCCATAGCCAGCCTGGAATGGAGCAATCTCAGAGGTCTGTTCAGGACCTACTCTAAAGCCTCCTAAGAGAACCCTAGAGCCAGAGGGGCTGCAAGCAAGGTAGAAAGTACTGTGTACTCTAGACTGCATGCCAATCAAGGAGCTCAGCTGCAAGCTGCAAGCTCTGTTCATAAAGCAAAGCAGAACTTCATGAGATGAAGTCAGGCAGTTCTCAGGATCCCAGGATGTATTTGATAGCTAGCTTTGGAGAGTCTGCAGCAAGGATGTTCAAAGTTGCTGAAGGACCCCGGGGAGACACACTAGGGCCCTCTGGTGGGTCCTGATACCTCATAGGTTGTGGTATTGGCTTCATCTTGGTATTGGACACTGTTGTTGAACTCAGGCCTGGAAGGTTCTAGAACTGACATATGGGTAGCTTTGCTGCCTCAGTCGTCCCTGTGTAGCCATCACACAGGCCCAGACTCTGTCACTGGCACCTGAATGCATCTGATTGACAGATCCTTTATCAAACATCTGTTTCCCTGGCTGAAAGAAAGGCCAAGAGGCATCTTCTGCCTCTGTAATGGTTCTTGGCTTTTCCAAGACACATATGATGGTTTGAATGTGAAATGTTCCCATAGTATTGGCCACTGAAACACTGTTTCCCATTTGGTAGCTGTGGTAATATTTTGTTTGTGCTCGAACAAATAAATCTCGCCTGAAAAATCAGAAGGTGGAGCTGGCCACTAGTTAACCATAGAGGCCAGGCAGTGGTGGCACACAACTTTGATCCCAGCACTTGGGATCTCATGCCTTTAATTCCAGCATTAGGGAGGTGGAGACAGGAAGTGACATGGCTGGGCAGAGAGGAATATAAGGTGGGAGGAGACGGGAGCTCGGCCCCTTTGGTCTGAGGATTTGGTAGAGGTAAGAAGTCTCTTTAGTGTCTGGCTCCTTCACTTCTCTGATCTTTCAGCATTTACTCCGATATCTGACTCTGGGTTTTTATTACTAAGATCAATTAGAATTCACACTATAAGTGGTACTGTTTGGGAAGCTTTAGGTAGTGCAGCCTTCCTAAAGGAAGTGTGTCATTGAGGGGTGGGCTTGAGATTAAAAGCCTCACTGACAGGTGAAGAACAATCTTCCTTTGCTCAGGTGCTGGGAAAATGAGCTTGATTGGGGGAGCTGGCAAGTTCTCTGGACTGAGCTGGGTCCCATCTGGGAGTGTCTGCAGAGACAAAGATGTTCTAAGGAGAAACACCTGTGCCCTCCCTTCAGCTGTCGGACTATTGACACAATGGACGTCAAGGAATTGGACTTTCCTCAGGAATTTCATAATGGCAGAAAAAAAAGGACCAAAGCCTGGAGCCAGCCAGAGGGGAGCTTGTCTCCTAGTGAGAAGTTTCACACAGTTCTAATTTGTCAGGCTACCTTTCAGGACAGACTGGAGCCCAGATAATGATGGGTCAGTGATGGGTAAGCCCCGTCTTGACCAAGACTGCTTAGTTTTGCACCCCTCTTACCCTCTAATTAAACCCTCACCTCAAGTCAGTACCCTAAAGATGGACTTGGTGGGTGTTGGACTGCCTTATTTGTTTCTCTTCACTGTATCTTGTCTCTTTAATTGGCCCACTGAAGATGGGCAGGTGAGCGTAGCTTGTTAAGGCTGCCAGGGCCTACCCTAATAACTCCAGTAAGAGTAGGATGAGGGAAGGGACAGCAGCTAGACATGGAGGTAGAGCTGAGTCTGGGGATCTGGACCATGAAGTACAGACCTCCAGGTTGGGTCCCCCAATATAACTGACTCTGGCCATGGCTTGGGGAATGGGGGTCCAGAGATGGGCTTTGACTCTCTTGGCTCATGACAGGGACCCAGAACTTTCTGTTCTGGGTCTCCCCTGGATCTGAGGGGTTTCCTTATAGGGATGTGAGGGGCAGTGAGGATTGGGTCTGTAGAGGCCCTGCTTGCCAGTCTTTTTGCTCCAACCAGAGCTGAAGGGAGCAGATGTGGCAGTCTAGCACCAACACCTTTCCAGTGAGAGACTAGCAAAGCGTGTCTCTGGGAAGAGGGGTTAGTTTGACCAGCTGCATCTCCTCAGTTCCACCTCCTCTCACGTCATGTACCTTTACATGGGACTTATTAATAAAACATGACCACACCCTGTTATGAAAAGTCGATTTTGATGCATTACAGCTTTTGGGAAACTCACTGCCCCAAAGCCTTGAGCGCCTAACCCTGTTGAAGCCTGAAGCCTTTGGTCACTCTGCTTGGCTACAGGGTTCCTTCAATTGTGCCATCCCAGGATAGTTCTGGTAGGCTGCAGCACATTAGGGCTGACTGGTGGCTGGGCTGCTGGCTGTCATTGTCAGAACACACCCGGGAAGAGCCTGGTGCTGTTTAAGGAATTGTATATTTTCAAGTCATTTGCTTCTTCTTTAGAGCCTCCCCAGGAAGTAAAATGGAGTTATTTGAAACTTGTTTGCTACATGCAGAGAGCAGAATTCAGTCTCATTTTGCTCTAATGAAGGAAAGCACTTCTATAAGATCTGCAGAGTGGAGAGTTTTTGCTGGGATGGCTCTCAACTGAGCCAGACACTGGAATGGCTGTTTCCTGTGGCCACTGTGACAAGTTGCCACGGGTGTGGTGACCTGACACAACCCAGGTTACTATCTTACAGCTCTGGAGGTCCAAGTTCCAAAGTCAGCCTGATAGGTGACTAGACAGACAGGTGTCAACAGATTGACCCCCTCCTCCTGAGGGTTCTCTGCTACTGGAGGCTCTGGGGAAAACCTGCTCCCTGCCTTTCCTAGCCCAGAGGCTGCATATTCCTTGGTCCATGATCCCTCTTCCATCTTGAAGGCATCTTACTCTTTCTCTGCCTCTGTCCTCTGGTCTCCTTCTCTGACACTGCCACTCTCCTACAGGACCTCAGCTATCTCATTGAGCCCACGGATCATTCAGGATAGTCTCCCACCCTCATAATTCAAGATCCTTACCTTCATTACATCCACAAAGGTGATGAGTACATCACTCAAAAGGACATAGTCTCAGCTATGGGGATCAAAATGGGACATGATTCAGTTCCCCCAGTCAGCAAAGCAGTCTGCTGGAAGGGCCTCTTCAGTCCTGCCCCTGTGATGAGGAAGAGGGAGAGTGTTGGGAGAGATGTTGGGCCACAGTCTCCACGGGGTCTCCATGAGTTGATAACTATAGATGCATCCTGTTTTCTAGTCCTGGATTACAGCTTGGGCCTTGTCCCACTGGCATCAAAAACAGGAGCTCTTACACCTGGGGTTTTCCCACTGTGCTGTAAGTCTGTATATAAGGCTGCTCCCTCCCTGCAAAAAACACAGACGCACACACATTCTCTTGGTGCAAGCAACTGGATGGCACGGTTTTTAATTAAATCTCCAGGCTTTCGCCTGATACTTGGACTTAGTCGTGGCTTGGATGCCACAACTGGAGGTTCCATTAGACTTAGTTGTGGTGCAGGCGCCATGGGAAAGGAGCTTGGGAAGCCACTTCTTAGGGATTCCCAGAGGGAAGTCACTTGATCCATGTGTCAAGGTGGCTGTCTGAGCTGAGATTGGAGCCACGTGTCTTTGTTTGACATCCACAACCGTCTCCATCAGCTCAGACAAGCTTATTGGTCCACAGGCTCCAGCACAGGATCGTTGGTGGCAAATGGAATCTATTCTTTAGACCTTGCCTCCCTGCAGCCTCAGATAACACTATTGCCAGATTCCTAACCAGACTGGAACTCAGATTCCTGGACATCACCATGTTAGAGATATTTGTGAGGGATTTGGGGGCCTGTTACTGTTTCTATTGACGCCAAAGATGTGACCATAACCTTGGCACTCTGGTCCTTCCTGCCATGCTCTGGCCTCTAATGTGTGTTCCCAGTTCTCTTTGCTTCCCTTGCTTAGCCAAACCCTACTTATTGTTCTAGGCCCGGCTTACATTGCCACCTTGAAGATGACCTCTTTTTTTTTTTCTTTTTTCTTTTTTTAAGATTTATTTAGTATGTATAGTGTTCCGCCTGCATGTATGTCTGCAGGCCAGAAGAGGGCACCAGATCTCATTACAGATGGTTGTGAGCCACCATGTGATTGCTGGGAATTGAATTCCGGACATCTGGAAGACCAGTTAGTGCTCTTAACCTCCGAGTCATCACTCCAGCTCCTGAAGATGACCTCTTTGATGGTGCCAGGTGCAGCTGAGATGAGAGGTGAGGTCCCCCCCCCCCCCCGTGTGTGTGTGTGTGTGTGTGTGTGTGTGTGTGATGGGTGGGAGAAGTCTGACAGTTTCTATGCCCAGCTATGATCCTGGGCTTTTCACCTGTGGTCTTGGTGCCATCTGGAGCCTGCTTCCTTAGCTGTGGTGTGGAATTGGAGGTAAGGCATTTACCTGTAAATTGCTCCCCTTACCCTATGCTAGGCAGGCCCAGATGCAATTATTGCAGTGTGTCTCTTACTCTGGGGTCTTATTTGTGTTAGTCCTCAATATCTCTATACACAAGAAAAACATGGAAATCTCACAGCTACCTGAGACAGATGAATCGACTCCCCTGTGGCTAGGATTGAGTCAGCATGAGACCTCATCTCAGCCACACTGTCCTCAGGCTGTTTAATGAACAAGAGTGGCACACAAAATACTTTGTATATGATGAAGGGTGTAGGCTGATAGGATAGTGGGGTTGACCAGGGAACTAAAGATGTTCCGTGGTTCTTGGTGGTACTGGAGGAAAGTGGTGCAGAGTCCCCATCCCAAAGGTCTTTGTTTTAGAAACTGGCGATGTCGTCAGGCACATACACAGTTCCAGCTGCTTGGGAGGTAGCAGAAGACTGCTACAACCTGGGAGTTCCAGGCCAGTCTGGACAGCACGGGAAGACTGTGCCTCAAACAACAAACAAGAAAGAAGCAGTCGGTGTTGGTGTGGATGGTGGGCTTCCTGGGAATAGGTATCTGGTGGGTTTGCCCCCTCCCCCCCATGAAGGTGAAGGGTCCCCCAAGGGTGAGCCTGTCTGGCTGTGGTTTGCAGGGCAGGGGAGGGGTGTCCCCACATGGTATGCAGTGGAGTGAATGGCTCCTCAGTCCTGCCTGTTTTAACAGCCTTTATCACTGGGCCCTTGTGCTGACCCAGCTCTTTGCCCCAATTGTCTGAGCAGCCAACCCCATAAGCCCAATGTTGTCTCCTGCTCATAAATACCTTGTTAAAGTCACTGGGGAACAAGAACACTTTATGTTGGTGGCGACTATGGCCCAGGCCATTAAGTCTGTCCCAATACAGGCTAGGGCCTAATATGGCTCAACTTACAGACTTCCTGTGACCCGGGGTAAGTGTTCAGCAAATTCCTCACGAGGACTCTGTGCTCTGGCCTTCATGAGGATGCTCTGGCCTGGGCTAACCTTGCTTGGAGTCAAGCAGCTGCCTATCCATCCCTGGGGTGGGCCAGGACTTTAGACTAACATCCCCCACCCTTCTCCTGCTGGTCTCCTTCATGCTCATGTCTTCTGGTAACATCCTTAGGTTCTCCCACCAGGCTCTGCTTTTCTTGTTGCATCTGTCTTCCTTGTGGCATCCTCAGATCTTGGCCCTGATTCTCAGGGAGGGGGGACTTTGATAAAAGTTGGGCCTGGGAAGCTGAAGATGTATTGGACTTCTGATACACCCAGCCTGGAGGATGGGTGTGCCAGATAGCAGTGTGTTCTGTAAGCTTGGCAGGGGTTTGGGGGTGGGCTGGCACTCAGCCCTCCCCTTGGAGTTAGACCCTAGCCCTGAGAAGAAGGTGGTATATACCTGGGAAAGAGCATGAACTGTTACCTTAGGCTTGAACGGAGAGGAGACCATCTGTGTGACTTTGGGCACCTTGTCCCCGTCTGAGACTATTTCCTTAATGCAGTGAATAAATAATGACAAAAACCTGAGGTGTTTACCCCCCAGCCTTGTTGTAAGAGCTAGTGAGAGAAGTCATGGTTCGAGGGCCTCTGCCACCCTCTGTAGTAAGACTGTTCAGGGCTGCTCTGGAATCTGATGGATGGGTGTTCCTGGGGGCAGGAGAGGATCCAGCCCTGCCCAGAGCCTGGGGACAGTGGCTCAGGCTGGGGATGGCTTATGGAGGCCAGAGCTCGAGGAAAAAGGAGGAGTTTTAGAGTAGTAGAGGCTCTCATGGAGCTGGCTCCACCATCATTTCCTTTGAGAAATTGAGAGGATTCCACTTGGAATCCCGTGTGAATTAAACCAAAGTGGGCTGTGAGTTTATTTCACAGTTGCCCTAAAATGGTTAAAATACAACAAGAGTGCTATTTAAAAAGGGTAAGCTTTATTTGCCTGGGAAATTCCTAGATATGCTTAGCTCTGTATTTTCATGAAGATTATACTGTGGCCAGACCACCATAAGGAACGAAGTGTGCTGTGAAGCGGCTTCCCTGCTCCTTTTCTTGGCTGGCATGTCTGTGAGACCTTGTGAGACCCGGGCCATTTGACTGCACAGCTGATGGTCCTTCTTTCCCTCTGAGTTCCTTCTCCTTTTCTCTTGCCCTTCTTCCCTCTCCCTCTCTCCATAGACTTTCACAGGCTCTTTCTCAGCTTGGGAATGCACCATCACTGTCCTGGGGCCTTCCCTGTACAGACTGTCACTGCAGGGAAGGTAAACAAGTACGGTCCCTGTTACTGTCTCTTTCCCCAAGGTGCCAAAGCACTTAGTTTCCTGGCATATGGCTGCAGCAAGGAAGGAGGGGAGATGTCCACCCCTCTCTATTAATTTCCCTGGGGAGCCCCTGACCTAGAGGCCATCCATCATTCCTTTCTATTGGCCAGTGATGGTCAGGATAGACATCAATGAGCCAGAAATAACACTCAGCAGTGACACACAGCAGCTGAGATGGAGGCTGTCACCTGGGCCACATATGGAAGTCCTCCAGACTCTTGACTCTGAGAACTTTGAGGCCCATGTTCAGTGTGCGCCAGGCCCTTTCAAGTGCTTTACTGAGAAGTGGCTCCGGCAGGGCAAGGGTGGAACGTGGCTGAGACCACTGGTAGTTCACACTTCACCACTGTTCTCTGTGTGGTATCATCTGGGCTTACACCATCCTGCCTGGGTGAAGGGCCCCTCTGCTGAGGGTAGAGGGTAAGTGTGAGGGTGGGGAGTTGGGCCTGAGAGCACAGGCTACAGGGGCAGTGTGGGAATGAAAGCAGGCAGGGGTGAAGGAGCCTGTGGGGGCCTGGCTGGAGGGGAGGGCAGGAAGCCATGCTGGGTGAGGCCGTGTTGTGCATACCTGGGCTCCAGGTCCATCTGAGACTTCCTCTGCTCCTCACTCAGATTCCAATTTTCCACAGCGGGAAGTGGACTCTTTTGGGTTCTCACGCACATGGGTGGTGTTGAACCACTGTCTATGAGGCCCATTCAGGCCTCAGAGTCAGCAGCCCAGGTGAGGGCCTTTCACTCCCCAGCAGCTGTGACAGGTGGTGTTCCATTCATGCATGCATTATTTCCCCTTCCTCCTTTCCTTCTCCCGAATAACACTATAGCCAGGCTGGCACATTAATCTCTGTTCTTCCAATCTTCTTTCAATATATCATACATTTATTTTAAAATAAGCAACTCCTTGAAAAATATCGAGTGCTATTTTGTATGTGCTTACAATCTACATAAATATGATCACTCTGTAATCTTATCCAGCTCTTCCTTTATCCCCCTTGAATAATTTATTATTATTTAATTATTATTTTTTAAGACAGTGTCTCCTGTGACCCAGGCTGGCTTTGACTTTAACAGGTAGCTGAGCATGACCTTGTAGTTCTGAACCCTCCTATCTCCAACTTCTGCTGGAATTACAGACATCCACTACATTGGCTGATTTATGCTGTGCTGGGAATCGAACCCAGGGCTTTTTGCATGTGAGGCAAGCACTCTACCAGCTAAGATACGTCTTCAGCTCTGACATATTTTTGAGATTGGTCTTTATAGCTGGAAGTAAATCTGCTTCAATTTCTAGTGTGTGAGTATACTTTACAAACAAGAACAAACTATTAAGCCTTCCCTGAGCCCTGGCCTGCATTTCCTGCTGCTCTTTGTCTTAAGCAGGGGTGGGTGAGTACCCTTCTCATGGTTCTTTATGAAGTTATACACAGGAGGAGTGGGATGGGTATGAAATTCTCTCATATGGGACACATGCAGCTGTGACATCAAACACCCTCAGGGTACACACATTCAATGGAGCATGGCTGTGTGATACTGACAAACTTACACTAGTGTGTCCCTACCACAGTGTCTGCAAACCTACAGTGCCTGATTCCCATCCATCAGGAGGCTGTAAGGCAGGCACTTCCTTGTCTCTTGTTCCCAGCAAGGGAGAGTCTCCTCATTTGCTCCATGGACCTCACAGTCCCTCAGCTATGTCTGCTCCTGGTTCCCCTCCTGGGGCTGACTGTCTTCTGCTTGCTGACCTGTAAGGGTTACTTGTATAATTTCGATAATGATTCCCTATCAGTTTCAGATGTTGGAAACCACTTTCCTGTGACTCACTTATGCTTCCTTTGACTGGGACATTCTTTTTTCAAATAGAAACCTTTAACTTAGATGAAATTGAGATCTGTTATTTTCCTTCTTATGGGATGTTCTTTTGGTGACTCTTAAAAGAAATTCTTTCTGATAACTTAACACCTTTCCCTTTTTCTTTTATTAGTTTTGTAATTTAATTTTCACATGTAGTCCCTGAGTTATTTGGGATATGTGTTGCATATAATATATTCAGATATATACCATATATTAACTCAATATATATGTGATGTTTTCACTTCTTATATGCTTATTTTGTGTACATTTGAAGTTTCTCCAAATGTCACAGATAGTTGTGTCTGTCATGCTTTTAGTTCTTTCTAGAATCCCAGCTATCCCTATTTCTTAAAGGAAGTGATGGCTGGGACACAGATGTGTGTCTTGTTTCCTTGGTTTGCCTGCTTTCCTGGGGCTGTTTTATTGGGGTTGGAGGGCAATGCTCATCCTGGGTAGTATATTGTATGCTGCAACTTATTTTTATTTATGTGTGTGTGTGGGTGCATGTGTGTATGGGTATGTGTGCACGGGTACCTGTGTGCAGGAGCATATATATATATATATATATATATATATATATATATATATATATGAATGCATGTGTGTGCAGGTGCATGTGTGTGTACAGGTACATGTGTATGGGTACATGTGTAAGGGTGCATGTAATGTAATGGTAGCAGATGCAGAAATCCACAACTAACCAATGGGCCAAGACCCTGGAGTACAACTGAAGTGAGGGAGAAGCGATAATATGAACAAAGGAGTCAAGACCTTGACGAGGAAATCCACAGAATCAGCTGACCCCAGCTAGCAAGAGATCACTGACTTAGGTCTGACAAATGGGGAACCTGCATAAGACCAAACTAGACTCCCTTAATATAGGTGACAATGGTGTGACTGGGACAATATATGAGGCCACTTATAGTGGTTTCAAGATCTAACACTAATGCACAAACTGACTTAGTGGAGCCCGTTCTATATGGAGAGATACCTTGCCCAGCCTAGACACAGGGGTGTGGAGGGTGGGGAGGTGTCTTGGTCCTGCCTCAACAGATGATGGAACAGACCTAGTAGACTTCTTAGGGGAGGCCTTACACTCTTTGTGCAGCAGATGGGAGGTGGGTGGGGGGAGTAGAGGGCTTGGGAGGAAAGGAGGGAGGGGGAACTGGGATTGGAATGTAAAAAAATTAATAAAAAATGAACAAAAAAGGTTACATTATGTGAATGCATATGTGTGCAGGTGCACATGTGTGTGGGTACATGTGTGTGTATGTGTGTGAGTACACATGTGTGCAAGTGCGTGTGTGTGGGTACGTGTGTGTCTGTGGGTGCATGTGTGTGAGTACACATGTGTGCAGGTGCACATGTGTGTGGTGGTGGTCAGAGGACAACCTCAGTTGTTTTTCAGGCACTGCTCATCTTTTAAAAGAGAGTATTAATTTCTTTGGACATGGTCTCTTACTGCCTGGACCTTGCCAAAGAGGCAAGGCTAGTTGGTCAGTGAGCCCAGAGATCTGCCTGTTTTCTACCTCTCCAGTGTTGGGCTTTTACCACGCCCATGACTTTTGGTGTGGGTTCTGGGAACTGCTTACATCTGCATGCCCACAAGGCAAGCACTTTATCAACTGAGCCATCTTCCCAACTTTCTCCTTATTTTCAAAGGGCACTTTTTATTTACTTATTGAAACAGGTCTCACTATGTAGCTGTGGCTGGCCTGAAACTCCTTATGTAGCTCAAGCTGGTCTGGAACTTGTCATCCCCCGCCCCCTATGGCCTCAGCCTTCTGAGTGCTGGGATTATGGGCCTGTGCCCTGGTACCCAGCTGCCTGTATGTTTTTAGAGGCCAAGGATTTCAGTTTCTTATACTGCTTTTGAGGCAGTCTGACTGTTTAGATGCTTAATTGAGTGTAAGGATTTCAAGTCTACTGTTCATTTAGAACCTGCTTCTGTCAGATGTGGAAATCATTTGAATTTCATAAGCACTAATATGCATTAAACATTGGAAAAGTCGTGACTATAAGTTGAAATCATGAGACATACCACACAATACCCAGATGATGATGGTCTGACGTATGGATGGTTGAGGTCTGGGGATGTGGCTCATAGGCAAAGTGCTAGCCTAACATGCATGAACTTTGGGTTCTCTCCTAAGCACTGCATAGAGCCAGATACAGCACATGCCTGTAATCCTAGCACTCAGGAGGTAGGGGCGGGAGGATCAGATGTTCGAGGTTGTCCTTATTGATGTATCAAGCTTGAGGAGAGCCTGGTTTACCTGAGACCCTGTCTCAAAAACAAAAGGAACACTCATCACAGTGTAGCTGGAACCTGGGCCGGTTGCTACCATCTGCACCCGTGGTCTCTGTGTGGTAGGGGCTGAACCTTAACAGCACGGGCTTAGATTCTAGAATCTCTCATGCAATCATTCATCTCTTGTGGTCTCATCTTGGTGCCGTTTCCAGCACTGGAGCTGACTCTGAATTTTTATTGTTTTTTTTTTTTTTTTTATCTACTCATGTGTTCTTGTATTATTATCACCCGTAAGATGTGTTTAAAAAAAGATTCGGATCTCTGTGAGTTCAAGGCCAGTCTGGTCTTCAAATTGAGTTCCAGGACAGCCAGGACTGTTTCACAGAGAAACTCTGTCTCGAAACACACACACACAAAAAGATTATTTTAGCTATTCATGAAGCTTTAGTGCGTGTGTAAGTCATAGGTCAACATGGGTGTCTTCCTCTACCCCTCTCTACCTTATTTGTTTGTTTGTTTAGACAGGCTCTTACTCTGTAGCCCTGTCTGACCTCAAACTCACTTTGTTGGCTATTGTTGAACTCAGGGATCTGCCTGCTTATGGCTCCTGGGTGCTACCATGCCTGGCTTCTACCTTATTTTTGGAATACAGTCTCTCACTGGAGCCTGTTGATTTAGCTGGCCAGCAAGCTCCCAGACCAGCTGTCCCCTAGTGTTGAGGTTACATATATCCACTGCCAGGGCCAGCCTTTATGTAGATTCACTCCTCATGCCTGTGCAGTCAAGACTTTAGCCACAGAATTGTTCCCCAGCACTGAATCTTTATTTTTCATAGGGACTTTCAAATTTATAAGGCTCCTCCCTCCAAAATGTGCTGCACTTTTCATTGTACTTAATTAGCTTTTAATTTATAGATTAGCTTGATGAAAATTGCCCAGGACAGTGTGTTTGCTCTTTATGAATAGGGCCCACCTCACTTAAAGTCCTTAGGATGGGGGCTAGAGAGATGGCTCAGATGTTAAGAGCACTGGCTGCTTTCCCAGAGGACCTGAGTTTGATTTCCAGCACCCACACAACGGCACGCAATGGCACACAACTGTCTATAACTCTGGTTCCAGGGGATCTGAAGTCCTCTTCTGGCCTCTACAGGCACTTGGCATGTAAGTGATGCATAGACATACATGTAGGTAAAACACTCATAAGCATTAAAAGAAAATAGTTCTTAAGATGGGACCCAGAGCCTCAGTCATGCCAGGCTGGCACTCATCATTAAGCCCTAGGCCACTCTAGCATCTTCTTTTGTTCCTGTATTAGATCCTTGAATATTTTCTGTAGCACTTTCATCCATCCTCTATAGGACCATTCCTAGATCCTTTATGCTCCCTACTGCTATAATAGATGTTATAACACCATTGGCTGCATTTGCAGTGGGCATTTCTTTTTTGTGTGTTGAGCATGCATCTTGTAGATGTACTGAATTGCCTACTTTTGCCACAGTTTTTCGGATGCTTCTCCAATAGTTTTACTTCCTTTCCTGGCTATTCAGCTATGAGGCTAAACTTTTCCAATTCCTCTTGTACCAGTTTTGACCCTTTATACTATTCCCCCAGAAGTGCATGCACATTAAAATTTGTTTTTAAGTATTGACTTATAGTTGGGAGCTTGGAAAGATTGCTTAGTCAGTAAAATTCTTGTAGCTCAAGCACTCGGGACCAAGCTTGATGCCTACCACTCATGTTAAAAGGGGTTTTAATAGACTGGCTTACATAATAGGGGCTTGGTAGTCTAACAATGGCTGTCTGCACCCTGGAGAGGCTGAGAACCTGGAATAACTCAGTCCATGAGGTTGAATTCCTCACCAGTCCCAATCTGGCACTAAAGGCCTGGAAGAGTCCTAGGGAACTGCTAGACTTCAGTCCATGTGGGAAGGCTGAAGATCCTGGAGACTAATGTCAGTGAAGGATGTGGTCATGTCTCCTTGTCAGGAGTGGAGGCATCATCATCATCACCACCATCATGACCACCACCACCATCATCATCACCATCATCACCATTATTGTTATCAGTAGCAACAGCAGCAGCATTGATAGACATATTGGCTCAGTAATAGGAGAAGGTAGGCAGTCTGCACTGCTATCTTCTTGGACCCCATTATATCTGGGGCTTGTTGGAAGGTGCAGCTCACTGTTTTCAGAGATGGAATTTATTATTTTTTTATCTTTTCCAACATAATATTTTTTATTGATTATTGGGGAGTTTCACATAATGCTCCCTGATCACATTCACTTCCCAGTCTTCCCAGGTCCAGCTCCCTCCCTGTGACCTTCCCCAAGGAAAAGAAGAAAAGAAAAAGAAAAAAGAAAAAAATACCAAGTACAATTTGTCTTTCCCATATACTCACTGGAGCATGGTCAAACTCACAGTGGCCTTAAAGAAAACTGAGTCCTTCCCCACTGCCGCCTCTTCTAGAGGCCATCAACTGTTGGGAGCTACACTGAGAATCCCTATCACATTTTAAGAGTTCTCTTCAATGACTTCCTGCTTTTTTTTTTTTTTGGGAGGGGGGTTATCACAGAAGCTTCTATGTCTCTCATTCTCAACTGTGAGTCCACAGTCATCTCTACCACTACAGAAGACGCTTCCTTGTCCTTTACAGTCAGGGCAGCACAGATCATGGACTTCCACATGGTTTCTGGTGGCAGCACAGATCACAGACATCAACACGGCCCTTGGCCACAGTAAGGAACACAGACACCATCATGGCCCTTGATGGCAACACAGGCTACAGTCATCAACATGGCTTCTTGTGGTAACATGGGCCACAAATACCAACATGTCTCTGGGTAGTAACATAGACTGTAGGCATTAACATGGCCCTCAGGGTCAGTACAGGCCACAGTCATCAACATGGCCTCCAGCACATCCCATTTTTTAACTCCCTTAATCTGCTCTGGAAATGTGGTGTGTCTCCTAGTTGAGTCCACATCTCATCTATAGCACACCTTTCCCACTGATCTAGTGTGGACAGTTTTCTGTTACCTACAATGAAAATATGTTGCCATCTGGGGCTGAACCAGGACTGCAGATCACTTAGCCTCATTCACTTTGGCCATTAGGGTGGTAGATCAAGGTGGCCCACAGGCCAAGTTCAAGAACAGGCTTCATTGGAACCTGCAAAGGGGTCAAAGGGGAATAGGGATAATGGCAGGATTCTTCTGCAAGGAACCTGGAGGGCAAAGCCTTCAGTGGGAAACTCACACAGAACACGTACATGCATACAGACATAGTATGTGTGCTTACACACACACACACACACACACACACACACACACACACACTCGCCCCTTCCCAACCAATGGCAAATGAACAATGAATGATCCTGCATTATTGTTACTTGTCTGAAACATAGATATACTGGGAATTCTGCATTTTTATTTTCTCAGTCAAGCAGTCCCTTTGGAGCCAGAGCTCTGATAATGAGGGGTATTTGCCAGTGGGGGGTGGGGACATGGCTTGTAGTGGCTTTGTGTTTGAAAAGTATAGGAGACAAGCTTTACCCTTCTGTGTGTTCTCAGAAAAACCATAAAAACATCACCTTAAAAATTAATAAAGAGCAGTGAGATTTTATCTCATATAGCCTAGGCCCTATCCCAAAGGATATGACGGACTCTGATGACCCCCCTATGGAAGGCCCCACCCTCCCTGGAAAGAAAGGATATGTGATAGGTAGGGGCTTAGTTGGGGGTGTGGTGGTAGGGGAGGAGAGGAAGGGGAGGGAACTGGGAATGACATGTAAAACAATCTTGTTTCTAATTCAAATAAAAAAAGGAAAAAAAGAGAAAAGTATAGGTGTCATTTCTGAGGGTCTTGATCAGTGGAATCAGAGAAGGCATCAGTCCAGCACTCCTTTCCCATCGCCAAGGCTCTTTGAAGAGCTTCAGTACAGAATCTGAGGGGACAGAAGTGGCCCAGAAGGTCTCTGACAGTTGCTGGCTATATTTGGTGCTAGGAAGCCGAGTAGTCAAGTACATGATGGAATTCCATCTTATCCCAGAGAGATCATGTCCCTGCCTGATTCCAGAAGAGATTCTTGGTCATTATTGAAAATATGTGGAGAGCTGAGAAATATGAAGTCACGGAGTCTGTAGACACACCCACTGTTAGTAAGTTTATCTCATGCTTCTCTTTATTTATGGATTATATTGAAAATCAAGCTTGGATCTTGCTCTACACCCTGTTCTGTAATTTATTTTTCACTTAAAAACATGAAGGGAACACGACCACTGTTGAAAAATAGTCTTGCAATCATTAAGTTTATGACTGTATCATGGTCCATCCTCTTCCTGGGCAACGGTAGGTCAATTATTTTAATTTCCTTGGACAAGCAGAAGGTCTCAGTTGAATTATTTCATTAGACACACACTTATGGAATGCTTACAGCATATAGAAAGAATGAAAGGAAGAAAGGAATGAAAGAGGGAGAAGGCAAGAGAGGGAGAGAGAGACACAGGCAGACAGGCAGGCAGACAGACAGACTAGTGTTGATCGGTCTCTTTTGTCTGGTCTCAGTGTGACCAATCTGTAGTCACAATCATGGCTGGCCCTGAGGCAGCCAGGGCCCAGCTCTGTGTTGTTTCAACATCTCTGGCCTTTTGAACTATAGTCCAAATAGTTATTGCTAGTCACTGGAGAGATGAGCTTTACCCTTCCGTGTGTTCTCAGAAAAACCATAAAAACATTGCCGTAAAAAAATTAATAAAGAGCAGTGGGATGATTCATCCACCACCAGAGTTTGCACTTCCGACTTCCACCCCACAGCTGCCTCCTGGAGGAAGTAAAAGATGCTTCTCATTAGCTCAGTGTTACAGAAGACAGCTGAGCTCTGGGCTTTTTGAGACAGGGGAGAGTGGGAGATGAGGCTGCTCAATGTGTGGGGCTGGCCCACTGTCTGTGTGTGTTCCCAGGTGGCTTGGTCTGGGGAGGCCTAAGGGGGCAATGAGCCCCAAACCAATCTTTCCCACTGGCAACACCTCTGTCATTCTCATGGACTCAGTGTGATGGCTTGTAATCACCTTCATGAAATGCCTGAAAATGTCCACTTCTGAAATGGGCTGTTTCTCCCCAATTTCTCCTGTCCCACCAGAAGGCATCAGTGTGATAGAGGAAATGGAAGCTGGGCTTGGTCCTCAGTTGCACCTGTACCCATAGGGAAGTAGGGAATGTCTGAATCTCAGTTCTTATATAATACCCACTCCAAAGGCCCACAACGCATTTCAGTGACACAGATGCCTGAGGTTCCAGAGTCTTCCTGTATGACTTCTCTTATCAGCTATGGTGACTCTGGCTGTCCCCTCCAGAACTCCAGCTCGGTCCCCTGTCTTGGTTCAACCTCCTGGTTCAGAAACAAACTCCTAGACCAGGGCTGGAGGTAGTAGTCTATTTTTGAGATGACCATGAAAATAACTGAATGGATGGGTTAGCAGGGCCCTGTGCCCCTGGGAACTCTGGGAAATGTAAGCTTGAGCATCTTTCACCCCTAGAGGAAAGGGTGCTGGAGCTTTGTACATCAGTCCTCAGCTGTCAACTGTTGAGTGTGTCCCCATCCCCAGTGCTCTGTGCCTGTAGTGTGTGTGTGTGTGTGTGTGTGTGTGTGTGTGTGTGTGTGTGTGTGTCATCAGTGTGTATCACAGCCCCAGGAGCCATCAGTGGGCCGTGATGTAGTTTTGGGGGTAGGCATGTGTAGGAACCTAAACAGGCAAGACCAACCAAGTTATAGGGGGAAATGAAGTAAGTCACTAGAGAGCTTGTCAGGGCATCTTGTTCTTGGCCAGATCTTATTCCCTGCATTTGGCCTGAAAGACAGTCACATGAAGATCTTGTAAACCAATCATTGAGGAGGCAGGGGGTTCAGAGAGGATGAGGAGGCCTCTGGGCCTAAGTTGCCTCTTTCATGGGTTCTAAAAGAATTTGTAACTTGCTATGACAAGATACCTGACAGAAGCTGGGCAGTGGTGGCACACACCTTTAATCCCAGCACCTGGGAGGCAGAGACAGGTAGATCTCTGTGAGTTCAAGGCCAGCCTGGTCTATAGAGTGAGTTCTAGGACAGTGGGGTCAGTCCATCATAGTGGGAAGGCATGACAGTAGAGCCCCTGTGTCTGTGGCAGCAGGAGTGCTGGGCTGCTTGCTTACATCATGGTGGACACAAAAGGAGATAAGATAGAAACAGTGACAGAGACATAGAGAAAGTACACTTGGGTTGGAAGTAGAGCCAGGCTATAAGCACTGAACCTTCCCTTCTCACCCTCAACCATGACCCATATCTTCCAGCTAGGCCACATCTTCTTAAGGTCCACAATCTTCCAAAACCACATCACCTGCTGGGACCAAATGTTCACACATAAGCCCATGGTGGACATTTCACATTCAAACTACAATAGGAACCAGGGTGGCAACTGCTGGGAATTAGCTAAGGGGAGTGAGTGACTCCTGGGGTGGGGTCAGCAGCAGTCAGGATCAAGTGCCCCTGACAGTCTAGATAGGCATGCTCAGACTGCACAGTGAGGTGCTTGGTCCTTTAAGACTCATAAACACAAGTTCTAATTATGATGCTGTGCGTGTCTTCTGTGTCTGTCTTGCTGGTCTGGTCACCTCCGGACAAGGTCACTTTCAAGGACCTGTCAGGAAGGCAGGGCTCATCTTTGGGGAGTACACTGAAGTGTGCTCATAAATATCCTGACTTGATGTAAACCCTGGGCCCCAGCAGTGTTTTTTTTTTTTTTTTTCCAAGATAGGGTTTCTCTCAAACTCACTGAGATTTGTCTGCCTCTGTCTTCCAAGTGTTGTGATTAAAGGCCTGCACCACCACCACCCAGCACCAGCAGTGTTTTTTAAAAGCTTCTCTGAGTTGGACCTTCAGCTGAGGGTCCTGGTTTGGATTCTGTCTGTCACCTCTGATAGTCTGGATCTTTGAAAGTAGGCCCAGTCCCTTCTCTGGTCTCTTATGACAGCCATAGGTGAATAATGCCCGGACCAAGTGACTGGATGGGACAGCTAGGAAACCAATGGCTCAAGATTCATCAAGTTCTGCTGTCTCTGAGGCTGGTTCTAGCTGGTTTTATATTAGAGAAGAATCAACACAGTGAGACATGACCCTCTTTTGTGGCTTTGGTGCTGGCTCTGGGTCAAGAGAACTGGCAATACTACTGGGAGCAAAGGTGAAATCTGGACACATTTGCCTGGCCCAGTTGGAAAAGCATATCTAAGAAGAGAGCTGGGAGAGACCTGCAGGCTCCTGAGCTCTACGTGGCTGTGGCTGTTGGCCTCCATCCAGAAATCCATGCTAAAAGTAGATCCGCACACATTTCTGGGCATTATTTAGCACTTAACTACCAAGAAAGCCACTTAAATCTTTTATAGGGACTGCCTGAGGGCACCAATAGCCAGTGTGAATACCTGCCCAGTCCCGGGGTCTGGAGGCATAGGTCTCTGCATGAGGGTATGGGCTGGGTCATTGGGAGTGGATGGCACCTCCTGAAGTTCTTTACTCAGCAGCAAATTAGCTGGACCTGGAAAACTCGTGAGAGGCAGTGGTGACACCTGACATCAAACTGTGTCTCGCCCTAAAGAATTGAGACTCCCCCAAGACATTTGCATGATCTGGATTCCTATGGGTCAGAATGGCAGGAACCCCTGTGCACAGGCTGACTTTCTGTATTGCCTCTCTTTGAGCTACTAATCTGGCTGGGAAACCCCTACTGGTCTGGCTGTCTTAGCTCTCTGCTCTACACCTGGAACCACCTAAGAGCCTGGTATGAACAAGAGAGTCACAGCTGGCTTCCTGCTTCTGGCAGGAGGAGGCTACTTTCTGGCAAATTCCATAGGGAGTTAGCTACTTTGCAAGCATGTGGTCCCTGATCACAGCACAGCAAGAATATGGTGTTTGCACAGATTTGCTTCCTGACTTCGGGAAACCCTGCCCCTTGGGATCTGGGGCTGGGCAGGGTAGCATGGCGACAGAGGGTATGAAGGGAATCTCTGTAGCCCCCTGCTTGATCCCAGCATTGTGTGTAATTGCAGCTGATTGTACAGCCTCTGTTTCCAGCTCCTGAATGTGAGTGCATGCACACACATGTGATGTAGGTATGTGTGTGTATGTTTGCATAGGTGTGTGTGCATGTGTGTCAAGGACAGTGGCTTTGTGTGTTTTCCTGGACCCAGGGCTTGCTGCTTTGGCTAAACTGGCTGCCCAGACAGCCCAGGCATGCAGGTGCTGGGGATCCAAACTCAGATCTGCATGCTTTCGTGACAGCCACTTTACCCACTGAGCTCTCTCCCAGCTCCAAATAGATTATTCTGAGACAGGGTCTCAAAGTTGCTGTGTACTTCAGGGTGCTCTTGAACTTCTGAGCCTCCTGCCTCCATTTCCTGAATGCAGGGATTACAGGAGTGCATTCGGTCTATTATGACTGGCTTTCAGCCTCCCCAGGCTGATGTGGTCTGAAATCAGGCTGGGGAGAGCAGTTGTGGTATGCAGCCTGCTTCTCTCTGGGAGCTGGTCAGCCCTGGGAGGGCATTTGTAAGAACGTGCTGGAGGAACACAGATGTTTTGAGAGTAAACACTGGATGCAGAAAGCATGCCTGGTGGAGTCATGGGAAAATAGGCAGGTCACAGCACATGACCAAAATCACAGAAGAGGCACAGAGACAGGGTAAAGGCTCCACATGGCTCTTTAGACCTAGTCTGTCCCTAAACTACCATGAAAACCCTCCTGGCATATGGCATAGGTGCAAAGATCTATGATGGGGAAATTGAAATGACCTTGGGAGAGGATGGATTTTTTTTTGCAGGGGTGGTGGTGGTGGGGTTGAGACAGGGGCTCTCTGTGTAACAGTCCTAGCTATCCTAGAATTTGCTTTGTAGACCAGGCTGGCCTCAACTCATAGAGATCCTCCTGCCTCTACCTCCCAAGTGCTGGGATTAAAGGTATGTCCCACCACCTCCTGGCTGAGGATAGCCGTGAGTGGAGCAGCAAGGAAACGTTCTTAAAGTCTACACTCAGTTGTGAGATCAGAATTCTGTTTATGTATTAACCAGTCATGTTCAATTTCTCAACATGTTTCCTGGTCCCAGTGATGGGGGGCAGGACTAAGTTATAACTTTATAGTTATAGCCCAGAAGCAAAAGTACACACAATGGTGGCCCCGAGGGCCTGAGAGTAGAAGTGGTCGTCAGTGTTTATCTCAGTTATGAGACTGTTGCTACCTACCACTCAGGGTGATTCATGTAGTGACCCCTAGAGCCCTGGAGCCCATTATTCTACTCAGAAGCTACTGCCAAGCCTTGTTTTGGCAGCTGCTGTCATGTGTGAGGGCATCTGCAACTTTGCTCAGCACCTGAGAAGAGCTGAATGATAGAAGGGCCCGTCTACTCACTCCCCAGAACTACCTGAACACATTTTGACCACTCGGCAGCATCAATCAGAGAATGAATACATATGAAGTGGGGACTTGCAGCAGAGTCGGTCACCTTGACCCTTCCTCCTTCCTTAGTCTTCTTCAGCCTGATTCGGAGACTAGCAGGTGTGCTGTAGGTTGCTCAACTGGAGCAGGGGTGAGAGGTGTTGGCTTCTGGCTGAGCCTACTTCCCACTTGGAGCTCTCCTTGCAAGTCTGGTGAGCCTCATGGAGCTCTGGTCTCTTTTAATGAAGGGGTTATATATGAGCTCCACCTGAGGTAAAATGGGCAGGAGGCACTATGCAATAGTCCGGAGGGGTTGATGAACTCAACAATGGCCCTAGTTCAGTTTTCAAAAGGGAGATATGGTGGCTTCTGGGCAGGGAGCAAGCCACTGTACTCACAGTGATGGTCATGGACTCAGTATGTCCCTTGTTTCCATATGATAAGGTCCTAATCTCTTGTGGTAGGGTACAGGGAGGCAAGAACATTGGGATTGATTAGTTCAGATGAACACATGGGCTGAGGTCCTCATGGGAGAATCAATGCCCCTCAGTGTAGATACACTAGGAAGCCAGTGAGAAAGCAGTAGTCTTCACCATGAATGGCCATGTTGGCACCCTGACTTTGGAGTCCGAGCTTTCAGGACTGAGAGAATAATACCTGTTGGCTAACTCCCCATCTCTGGTATTTAGTTATGGCTGTCTGAACTGACCAAAACAGAAACCATGAGGAAAAGAATGACATGGGCTTTGGCCCTGAGGGCAGGTGCTGCCGCTCTGAGAGGCCCAAGTTACTGCCTTCCCTCCATGTCTGCTCTATAGTCAGGTGCCCTCTTTGATGATGATCTGTCTGTGTGCAGGTTTGTTGCCAGATGTTAGCCTAGTGTGTGGGGTCTCTAGGTGACCCTGTGTCCTGAGCAGGGAGTCTGAAGTGTCAGGCAGGGCAGAGAGCTTGCTTGAAAGGACTGGCCTGCCCAATTAGTGTGCCTTGTAGCTTTGTAAAAAACAAATCAAGAAAAAAAAATAATGGAAGCTCCTGTGTGGAACTATTGTGTTCCATGATACATATAGTTGCTCTTTTATGGTATAGTAATTAAAAAATAATGTAGTCTTTGTTAAAACTGAAAAGTTGGGTAACATGATTCTTCCAACCTTCTTGGTCTTTTAAAAATGTTCTTGGTTCTAAATGGCACAGGAGTGGATGGTGGAGCAAAGCCATTCACCTCATGGCCAGGGCATGAGAAGAGGAAGCAGGGAGATGGACAGGGTTAGGAAAGGTGAGAGGGGGAGGGAAGGGAGGGGCAGAGAGGGTCTCACAAATCAGTTGAAGGCATGACCTCAATGACTAAAACCCCTGCAGGTCCTCTAGGTCCTTAAAGCCTCTCTGACCTGAGAACCAAGCCTGTGACACAGGGGCCCCTACTGAGGTCATACCAGATTCACACTACATTAGTTATGATGGGTGCATTTTTACTATGTTGCTAGATATGGCTCACTAATATTTTGCTGATGAGTTTCACACCTGTTAATGAGGGGTTCGGGCTTGCCTGTTTTTTTTTTTTTTTTTTTTTTTTTCATCTAGTTCTGAGAACAGGGTAATGCTGGCATCCTCGTGTGGGGTGGGACTTCTTTTTTTTTCTTTTTTTTTTTTCACTTCTGTTTCCTGGAAGTGACTGCAGAACTGAGATGTTTATTTCTTAAATGTTTTGTAGAATTCAATGAAGCCATCTGTGCCTGGTTCTTTTATGGAAGTTGTTTTTCTTAAATTATGCAGTGAGTTTCTGTAGTGGTTACAGGACTATTCAGATGACTATTTCATCTTGGATGAGTTTTAGCAGGTCCTTGTGTTAGGCATCAGCCCGTTTCATCACTGGGGATTGTTTGTGCCTGAGGATGTTCATAGTGTTCGTTTTCTTTATTGTCCTTTTACTGTCTGTAGACTTTGCCATGATTTTCCTTCTTTCATTCCTAATGTGGGCAATTTGTATCCTTTTCTCTTTAAAAGATTTTAATCTCCTTACTATTGTGTGTGTGTGTGTGTGTGTGTGTGTAGCGGGGTGGGGGAGGACTTGTGTGCGGTCGAGCCACAGTGTACCTGTGGAGGTCTTAGAAGACAAGTTTGTGGAGTCATTTCTCTCCGACCTCGACATGGGTTCCCGTGGATTTAACGCAGGTCACCAGGCTTCTACGGCAAGCGCCTTTACCCACTGAGCCGGCTCTCAGCCCCTTGCTCTCTTTTCTATTTGACTTTGTCTTCCTTGCTGAGATTTATCTATTTTATTGATCCTTTCCAAGAATCATCATTTGGTCTTACTGATTTTTCTCTTGATTTTTATGCTTCAGTGTCACTGACGTCAGCTGCCTAGGGTTCCCCTCTGCTTGTACTGTTTGTTATATCATTCTTTATCCAGTTTCTTAAGGTGGTAGCTGTAAGGATGCAGGCATTATGCTGGCCTGCCCCTATCACCTGGCAGAATGCACTCAGGCAGTACCCTGGTCAGCCCAGGTGCAAAGGACCCCTTTAAAAGAAAGACTTCTGCCCGCTTATGCTTTCTGCTCTCTTTCCATTCTCGCTTTCTCCCTCTCTTCCCTGATGTTTCCCTGGGGCAGACAGGACATTTCTTGTCTCCCTCTTCTTGTCTGTCCCCTCTCTGTCTCTGTGTCTTTTTTTAAACCTTTTTTCTCTTTCTAATAAAACTTCTCACTAAGCTCTGTCTGCCTGGCATGTTTGTTCCCCACCTCGGTCACCCTTACCATGGAATCCGCGAAGGTTCCCCACGGCTAAGTTAACTGACTCGAGACCTTTCTAATGACTGTTTAATGCTTTCTGGTCTACTTCCTCCATTATTCTGGGTCTGTTTTCATTGAATGATTTTTCCTTTTAGTTTAGAAGCACGTTTGCAGATATAACGATTTTAAAATATATTTTGTGTGTGTGTCTGTGTGTGTTTTCCCTGCATGTATGTCTGTGTGACATGTGTGTACCTGGCACCCGCTGAGTCAGAAGATGGTGTCAAATTCCCTGGAATTGGAGTTATGGTCTGTTGTGAGCCACTGTGTGGATTCTGGGAGCTGAACCTAGGTTCTCTGGAAGAGCAGGAAGTGCTCTTAACCACTGAGCCATTTCTCTAGCCCCAAGTATTTAAGTTTAAATCAGTTCTCAAAAGTTCTTTTTCTCCTATATAGCTTCTTTTTCATTGTTTTTATTCTCTTTGTTTTCTGGAACTCTAATTCCTACATACAATGTTTCTCTCCAGGCTATTAATTACCTCTCCAGCCTCGTCTAATTTGTGTCTCTGTCTCTCTCCTTCATAGATTTTAATTCCCTTTTCAAATTCAAATCTGCCTAGTCCTTCTTAATAGTATCATTGTTAATATTCAAACTTTTGCTTAAAAAAAGTTTTGGCAGTTCCATACACAGTGTCTCTCTCTCTCTGTGTGTGTGTGTGTGTGTGTGTGTGTGTGTGTGTGTGTTTGAGACAAGGTTGCTCTGTGTAACAGCCCTGCTGTCCTGGAACTCACTCTGGAGACCAGGCTGGCCTTGAACTCACAGAGATCTACCTGCCTCTGCCTCTGGAGTGCTGGGATTAAAAGTGTGTGCCACCACCCAGGTATCCATACATTTACATAATGCGTTTTAGTCACCCCATTGCCACGCCCACTTATCCACTTTCTATTCTGCTGGCATTTCCTTCTCAACAAGTCTCCTCCAACACTCCTGTGTTCTTTTTGTTCTAAGTGCTTCTCCTGAAGCAGGGACAACTTAGCAGTGGCTACACCACTGAAGACAATGACACCCTTCCCTCCAACAGCCATTAATTGCCACTGGTCCCCTGGGGAGAGATGGGGCCTCATGGCTTTCTCTCCCTTCCATGATGAAACACCGAGGGGCCCAGTCTGTGCCAGTCTTATGCAGATAACCACAGAGGCAATGAGTTCGTGAGTACAGTGGCTGCATCTGCACACCCGACACAATGATATATGTATTTTGCAACTAATAATGCCCATACCTGAACATTTTCGTGTCTTAATTCTCCCGGATGCGATTTCTCTTGAATTTTCTTTACATGCCATTCTGTAATATTGCGTGGTAAGGATTTGGCCAGGGGAGAGTGGCATGCTTGTAGACGACATTTGCATTTTCTTCTCCCACTCCCTTAGGTTACACAGGCTGAGCTTTTAGTGTCAGAGGATAAGATGAGAGCCTAAAAAGGGACAATTTCTTTGTTGTCTGCTGGTAGATTTTTTTTTTCTAATCCAGCCCTTCACTGGTCTCTCCAGGGTCCTGGCTGCACGTCAAGGCATATGTGAATCCCTATGTGGGACCAAGAACTTCCTGTTCATTCCCACATGGTTCTGAACATTCTTGGCAATAGTGATATCCACCGTGTTTTCAAAGTGGCCATGGTAACCCCACCATTGTTCTGGTTTCATTTCCTTTTTATATTTGGTTCTTGGTTTATTGTGAGCTCATTTGTATAGGTGTGATGATTAATATCAATTGTCGCCTTGACAGACTCTAGAATCACCATGCGTCTTAGTTAGGGTTTCTATTGCTGTGAAGAGACACCATGCCCATGGCAACTCTTATAAAAGAAAACATTTAATTGTGGCTGGCCTACAGTTTCAGAGGTTTAGTCCATTATCATCATGGCATGAAACATGACAGTGTGCAGGCAGACATGATGCTGGAGAAGGAGCTGAGAGTCCCACATCTGGATCCACAGGCAACAGGAAGAGACTATGAGCCAGTAGGTCTGGCTCAAGTTTCTGAGACCTCAAAGTCTGCCCCCAGTGAAACACTTCCTCCGATAATGCTACACCCACTCCAGCAAGGCCACATCTCCTAGTAGTGCCACTCCTCCCCCCCCCTCCGTGAGCCTATGGGGAGGCCATTTTTTTTCAAACCATCTCACCATGGAAACAAACCTCTGGGCTTGTCTGTGAGGCAATTTCTAGGTTAGATTATTTGAGGTAGGAAGATCCATTCTAAATGTAGGTGGTACCATTCCATGGGCTGGGGTCTGGGGCGTGGACAGCCTCCAGCAGCACAGGGCTCAAAAGGAATCCATGGAGGCTGACGTACTAGACTTTTAACCTGAAGGGGATAGGGGGAAAGACACTCACACACTCTCTAGATGATTTCCTTCTTTATTCTCCTGCTGTATTCTGATTCTGTGTTCTATATTCTCTTTTCTTATCTCTATCCAGAAACGTCTGTTTTGTCCCATGTTTTCCTTATCCTCTCTATTTTTGCCCTTACAGCTTATATATACCCCAGCAAAATCTTTCAAGCAATATAAAAATTACAATGTGGTTATATCCTATTTCTCAAGTGAGTGATTACAATGAATACAAGTGAAAAACAGCATGTTTTCCACATCCCTCATATGATTAAACATTTTACATATTGCAGGGGAAAAACAGATTATCCCAAGAACCCACGAACATTCATACCCAAGCAACTTGTTATAGATTAGCAGTGTGGGCAAGATATTCTTTTACTGGCAGGCTGCATTTTGTGGTTGCAGAGAAAGGACCAATCATTTTATTACCTATCTTGAAAGGTAATCTTATAAGGAATTTTAAGGGAATCACAAATCTAAGTTTTTGTATATTAAAAAGGATCGGTCAGGTCAGTTCTACTTTAAATCTTTAGGGTGCATACCCACTCATCAATAGCTTTTATATCAGGAGATTGAGGGCAGAAATGGGTATAAGGATTTAATAATCACCTTTGGTCATCAATCCTAGCAAGAAAGGCACATCAGCTAATGATAACTGGGCTGCTTTGTTTTTGTTCTCTGACCTTTAAGAGTTCCTCACTCAACTATGTGCCTTTCTAAAACTTTAGATTGTCATCCTGGGTTTTTCACCTCAAAGCTATTTGACAAAACATCTTAGTCTAACTTTGTTATTTTCAAAGCTTTGTTTCAGCTATAATGCACACTGAAATCTGTGAACACATCTCCCAACATTAAGATTAGAAGAATTTAAACTATCTGGGCTACTGGGGCTCAGTTGTTTTTCTTAATCGTTAACCTAAGCTATAATCTATATGGCTCCTCAATAGAAACTCATGTGTTCTAGCTGTGTGATGCTTCCTTGTTCTACTTTTTATCACAAAAATTCTATTTAAACTAACATTTAAACTATTTAATTTAAACTATCAATTAAACAGTGTAGCTTAGGAAGAAATCATCTTCATAATAATCTGCAGGCAAAAATGCCCAGTAGAATGGGATGCTTTCATGAGATAAACACACTACATTACAGGCAGTGGGGATCTCCTCACACCCATTCACACCATGCCGGATACCAGAGAAAGATGGCAGAGGCAAACATGTAAAGGTACAGCAGAAGCAAAAGACATTCTGGAGTCTGTGGTCTCAGGGCCTTGCCTAGCTGAGATTTACCTATTGGTGATTTTCCTCCTGGTGGGCTGAAACTTAAACTTCTGCTCCTCTGACATGATCACCGGCACAGACTCAATAAAAAAGGAGAATGGGAACTGAGTACCAACATCCATCTCTCTGCTTCCTTGCTGCAGATGCCATGCAACCAATTGCTTCAAGTTCCTGCCAACATGCATTCCCCATCATAACGGAAGGAACCCTCAAACTGTAAGCCAGAATAAATCCTCCCTCCCTCCCTCCCTCCCTCCTCCCTCCCTCCCTCCCTCCCTCCTTTTCTTCTTTCTTTCCTTCCTTCATAAGTTGCTATTTTGGGGGTAACATAGTAGGTGCTTTATTTTAAGAGGAATTTTGAGTATGCTTTGGGAAGATGTGTTAGTCTTGTAGCACTGCCAACAAACCAGATGGTTTAACTCAGAGGAAGATATTCCATTCCACTCTGTCTTAAGGCAGGGTATCTGTAGGGCCATCCATTCTTGGAAGACTATGGTGAGGATCCTTCCTGCTTCCTCCTAGTTTTGGGCTGCTACTGACCACTTTTGGCATTCCTTGGCTTGTGATTACATCAGTCCAATTCCTACTTAGTCTTCATAAAGTCCTCTCCTCTGGGTCTGCACAAATCTCCCGTTCCTTGTAAGGATATCGGTGATTATATTTGGATTTCACATTAATTAAGCATATCTCAATACACCTTGATCAAATAAAAAATAACATATTTGCAAGTAATATTCCAGATTCATAAACTTTGGGAGGATGTGATTCAACATGGCACAGATGCTCTTGGGATCCCTTGTCTGCCATGATAGCAGAAATTCAAGTGTTTGAGGGCAATCCCTCGCCTGCTGGAGGTATTGGCACTTGTTGGCAGCTGGATCTTATGAGTGGACTGAAATTCCAAGAACAAAGCTGCATCCATGTAAAGACTCCATCAGACTAATTGACAGACAAAAGCTTCTGTGACCATGGAGAGCTGGGATATCACGAATCTGGAGCTAAATGGTCTTGAGCTATCTTTAGCCACCCTAATAACCAGTTATTGCCAGTGAGTGACTGAACATCCTTGGACTATTCAAACCTTTTGCAATGTTCAAAGAAGACTACTGGCTTTCAGCAACCCAGGCTGAGAATGTCATCAGATAGCATCTAAGGCCTAGAGCCCAGATTTCTCAGCTTTGCCAGAACCTGCCCATCTTATGTTTCCAGCAATGTGTTTTTTGTTTGTTTGTTTGTTTTTCAAGACAGGGTTTCTCTGTGTAGCTTTGGAGCCTATCCTGGCACTAGCTCTGGAGACCAGGCTGGCCTCGAACTCACAGAGATCTGCCTGCCTCTGCCTCCCGAGTGCTGGGATTAAAGGCGTGCACCACCAATGCCTGGATCCAACAACGTGTTTTAAAAACACATTGATTCATGGCTTTCTTTGTTCCGTTACTATAGAAAATACATGGAACAGTTAGCACATTGGAACATCGCAATGGGGTAACCTGCATCTGTGTTCCAGGGCCATAGCCACTCAGACATGGCTCCAGAATAAACTATCACTTATTCCTTTTTAGGTGAGAGCTGTGTTTTGGGGTTGGTAGTCTGCATCTCTGGCTAGAAGGCAAGACTGGGCTCTGGGAAGTGAGATCATATATCTGTGTGCTGAAGTTTGGGATGGGCCTTCCTGCCTGTGGACAGAGAGCAGCCTCCTTGTAAATAACAACGGAGCCTCAGTTACCAATAGGCACGGGAAGAAATAAGGCCTGGGTATCAGAGTTTCAAATCAGTAGCAGGTCTGAGCTTTGTGGGTAGAGCATATGATCAAGCAAATTTGCAGTACAGCAAAAACATTCTAGAAGCCCCCAAAATAAGTGTAAAGCACTGGTGTGTTCATTGCTTCCTGGACTCTGTTCATTCTGCTTCCTTTGTGGGTACATATGTATGGTGTAGGGTTGTCCCTCAGGATCCAATGTAATACACTTGCAGAGTTTTCCTTGAGCCCTGGCCATGAGACTGTAGGAAGCCGGTTCCTGCATTATCCATTACAATAATAGGTGCCTGAAGACACCAAGATGTAAATTACTTCACAGGCGCTGGGTAATTTCCATTCCTTTGATCTCTGCCTATCCCGTGGCTCATTTTGGCCTGAGGAGCTGAAGCCATTCATAGGGTAACACGTCCCAGGCGGCTGGCCAGCCTTTATAAGGGATGGTTTTCTTGGTTTAGTGTCTCCGCTCAGTCTCCGCTCTGGGAAGCTTATGCTCTTTCACTCTCAAGATGCATTAAAGCTTGTCTGCAGAAGGATCCGAGTGTCCCGTGTATGATTTCTTGCTGGCGAGAAATACAGAGCACGCGCGGGACATGAGACCTGTCACCTTCCAGGTCTGTGGAACTCTGGCTTACTGAGGGCTGGGTATTATACCAAAAGGAGGCTTTGGGAAGGCAGAGTCAAGAGCTGAGCCTCATGACCATGCCAGAGTCAAGAGCAGTCAGTCTGGTCAAGGCCAAGTTGGAACTTCTCTCCAACGTTGGGCTTTAGCAGAACCCCTTCCTTCCACCCTCCAGGACTTCAGTGCTCTGTTTGATCTATTACCTAGCCTAGTCCTGTGCACAGGGCTACCCAATGGGGATGAGAGGCCACATAGGCCAGGAGAAAAGAAATAGGATGCTAGAAAGACAATGGTGGTGGGGCTGGATATGCTGGGAAGGATATTGAGTGGGAAGTGGGGACTGACCCTCTGCCCATTCAAACAGTGCTCATTCATATCAGGGGACATTTGGGAGAGAAATAAATGGTCCCCAGGCATTAACTTCTATATGGCTGTGTGTGTTTAACAGCCTAATGGGAAGCTTTTAGGGAGGCCACAGTCCCAACTTTGGAGAGAATCATCTAGTCCCCCAAAGAGTCATGGGAGGAGTGCTTTGAGTCAGGCGAGCCTCTGGGATCTTAGCTGTGTAGGGCTTGCTTTCTGGCCCCCAGAAGCTAGTGGCAGACCCTATTTTATGAGTCTTCACATGGTTAGTTTTATGGACACTTGCTGTGGCTGTACCTCTCTCAGCTCCCGTGAAACACTTAAAGCAGGGGAGGGCCATGGCATTCCTCCCACCATGTCTTATTAATAGCATTAATTAACTTCAGACAACATTTCAACATTAATTGTAGATGGGGAGCATGAAGTGTGCTGGCAAATTTTGGCCCCCGCCCCAGGACTCTTGCCGCTTGTTCATCATGGCCAAATATGGATAGAGTCCATACCTTTGGGTTTTCCAGTTGGAGGAACATTCTTGCTTCTGTTCCTTCAGGAGGCTCAGGCAGGCAGGGGGTGTTGCTGTTAAGTGAGCTCTCCTGGGGTGGACACTGCAGGCCCTTCTGCTGATGGGTTTGCATGACCTGCTTTGATTTGGATGCTGTGATACACTTCTGCTCAGCTGACTCCTGTCCAGGTACAGCAGGTATCCTGCCTTCTTGTGACCAAAATGAGTCACTATGAGGGGTAGATGGACGGACCATTCCGCCTGTGCTTTTCTTGGCTGTTCAACTTGGTTGTGTATTAGGAAAGACAGAAATGTTGCCCATGGCAACCTCTGAATGTTGGCTACTGTTGCATTTCACATGAACTGTTTCCAAAAGTCTTGTGGTGAACTTGGCTTGTAGTCTTGAAAGTTATCTGTGAATTCCATCTGGACAAAGTCATGGAGTCCATCTTGGGGAACTGGGGTCTATTGAGACAGCCTTGCTGGCAGGACTAGACCACTCTCATTAAGTCTAGAGGGTATGGAACAGTGATGAGCTGTATCCACACATAGGAAAGAGATAGGCCCTCATGATCAGGGTGCAAGATGCAGTGGAAAGGCCATATTATTGCTATCTACAAGCTGAGGTCAGCTGTGAACAATAAGAAGGAAAGGACAGATCTGAGCCAACAGAGGCCATCCAGCTATGGGCCACTTCCTATCCCACACAGTGACAACCTGGGCATCCAAGCCTCATTTGAAAGCAGAGATTGCAGACCCACTGTGGGTTCTATTTGGGATCCAAACCTATGTGCAAGATGGTCAAGTGCTAAGAGATGAAGGTAGGTGCAGCACAGGCTGGTTGAGGCTGACTCGGTTAAGAATCTGCATTTAAAGCACCCGACACTCAATGTAGTTAAATGAGGTCTGAATGAGTAGGCGGAGGAGCATGGGAGGCAGCGTGTGTCAACATATGACATGGCCAGGGATGGAATGACTGATCCATTGTGTGTCACCATGGCTTAACTTACTTTTTTTAACCCCATTTCCTCCCTTCTTTTGGCTAACTTCTCAGGCCCTATGTGTTGGTATAACGGCTGTTAACATCTCTGCTCTCAAAACCTTCCCTGGTTCAATTACAGAAGAGGAGAGGGGTCCTCTCCACATAGCAAGTCTTCAAACAGTTAAGCACAGTTGCCATAGAGCTGCATGCCACAACCAGGCATGTGCCCAAGAGAATTAAGAGCATTATGTCCACAGAAATGTGGGTACGTGATTGTTCATGGCAGTGTAATTTATAGGAGCCAAAAAGAAGTGACCCAAGTGGCCACCGATTGTTGAATAGGTGAATTAAACATTATATGGTTGCATGCTGCATAACAGTATAGTGGCTGGTGACATACCACATATACTTAGCCGGTTTCATAAGGTTATATGGCCTGACAGCGTAGATATCTGCTGTATAAGTGCCCTCTATGATGTTTGCATGGTGATGAAGTTGCTTCAAAACAGACTTCTCAGAATAAATTTCTCCTGTGAAACAGTGTATACACCCATAAAATACAGTATTATTTGGTAACAAAAAAGAACAAAATATTCCCATCTACAGGAACCTCATAAGAGACAGTAGGGAAGAAAGCATTCTGTTTTTGTTTGGCTTTTTTGAGACAGGATTTCACCATGTGGTCCTGGCTGTCCTAGAACTCACTCTGTAGACCAGACTGGCCTTAAATCAGAGACCTTGCTGCCTCTGCCTCCCACGTGCTGGAATTAAAGATGTGTGCCACCACCACCTGGCAGAAATTCTTAACTAATGCTGCAGGGGTCGGTGGATTTGTGTTCATCTGTGTGGCCTGCTCTCCTAGCAGAGGTAGGTAGGCAGAAATCTAGATGAAGATCTATCTAGCTGACATAAAACCTGACACATTCTCCTCATCTGGTGTGAAGAGTTCCACATTCTCTCCATTCAGGCTGAAGAATTTTATACTCTCTCAATTTGGTGTGAGTACCTCCATATTCTTCCTACCCACCATGAAAACGCCTATACTCTTTCCAGCTGGCGTGAAGACCTCCATACCCCCACCTGGTGTGAGGACCTCTGCACTCTCATCTGGTATGAATACTTCTACAGTCCTCCACCTGGTGTGAATACCTCTACAGTCCTCTATATAGTATGGGATAGTCCCCACACTATCTCAGTTTGGTGTGAACATCTCCATATGCTTGTCACTTGGTGCGAAGACCCCCATACTCTTTCTACCTGGTATGAATACCTCCATACTCCCCCTCACCTGGTGTGAAAACCTCTGTACTTCCCGCTTCTGCTGTGAAGACTACCACACTCTTCCCATCTGGTATAAAGACCTCTATACTCTCTCCATCTGGTGTGAAGACCTCCAAACTCCCCCCGCCTGGGGTGAAGACTACCATCCTCCTCATGGGGAAACGGAGAAGTTCTAAGGGCAGAAACTGAGCTGGTGTTAGAAATCTTCATAGTATAGACTAGGGGTGGGTGACATGAGGTAGAGGTTGGGACAGGGGCTAAGCTGAAATTTGGAAAGAGAAACCATCCCAGGGCCTGTCAGTCTATTGAGTAGGACAACTGCCTATTCAAGCAGGGGCTAATATGGAAATATTCACATCAGAAGGGCAGAGTGTAGAGGTGTGTTCACAGAGTATCAGAGAGTGACATCTTCATATTCAAGATGAGTATGGAGGGCTCCAAACCAGATGGGGAGAGTATGGTCTAGATACCCATAGATGTGGGTGTGGACATCTTCATACCAGCTAGGGAAAGTATGAAAGTTTTTACCCTAGTGGAGGAGAACATGTTTTTCACACTCAAAAGAGTCTTAGTCACTGTTCTATTGCTGTGAAGAGACACCATGACCAAGGCAACTCTTATAAAAGAAAGGATTTACTTGTGTCTGGCTTACAGTTTCAGAGGTATAGTCCATTGTGATGGCAGGGAGCATGGTAGCACACAGGCAGACATGGTGCTGAGGAAGTAGTTGAGAGTTCTCCATCTGGATCCACAGGCAGCAAGAGAAGAGAGAGAGACATTAGGCTTGGCTTGGGCTTTTAAAACTTCAAAGCCCAACTTTAGTGACACACTTCCTCAAAAAAGGCCACACCTATTCCAACAAGGCCACACCTCCTAATTCCTCCCAAGTGGTACCACTCCCTGATGACTGAGCATTCAAACATATGAGCCTATACCCATAGGGCCATTCTTATTCAAACCACCACAGTGAGCTAGGGAAGTCTTCACAGTAGATGGGCAGCCTGTGGAAGTTTTTTTTTTTTTTTTTCCCATGTGGAGAGTACAGGTGCTCAGGATAGACCCTTGAATCCAGATCTGAGATCAGAACCCTGGTTTGAGTAGACTCATTCTTGACACCTTGAAGTAATACAGGTGATTGGTGCATATGGCCCTAGCCTATACCAGAATCCTCAATATGGTGGAGCCAGGATTCTGCAAACCCTGTTAGAGATGGAGCTACATATTTTGCAGTGGAGTGAGTGGGTGGCTCCTCCTTCTACCCACAAGAGCAGCAGAACTGTCCTATCTGGGCCATAGACATGCTACCAGTCTGCTAGTAGGAGGGGCCTGAGCAGGACAGCCTTAGCTGGAGCCAGGCAGCAACAGCAGCTCAGTCATTGGGGCAGGCTGGACTGTAATGTCTGGAAGCTCAGAGTTCAGTGCAGGCAGGGCCTCACTTACCAGTAGCCCAGATACTTGTAAAGGGCTAACAAGGCAAACTTTCCTTCCTTCCTTCCTTCTTTCCTTCCTTCCTTCCTTCTTTCCTTCCTTCCTTCCTTCCCTCCCTCACCTCCCTCCCTCCCTCCTCACCTCCCTATATTCCTTCCTCCATCCAGCCATATCTTTGAGTTGAGACTTTCGTGAAGTGTGATGCCAGAGACTACAGCAGACAGATGAGGTTCCTGCTTGTTGCTGTGGAACTCACACCTGGAGAGGGGAACAGACAAGCTCTTCCCCTAAAGAAAAATTGGGAAGCAGGGCCATGGTGGAGGGTTTGGGGAGTGATGTCTGCAGTATGGGGAACAGCCATGCCAGCTCCTGGAGACAGGGGAGAGAAGCCCAAGATCAGGCTGGACTCTGGGTCTCCATGTTTATCCTTTTCCTGGTGCTGAAGGCTTAGGGCCTGAGGGTGGTGTCAGGGTGGACTCCCCAGGGGACCCGATGCAAGTATTGATGTCCCAGGGTGTTCTGGAGATCACTGTGTCTAGAGCATCTGCCTGGGCCTAAGGAGCCTGGAAAAAACACAACATGTCTAGAATAGGGATGCAGCTGTGAATTCCATCAGGGCCAGGATGCTGGGGTTTACATTTGAGAACCTTAAGATGACAAATGTCCTGGCTAGATCCAGGAAGATAGAGGGAGAGAGGCCATGGCTGGAAGTCCCTGGCCAGGTAGGTGGGGTGGGTGGTGGAGCCCCCTCCCCCTTGGCTGGGCAGCGTCTGCCAGCACTGTAGTAAAAGTGAAGAGTAAGGGGGGTGTTCTGTCTTTGTCCCCTCCCCTCCCCCACCAATAATCAGCAGCAGGGGCTCCGGTGATTTAACTTGCCTCAATCCCCTGGATAACTCTGGATGAATGAAAGTTGACCATGTATCAAACATTAACAAGCTGCAGGGCTGGGAGGGTGGAGGTAAGCAATAGGCCCCGGGTTCAGCCTGGCCTCTTGGCCTCTTGCCCACAGTTCCTTCCCATGACTCACCTTTCTGTTTAGGTTTGTGCCTCCCTGGCTGGCAATCAAACACAGTACAGATTTAGCCTGGGAAGCAAGGCTGTGTGTGAGGCTCTTCTCCACAACTCCTCTCCCCAAACATGGGGTGCTGGAAACTGTCCACAAATCAATACATCACTGTGATAAGCTGTCAGGAGCTGGTGAAGTAAGAGTGTTCCAGCGAGCCCAGCTTCTCTCCAAGCAGGAAGGAGTGCCTCTTACATTTTCACACTTTCCTTCATCCTTAGGATGAAAACCCAACAGGCCTGGTACAGAGGAGGGGGCACAAATGTCTCTTATGATCTGCACAAGGGAGCTGCCAGCTGGAAGGGTGGTGCTTGACTGCCTCCAGACCCTCTCTGCCAGGCTTTCTCCTGGGTCAGGTCTGAATGTCTGTACCCCATCAACTGAGCAGTCATGCTTGTCCTTCTTGGAGACAGGTAGAAGCCTCCAGGGCTGGGGTGCATGAGTGGCTATTGGTAATCTGGACTCTGATTTGCTTTCTTTTGCTATTGTGATTGTTTCTTTGGGGGTAGGGGTGGGGCACTCATCTGCTATATGAGCCCAAAGAGGGAGGGTTTGAAAGGAGAGATGTGAATTGGTCTACAGCCTCGGCTCTGGGAGGACTGTGGATGTGGAGGATGACCAGTGGTGAATATGTCAGGAGAGGGTCAGTGATGGAAAGTGGCAGGGGACACAGACAGGGAGGGAGGGGTGTAAACAGGAAGCCCAGGATGGGAGCTGGAGAGAGGGAAGACAGTAGGTCTTGTCCAGCTTTGCAGCAGTGTTAGTGATTCAATTGTTGGCCCATTTCCCTTAAGCGGGTGTGGATGGAAGCCTCTGTGTTTGGCTGATAATGCAGATTTTGTAGGTGAGAGGTCAGAGGGAAACAAGAGTCCAGAAGGGACTCTAGGTTCTTTGTGTTTTACTGGGGTTCAAGCTGAGAGGTTGGAGGATTATGTTTGGGAAGACCTGAGGAGCTGTGTGCCATCTTGGTGATGGTGCAGCTTTGGTTAATTAATTGACCACTAATTAACTGGGCAAGCGGCCCAAGTGACTTGAGTTTCAGGTTCCCTGTGGTAGCATTATGGAAGATAAATACCAGTACTTCCTTACTCTTGAATATCTCTCTGTGCTAGGTTTTTTGTACCTCACTTGATATCCTAGAGTTGGTTGACATCTTGTTTCATGGAAGCATCAGACAAGTTCATAGGCTAGCCATGAGCTTCTTAGGCTTAGAGACTAGAACATGGGCTTGGTCTGTCTGCCTTTGGGTCAGAGATGCCTATCTACTGTGTTGCTCTAAAGTCCCTGTTTCTTTGTACCTAGCACATAGTAGTTGCTTAGTGACTGTTAGTGTAGTCCTTCCCTGCTGCCATCCTTAAAGCTTCTTTCTAGCTTCCACATTCTGCACACACTTACTGGGGCCTCATTTGCATATGCATGAACCTGGAGAAGATCTGTGTCTTCCTTTCATAGGACCAGCCTGTTATCAACCAATTCCCACCACATGGCCACATTCTTACTGCCCAGTGTGAGGCCAGATGGTGAGTTCAAAATTAAAAACTTGGTGTGCCTGTTCCTTGGAGATCACATCAAGGGTCATAGGGGAGGGGTTGGATGACTGAATGAGTCTGAGGAAGGCTACTTGGCCAGAAACATGGATACTACGCATGGCATGAGACATTAGTGGTCATTGGGCAGGTCATAGCCCTGAGATTTTGAGCTATCCTATTGAAGCAGCTGGCATGAGCCTTAACTGGCTCTGAGGGGCTTGAAGATGGAGACTGATGGCCCCTCTTTCCTTTGGGGGTTTCACAAGGGTGAGAGGAAAGATAAACAGAAGAGCTAGAATTCAAAGTTGGGCCTTAAGAGCAGTGGGAATGGGCATGGGGGCCAATTTCATGGAGGGTCAGGGAAGAATCTAGAGTTGTGGCCAGGAGGAGGCATTTCAGATACATCAGAGGAGAGGGGGGGAAGGAAGGGAGCATCATCAGAACAAACACACAAGAGCTGAGCTGAGACCCAGGAGGTGTGTGTATGTGTATGTGTATGTATATGTGTACGTGTATGTGTATGTGCACACGTGTCTGTCTGTCTGTCTCTGTTTTCTCTCTCTGTGTTTGTGTATGTATGCTTCTTTCTTTCTCTTTCTGCCCCTCCCCCCTGTGTGTATCTGGGAGAACAATGGGGCCAGACCCTATGACATTGAAAATGGTGATCTTGATTTTGAAAGCAATGGGAGCCATAGAAGGTTCCTAAGACAGCATGGCAGACACTGTGCCATATGGGCATTTCCAGTGGCCCTGGAGCATGAAATGTTGGATATGGGAGTACAGAGAGTGGTGAAGGATGGAGAGGAGAAACCATCAAAGGGGAAACACCAGGGTAAGGGACTTCTTTCCCTCTTCTAGACTACACAAGGAGGGAGCCCAGGAAAGGGATGGCAGAATGTAGAGGCCACCATGATGGAGCCTGTTGATATCTAGGTGACAATGGCTACCCCTGGGGTTCCTTTAGATTCTGAGAGCCATCCCCAGGGCTCTGTCCTTCTCTGTGATGTCCTGGAGCCTGTCACTGTCAGGGTAGATGCTTGGGGTACACTGGAGCCTGATGCTGTGCAGGGTGGACACACAGTCCAGGAGAGTACTGAGCACAGCCTGTGCTGTCTTGAAAACACCTGCTGAATGTATTGTGTGTATGAGAAATATGTCTTGCAAACAGGCTTCAGTAATCAGCCCTCTTGCAGATCTGGTTCCACTCACCATCTTCCAGGACAGGGTGTGGACACTGAGCTGGGCTTGTGGTTCCACACTGGAATAGAATAGGAGAGGGCAAGTTTTGGTCATTGAGGGAGAGACCAGATGGTCAGGCATGAGGGCCAGTGAGTCACAACCTGATGGTCACACCAAAGGGCTGAGTTTTGGAGGACAAAAACCTAGGTCATTGGGAGTTGGAGACATGCCATGCCTGATTCCATGAGGCCCTCAAGGCTTCCAGATAGGTACCACCACTACCCCCTGCCACCAACAGAGCTCACTTGGAAATGGGTTGGAGGTATTCCAGCTTATACTTCTAGGCCACAGTCTATCTTTGAGGGAAGTCAGGCAGGGATCAAGGAAGGAACTGTGGGGGAATGCTGCTTACTGGCTCGTTCCCAGGCTTCCATTCAGCCACCCTTCTCACACAACCCACCATCACCTGCTGTAGATAGACTTTTCTTTGGACCACCATCTCTCCAGTAAATGATGTGGAGACTTATTATTAATTATGAAGTGTATCACAAAAATAAAAATCCAGAGACAGATATTGGGGTTCAAGCTTCAAGTTTCAAGCTGAAGATCAGAAAAACAAAGGAGCCAAGCCACTAGCTCTTACCTCTACCTTAGGCTAAAAGGGCTGACACTGTCTCTATGAGCTCTCCACTAAGCCTCAGACTGCTGCCTCTCTTCAGCATGGCTGGAGAATCTTGAGTATGACCACTGAAGACCCTATCTTTCATAACTCTCTAGTGCTGGGATTAAAGGCATGAGCTCTGTTACTCTTTTAGACTGATTCATTCTCATGTAGCCTGGGTGGCCTTCAACTCAGAGAGATCCATCTGCCTCTATCTCCTGAGTCCTGGGATTAAAGGTGCGTGTCACCACTGTCTGGCTTCTAGAGCTAACTAGTATGGCTGCCTTGCTATTTTGATTTTCAGTGGCTTTAATAAATCATAAATAATATATCACCACAATGAAAGCTAGGCTGATAGCTTAGGTTTGTTCCTAACTAGTTCTTTTTTTTGTTGCTGTTTTTTGTTTATTTGTTTTTCAAGACAGGGTTTCTCTGTGGTTTTGGAGGCTATTCTGGAACTAGCTCTTGTAGACCAGGCTGGCCTTGAACTCACAGAGATTGGCCTGCCTCTGCCTTCCGAGTGCTGGGATTAAAGGCATGCACCACCTCTGCCCGGCATCCTAACTAGTTCTTATAACTTAAACCATATCTTTTAGTCTACATTTTATTATGTAGCTTGGTTACCTTACTCTGTACTCTCCATCCTGCTTCCTAGCCATCTGGCAACTCCTGTTATCTCTGCCCTTCTTCCCAGTGTCCTCTGTGCCTAGAAATTGCCCATTCAACTTTTTATTAAACCAGTAACAGTGACACATCTTCATACAGTGTAAAGGAATATCCCACAACAACCTGCCTCAAGGGTGGTACTTCCCCCAGTGAGCCTGGCCCTCTTACATCAATTAGCAATCAAGAAAATGTCCCATAGACATGCCCACATGCCCATCTGATAGAGGCAACTCTTAACTGAGATTCTCTTTTCTCGATGTGTCAAGTTGACAAGTAAGCATCACATCTGTTTCTCACAGGTAACTTGAATTTAGGTCCTGGGACCTGTAAAGGTATTGATTTTTCATGTCACAAAATGATTACGATGTATTTGCAGACTCTCTGACTCTCTTACAGCCCACTGAAATCCCTGACTTCACTCCTGACCTTCCTCTCTTCATAGGCAGGAGAACCTGACCAGGGAGTGTTATGTGAGAAGTTTTTATAACTCTGTGTGGACATGTGAAGCGCACTATGGCATGTGTCGGGATTTTTGTTTGTTAATTTTTTAGATCGTCTATGTAGCTTAAGTGCTCTGTGAACTCACCATGTATCCAAGACTGGTCTTGACCTTGTGATCATCCTGCCTCTGTCTCCCAAACACTGGGATCACCCTGGCTTTATTAGGTGTTGATGAGCAAAATGCGCATTAGCAGGAGAATGGAAAAAGAGTGGTCAAGCACAGCACAGGAGGCCCCATCATGTTCAAACTTCAGATACGCAACAGTTGCTTTTTAAGATAAGTGCATTCTGCAACTACAGAGTACATGTTGCAACTTTCAGCCTTATGAATCCCAGAAGGTGAGTACATCTTGTAAAGAGACCCAGGTCCAGAGACAGAATGTTCCAGGAACTACCCCTTGACCCTTCCAGGAACTTTGTATCCACTTTCTTCCTGACCTCTAACAGCACAGTTGAGTTTTGTCTGATTGAGAGTGTCACTGTCATATAAGGTGTCACTCAGCCTGCATTCTTTTCTGTCTGATTTTTCTCAGGATTACATCTGTGACATTTGTTCTATTGTGTGTGTGTGTGTGTGTTCGTTGGGGGGGGGGGCGACAGAGGTCAACATCAGGCATCTTCCTCATTCATTCTTCCAAGTTATTTTTTGAGAGACGATCTCTCATCGAACCCGGAACTTCCTGATTTTGCTAGATTGGCTGGCCAGGAAGCCCCAGGAACCCTCCCTTCTCCTGTTGTACCCATCCTGGCATCACAGGTATGTGCATGCTGCTGCACCCAGCCTTTGTCTCATGGATAGGGAAGCAGGTGTCCTCTGAAGTCCTGTGAGAAGTGTAGAGGAGCTGCTTCTTTGGATGCTGTAGTCATTATTAGATTGGACTGCTTTGGACCCTGGGACAAGGTCAGGTCTTGTCATAAGGCCACAGCCAAGTCACCCGAGTATCAAGCTTATCATGTATCCTGGGACATTTATGCTGGGAAGCACTTGTAAGAATCTTGTTAGCTTTGTGTTACTATGATGCATCACTAGAGGCAATTAGCTTACAAAGAGAAAAAGATTATTTAGCTCACAATTTGGAGATTCAAGTATAAGATCAGGTGGCCTCATTGGTCTGTCATCTTTTAAGGGCAACAGATTATAACAATGAGAATATGTGGTGGGTATGTGGCGACATCACTAGCCAGGAGGCAGAGGGAGACAGGGGCCACAATCTCCTGTGAGGGCAGCTCTCCCAATGATCTAAGACCTCTCAACATGACCACCCTGGGGACCAAGCCTTTAAATGAGGACCACACCGAAACCATGGCAACACCCAGCCCAGATTTTATTACATATGCTCATATCCTGGGGCAGAGGTCAGTCCTGAGAGGTGGAGGGATTTATTTTTTATACAGGGGATAACTACCTCAAGCATGTACTTAATCAGAATTAAATGTTCAACATTTAAATATTAGTGGCACCTGGAAGTTAGGCTTAATTCATAAATCAAGACTTTATGGCAGGTGATATTTATGGCAATTCTTGCTGGGAGAAATATTAAAATTTGTAAGAATTGTAAATGGTGTAACACAAAATGTTGCAGTCCCTGCTCATAATTGATGACTTCCTCTCGGATGTATGGAATAAATTAATTTCATTGCTGTATGGATGACATTAATATGATTTTATAATTAATTTAGTTCTGAGATCTGCTTGGGGTGCCAGATTTCACTGGAGGAAGGAAATGGCTCAAGGAAAAAGGTGATGTATGGAGACTAATTTGGAAAACAAATAAAGAACAATGTTGTAATAAGAAATGGCAGGCTTGACGTGACTCTGCTGCGAAAGAAACACTCCAGGGTCTTGCTCAGAGGTGGCTTTGGAGGGCGTGGCTGTGCATGTTTCCAACTCTCTTGAGTTTGTGTTGGGGGTTCTTATGCCCCAACCTGTGGCTTAAGGCTGAGGGATGGTGGAAGTATCACTCCTTAGTTGGTTCATGGAGGAGTCCTGGAAGGTGAGCCTTGACACTGGCCCTGACAAATGGAACTCAGACAGGCTACCAGATGACCAGGATGCCAGCCTTTTAGAAAACACACAACAACCGACCCAGCCTGTCATGGAGCCCTTTCTGCTTTAGCAGGCATAGCATCCAGCGCTCCCTCTCCATTGCGCTAATGGAGACTTCCTTTCTCTTTAAACGCAGTTTATTGGTTAGTCCTTACACACTTGGTTCGGCAAATGCCACCCAGATTTTCCTCCCCAGAGATCACTCTTCTCCACAAGCCATTCAATGGGGGTGGAAGCTGCAGCCCACAGACTGAGTTGTGTGCAGTATTTTCCCCCAAGCTTGCCTCTTTCTCAAGAGGACTGCCAAATATGAGCAGGTGGTTTGCTTCCTTGATGCCATTGGATGCTTGAATTTAAAAAGCATGAGATTTAGACACCGATTGATGGAAAAAACATCAACAGCTATGTCATTCACCCTCACCTCTCAGCTGGGACAGTTCAGATGCAGCTGTGGAAGAGGATGTTTCTCTAGTTCCGGGAAGCCTGCCTGAGAGCATTGCACATGCGGCAGGCACTGGTGGTAAGCAGCTAGAAAGATAAGTCAGAAAGAAGGATCCCCAGACATTCTGGCCCCCGGTTTAATGTTCCATCACTGAAGTCATCCCTGACTGAGCACCCACTGTACACATGCCAGGCACAGGGAGGATGTTGGAGGAGACCGTGTGGTGTGCCTGCATGTGTGGTATGTGATGTGATGAGGGTATATAGAAGCATGTGCATACATGGGATGGTATGAAAGTGTGTGCATGTTTGTGAACCCATGAATCAAGTAAAATTATGTGACTGTGTGTACATGCATAGTGGTGTGTTTGACCGCTAGTGACATGTATGCATGCAGGTGGGCGAGAAGAGGGATGGAGGGGTGAATCCTGTTCCCAGGGAGCCCATGGACTTATGGGAGAGGAGAGAGATCAACATCCAACACTCTTTTCCCTTGATTCCCAAATCCCCCTTTGACCTTCTTCCTCTCATCTCCCCCTCCTTTGCCTTGAGAAAGACACTGGGAAGGCTTGGAATTCCTCCCACAAACTCTCAGCAGCTCTACCTGTTCAGAGGGCAAAATGTTTTCCAGGCCACTGTCATCCCTCAGTCCAGGTGCAGAGTGTGCCAGGCAGCCTCTGACAGCCCCTGTGAGCCTGACTCTGTGGGTCCCCTCCCTGAGAGTCTCTAGGAGGACCAGCTCTCCTCTCAGAATCTTGGAAAGAAAAAGAGCTGTGATATTGCCCATGATGTGAAATAATAAAGTTTCTTAGTTCATTGTTTGTCTGTGTCTTAGAAATATTTAATTATCTGTATATGTGTGTTTCTGTGTAGGTACAAGCATGTGAGTGCAGATACCCTCCAGAAGAGGGTGTAAGTCCCTTGGAACTGGAGTTACAGGTGCTGGGAACTAAACTCCAGTCCTCGGTGAGAGTAGTGAGCAGGCTTAAAAGATGAAGCATTCCCCTTTCTGCCGACTCATCACAGACCAGACCAGAGTCCTCATCCAGTGGCTGATGGAAGCAGAGACAGACATCCACAGAAATACACTGAGCTGAAATCTGGAACCTAGTTGAAGAGAGGGAGGAATGAAGAACGAAGGGGTCTGTACCAGGTTGGAGAAACCCACAGAAACAGTTGGCCTGAAAAAGGGAAAGCATATGGACCCCAGACGCTCTTTGGGAGGCCAGTACGGGACTAATCCAGCCCCTGATCATGGATGCCAATGGGGAGGCCCCTGCACTCCTGGGAGCCTCCGGAGGTGGACTGGTGTTTTGCCCTGTTGTGTGTGGGGGACTTCAAGAGCCCATCCCACTTGAAGGGATGCACTCTGTCTCTGAACACATAGGGAGGGACCTAGGCCCAGCACAGGAAGATTTGGTGGACTTGATGGAGCCCTGGTTGGGGGCCCTACCCTGCCTGGGGAGTGGTGGGTGGATGGGGTGGGGGTAGGTTGGAGGTGGGGGAGAAGGAATGGGGGTGAGGGGAGGGAGAGGGAGAGGGGAATTACATGTGAAACAAGCCTGTTCCCTAACTTGAATTAATAATAATAATAATAATAATAATAATAATAATAATAATAATAAAAAAAAGAAAAAAAAAAAGCCTCTGCTGTGAGGGAAAGGTTCACAAAAAAAAAAAAAAGATGAAGCATTCTCCAGCCCCAGGCTGTCTCTCTCTATGCCCCCCCCCCCAATCATGCACTGGCCTGTTTTGAGGCCTCTCAGGGAAAGAGTCTGAGGTGGGCTTGTTCATGCCCTCCCATTTGTGTGGGGTACCAGTCTCCAGGACCTCAGAATGTGGCTATATTTGGAAAAGGTTTTTTTTTTTTTTTTTTTTGAGAGTCAAGTCCTCATTATATAGTCATGACCATCCTTGAACTTGCTGTCCTTGAACTCACAGAGATCCACCTCCCTCTATCTCCCATGTGATAGGATCAAAAGTGCATGCCACCTTGCCCAGCTGAAGCCAAATTTTTACAGAGATAATTAAGTTATTATGAGATCGTTAGGGTAGACCTGACAAGGACAGAGGCAGGCACAGAAGGAAGACTGTGAAAGGCCACAGGACATGTGAGGTGACCATCTGCAAAAACAAAACCAAAACAGTACTTAAACACCTTGGTCTCCACTCCTAGCTTCTAACGTGGTGAGACCACGAATGTCCATTGTTTCAGATGCCAGCCTGTGGTATCTGTTACGGTGGCTCCAACAGATAGATACAGGCTGGAAAGCACAAAAGCTAACGTGGATGTTGTTTCTTGGAATCCTGCCAGCAGCCTCACAAGGGAGTTTAGCAGTGATTTCCAGCCCAATGGAGCCTTGAGATACCACAGTGCTGGTTGACAGCCTTCCTGCTGTCTCGGGGGAGTCAAAGGCATCCAGCTAAGCCACATCTGGAATTTTGATCCACATGACATCTCATCTTTATGTTAGGATAACAAATATTGGTTGTTTTAGGGTGCCATTGGGGTAATTTGTTACACAACAATGGGAAACTAATCTGTCTCCTTGGCTTTGGGATAACTTGTATTTTATTGACAAAGATGACACATTTGAGGCTAAAAAGAGATTTTGCAGTAGTTAAAATACATAGATGAGAAATACTTGTTTTTGGAATTTTACTTTTAATAATCTGTCTACCCTGTGGAATCAAGCACAGGACATCTGGGTTGGGAGGAAATACCTTTAGCCACAGAGATATCTTGCCATCTCTTCTTTTAGTTTTTATCAGGATATATTAATAGTACGCGTTAGTGGATTTCTTGTGATGTTTCTGCAGTGTGTACTGTGTGCATGGATCACATCTAACCACCTTTTTATGCCCCTCATTCTCTCCGCTGATTGTTTTTTCTGGATTGGCAAATTGATTTTATAATGGTTCTGTTAAGATGTATTTTCAAATGGACTTGGCAGGATCTGCAGTCCCAACACTTGGGAGGCTGAGGCAGGAGGATTGTGTATGTGAAGCCAGGCTGAGCTCTATAGCCAGGATTGATTTTGCTGGGGGTGAAGGTGGGGGTAAGACATAGTTTATCTCTGTAGCCCTGGCTATTCTGGAACTCACTATGCAGACCAGACTGGCTTCAAATTCAGAGATCTGCCAGCCTCTACCTCTTAAGTTCTGCGATTAAAGGCATATGTCACCACACCCAGCTAAGCTCTGCTATTTTTTATTCTTTTTTAATTTTTATTTTAATTCTTTATTAGTTCAAATTAGGAACAAGCTTGCTTCACATGTCAATCCCTTCTCCCTCTCCCTCCCCCCAACCCCCCATCAGTCCCCTCCCCCCTCCTCCCCCTGCACCCCATAGAGGGTAGGACCTCCATGGGGCCTCCCCAAATTCTACAACATCATCCTGGGCCAGGCCTAGGCTCTCCCCCATGTGTCCAGGCTGAGAGAGCATCCCTTCACGTGGGATGGGCTCTCAAAATCACCAGGGAAAAATACTGATCCATTACCAGAGGCCCCATAGAGTGCCGAGGCCTCCTCATTGACATCCATATTCAGGAGTCTGGATCAGTCCCATGATGGCCTCCCAGACAGCAGTCTGCGGTCCATGTAGCTCTGCTATTTTTAAAATAAAAATACCCACAATCTTTTTCAAAGAAATCCTTTGCAGTTAATAAATTGAAAATTGGTACTTTCAGTTCACTCTTCATTATAACTCATAATATTTATGTTCATTAATTTTTAGTTGACATAAAATGTAAAGGTTTTTATTGTGATTAGATAGCATTTTTTTTTTCTAAAATTTGTTTTTTTCAAGTAATTTAGTGTATGTGTTTGCATGTGTGTGAGGGTTGCGGGAGAAGTACACCCTGAGACTTATGTGGAGGTTGAAGGACAATGTTCATGAACCCTTTCTCTTCTTCTACCATGTGGGTTCCATGGATGGAATTCTAATCAGACTTTGCATTGAGCACTTTATCAGACTGGCCATCTCACCAGCCCTCATGGTACTTTTGGTTGGGAAATTTCTCTCTATAGATGTGGAGGTGTTGAGTTGAGTTTGAGGCAGCTCAGGGTCAATGAAGGTTATTCGGTGTAGGCTTCCTGCCTTTAAAATGGGGGAAAGCTATCAATTCAAACACTTTACCAGGTGCTGTCTTCTTTGCCTAATTTCAGAGCACCTTTCTTCAATGAATAGTTTTTTTTTAACTAATTTTTTTAGTTAGCTGTCTTAATTAGGGTTTCATTGCTGTGCCTTGATACCATGACCATGGCAACTCTTTGTTTTTTTGTATTTATCTTTTTTTCTTTTTTAAAAATTTAAATTAGAAACAAGCTTGTTTTACATGTCAACCCCAGTTCCCTCTCCCTCCTCTCCTCCCCTGCCCCCCCCATTGACCCCCTATCCCATCTCCTTTTGCCCCCCAGGGAGGGTGAAGCCTTCCCTGAGGGGGGGGTCTTCAAAGTCTGTCATATCATTTGGAGCAGGGCCTAGGCCCTCCCCCGTGTGTCTAGGCTGAGAGAGTATCCCTCTATGTGGAATGTTCTCCCAAAGTCCATTAGTGTACTAGTGATAAATACTGATCCACTATCAGAGGCCCCATAGATTGCCCAGACCTTCTAACTGACACCCACGTTCAGGGGGTCTGGAACAGTCTTATGCTGATTTCCCAGCTATCAGTCTGGGGTCCATGAGCTCCTCCTTGTTCAGGTCAGCTGTTTCAATGGGTTTCTCCAGGTTCATGGCGACTCTCATAAGGAAAACATTTAATTCGGGTTGACTTACAGTTCGGAGGTTTAGTCATGGTGGGGAGCATGGCAGCACGCAGGTAGACATGGTGTTGGAGGAGTTCAAAGTTCTACATCTGGATTGGCAGGCAGCAGGAAGAGAGAATGAACCACTGGGTCAGGCCTGAACTTCTGAAACCTAAAGCCCACCCCCTGTGACACACTTCCTCCAACAAGGCTACACCCACTCCAACAAGGACATACCTCCAATAATGCCACTCCCTATGAGTCTATGGGGGCCACATTCATTCAAACCCCCCCATTAGCATACACAACCATGGGTTTCATTATGACATTTTCATGCATGTTTATCATTGTACTTTGTTCTCATTGACCCCTTCCCCACTTCTCCTTTCATGCCCGCCCTCTTCCTCCCCTCTTCCAAGTGTTTCTCTGTGTATTCAAGTCTAGATCTTACACATGAGAGAAAACAGGCAGTTGTAGCGGGATGGGAAGTTCTGAGTGAATTCGTACTGTTTGACATGGACCTCCAAGTCAAGAACCAATGCTTCAAACCCATGGGGGTTGGCAAAACCTTCCTCGAGTACAAGTGTGAATGTTGACATATGTGCAAGTACAAGTGTTAAAAAGAGCTGGGTGGTGGTGGTGCACATCCTTGATCCTAGCATTTGGGAGGCAGAGGCAGGAGGATCTCTATGAGCTGGAGGCCAGCCTGGTCTATAGAGTGAGTTCTAGGACAGTGGGACTGTTACACAGAAAAACCTTGTTTTGGAAAAACAAAACAAAACAAGCCAAAACCAAAACAACAACAACAACAAAAAAAACAAACCAAAAAAAAAAAAAAAACAACCAAAACCATCCTCCACTGTCCCCCAACAACAACAACAAAAAACAAGTGTTACAAACAACTTAGCAGTGTGTGTAAAACCTAGCAGATTTCTTCTCTTGTATGTTTGCAGCCTGAGACTGAAATCCACAGACACTTCTTTGGAAACTAGTTAGCCCCTCCCCTTGTGCTGTATATAATAAACTCGCCAAGGGTCTGAGTTGCTATGTAGTTGGTGTCACTCCATCAGAGCATGCACAGTCAACCTGATCCCAGCTTTTCTGTACCTGTGCCTGTCCTCGATTCAATCCCTTGCTTCAACAGTCAGGCTTTCAGGATCAAGCAGTGCTGGAGATGGCTCTCATGGTTTGTTTTTCTGAGTTTGGCTGATTTCACGGAACATGATTATTTTCAATTCCATTTATTTTCTTGCAAACACTATAATCTCTTCCTCCTCTTCTTTCTCCTCTTCCTCTCCTCATGCTCCTCATCTTCCTCCTTTGAGAAAATATTTCACTATGTAACCTGGCCTAGCTTTAAACTCACTGTGTAGACCAGGCTGGTCTTAAACTCATGGCAATCCTCTACCTCTGCTCCTAGGTCATCTAATGCTGTTAATTCCTTCCCCTGACACCCTCTAATGCCCTATGGAGTGCGGCTGTTTATAAAGTGGCCACTGCCCCCATGTTTGTTCTAAAGTCAACCTTACGGTGTCCTATCAAATGTGTGAGCTCATTTGTGTCCATCACTTGTGTCCAGGTTGGAAGGTAGATTTGGGTATTACCCACACTTGGATGTGATCCCTGGCTCTGCCAGGTGACCTTGAACACATCAGTTTGTTTGACCTCCAAGCCTCAATTTAATCATGTGTACAGCTGAGACAACAACTGGTTTTGTCATTTAATTTACTCAGTCTCAAGGGGAGTGATGTTCAGCAGGATTCTGACAGTGAGTGTCACAGTGACTTTGAGGGTCAAAGGCAGTAATAGCCTGAAGGTCTTTGTGTGGCCCTGGGAGTGGCTGCTGGTGGCTTGGTACTGGAGGGAACTCACCCAAAGTTAGACAGCTTCTTATGTTTCACAAACGAGCCCAGCTTTCCTGGAAGTAAGTGGAGAGTTAGGCCTCTGCATCTTGTTGCCTTCCCATCCTCTGTGGCCCTCCTCCCCCTCTCTTCTTCTTTTGTATAGGGTATCATATATCCAAGGCTGGCTTTGCATTTCTAACCCTCCTGCCTGTGCCACCATGCCTGGATTATACAGTGCTAGAGATCGAGCCACGGGATATCCCACATTCTAGGCCTGCACTCTACCAGTTGAGCTGTATCTCTAGTCCCTGAGCTGGATAGAGGCTAGGAATAGCCCAGCTCTTTGTGTCTTGCAGCCTAAACCCATGTTCCATGCCGATGAGGCCATCTGCTTCCAGACTAAGAAAAGATAAAGGCAGGAAATTGCTTCCCAAAATGGGACTATAGTTTGGTTCCTAACACTCACCAGATACAGGCTTTCTGAGTTATCTCATTCCCAACACAGGTGATGACACCCATTTCTGTGGGCAGAAGTTCTGAGTAGGGAGAGAGGCAGTTGAAGCATATGCAGGTGGTGTTGACTGTGAACAGCCATCAGTCACCATCAGTTTGTAGCTCAGTGTCTGCTCAGGGGAATGTTTTGGTTTGAGCTTGCTGGTTACCAAGCAAAGTTCTGATTTTTGCAAGTAAAATGGATTTCATGCCATGCAAACTAATTGGGAATCACAATCAGCTTGTCTCTGTCCAGCTTCCTGCTGATGAAGCCTGCTTCTTAACTTGCTGTACTGGGGGCAGCCAGCTCACTCTTTAGGCTTGGAAGAGCATGGAGGCCTCTTGCAGTCCAGGGGTTGGGGTTTTGAAGCATTTCTATCACCTGCCTTTTGTGTTGTCCTACCACTGCCCAGGGAGACAGGCCAAGCATAAACATGTCAGGTCCATTTCCTGGCAGAGGCAGGACTGGTATCATGGGTGTGCCATGCATGCAGTCACTCACAGAAGACTCTGTGGTCAGGAGGGCCCCTCTTGCCAATCAGCTTGCAATTTTAATAAGCTTATCTTTGAACCTGTGCTTTGTAATTGAAGTCTGATGAGGCCATGGAGCAGGCACATGAGTGCAGGAGATTCATGCAACACGTCTGTCTGTTGTTTCTTCCTGATTTATCCACATGCAACCTTCACATCTGTATATCATCTCTTTATTGCTAGTGCATAGAATTCTGGTGGACTCATGTTGTTTGGATGCTCAGGGACACTCAGCAAATACAAGGATGCTTGTTGCATATAATTGAATGGGCACTGATTGCTCCAAGAGGTCACCTTGCCACCTAGATATGAGTATGCTTCAACTGTAGAAGGAAGGGAGAAAATAACCTTCAAAGCAACTCAGAGGAACAGAGAGCCCCTCTTACCCATCTGAATCCACTTCTGTGAGTGCACAGGGATCATGGCACAGAAGAGAAGGGCAAGGTGGGTCAGCCACACTTTCCTCTTAAAAATTTCCAGCCTTTCCACCTGCATCAGTAATCAAAGGCAGAATGTTGGTAGAATATGATTTTATCAAGGAGAGGCAGGAGTGGGCAGATGAGCTACCATTCTGGTAAATACATCTGCATGTACGACCCATAAAACACAAGCTGTGGTTTTGATGATTCCATATACGAGGTAAATGTTCTCATATTTACATTTAAAACTGCATGGCATAGTATTATAATGATGGATGGCAACATTTGTGCTACTAATACAAGCTTTTCATTTTTCTTTACTTAAAATGGTATCAGATGCAAAGAAGCATGAGGGGAGAGAGCGGGGAGGGAGAGGAAGAAAGGAGAAAAGCTTTGTATTATATTGACTCCAAGGATACGATTTTCCTGCTCTTGGAACAGAATTTTCATATTTAATTCTGAGCAAGAGACCTCAGATGAGAAGGTGGCTTGGAAGGAGGATTGAAGATTGAGAGGAGAGGTGGCCTACCCACTCAGATGCCAGAACTCTTCTGAGATGAACCAAGGGGAGAATGGACTCTGCTAGAGCCAGGGAACAGGGTTGATGGAGATAATGGTGGTGATGATGGTACTGCTGCTTGTGATAGTGACAATGGTGATGGTGATGATAATTATGCTGATTTTGATGGTGGTAGTAATAGTGGTAATGATAATGATGATAGTGGTGTTGATGATGGGGAAGAAACTTTTGGAGGAAGAAGCATGACTTTGAAAGGTTGAACCAGCTATGTTAATCATCCAATAGGCAAGCAGTGGAGCTAGGAAACCTGGACACCCCGACAACAGCAGCCAACTTCTCAGTTTTTCTGTCTGTGTTTCCTTCTCCGTAATTTTTGGAATCTCCGATTCCTCCTGGAAAGAAACATGGCTATTCACTTTATTTATGTATGTATTTATTTTTAAAAGATGAATAATATTCCAGGTGTGGTGGCATATGCATGTAATCCCAGCCCTGGGGATGCTGAACTAGAATGATTGAGGCTAGTCTGGGTTATATAGTGTCTTACAGTTACTATTGCTGGGATGAACCACCATGTCCAAAAACAACTTGGGGTGGAAAAAAATTTATTTCATTCATGGTTCCATATAATAGTCCATTAAAAGCAGTGCAGGCAGGAACCTGGAGGTAGGAGCTGATACAGAGGCCATGGAGGGGCGCTGCTTACTGGCTTGCTCAGTCTGCTTGCCTACAGAACCCAGAGCCACCAACCCAGGGGTGGCTTCATCCACAATGGGCTGGGTCCTCTCCCATTAATCACTAATTAAGAAAGTGCTCCACAGGCTTGCCTGCAACTTAATCTTATGGTATCATTTTCTCAATTGAGAAAATAGAGTCACCTCTCAGATGGCTCTTGCTTGTGTCAAGTTGACATAAAACTAGCTAGTACATATAGAAAGAACTTGCCTCAAAAGAACAAATAACAACGATAAAGTAAAATTTAAAAATTTATAAAACAAAAAGGACTCCTGGAACCCCTCTGCCGGATGGGTGCAATTGCACCCTCTCACTACTAATGGGTCTTTTCCTGCCTCCCACCTTGTCCACACAGCCAGAAGACAATGGGATCTATGAAAAACATGCCTATGACTCTGCTACTTTCTACTCCCAACACACTTAAAATGAGCCACACTCACAGGATTCAGCCAGTTCCTGGGTGGTGGCCAGGAGACTTTTCTACTCCTTCCTTGCTTTTCTTTCTTTCTTTCTTTCTTTCTTTCTTTCTTTCTTTCTTTCTTTCTTTCTTTCTTTCTTTGGTTTTTCGAGACAGGGTTTCTTTGTGTAGCTTTGGAGCCTATCCTGGCACTTGCTCTGGAGACCAGGCTGGCCTCGAACTCACAGAGATCCACCTGCTTCTGCCTCCTGAGTGCTGGGATTAAAGGCATGCACCACCAACGCCCTGCTCGTGTTTCTATCTGTCACTGTCCCAGCAAGGAGTGTTCACTCCTTGAAGCCCTTCCTCATCTAGGATGATCTGGGCATCTGGGGTATTCATTCACTCTCACTAATTCTCCTCCTCCCCTCTCTTCTCTTTTCTATCCTTATGACGAAGTCATTATGGACAGAGATGTGAGATGCTGGAGTTTCTGTCAGACAGATGCAGCTAGAACCTATCCCCATGTGAGCTCAAAGTGTAAACTGTGTGGTTGAAAACGCTGCCCTCTAGAAGGGTCCATGCTCTTAATTATGAATGGTATGGCAGGTGATGGAAGCCAGCATGTGTCTCCCTGTGGTTGGATCTCCCATGGAAGCTTCCATTCATTCATAATGCTGACCAGTTGGCAGCATCCCACTTCAGGCATGCAAGTTCAAGTGGCAGTCTTTGTAGACCTTGTCCCTTGGGTTTTCCTTGTGTGTTTAGGGCCCCTGGGAACCTGCTGCCCCAGATGCTATCCTGGCTGTCAAATGTGAAAAATTCATGCTTCCCTGAATCCTCAGTCACAAATGAGGGGTCAGGAGGGTCTGTGACCTATCTCTGACTCAGCCTGGAGTGAGGCATCTGTGCTCCTTCCTTAGCACCTGGGCCCCACCACCCACACGGGGAAGCCTTGATATATTGTCTTTCCATACCCTTCCCTTCTTCCTCCTGCTTCCTGACCTCACCCCTGCCCCTGTCAATTGATCCCTGGCACCATATCCATGCCTCAGGCTCTGCTTCAGTTCAAATACCAAACTGGTATCTTAACCCCATAAAGGTGAGTCGAGGCCGCTGCTGATGACACAGGCAGCTTTTACTCTCAGGAGAGAAGCTGTTAGAAGCTCCACACTGCCCTGTCACTCAAAATGCAGTGAGGGTTCTTGTTGGGGTGAGGGGAGCAGAGAGAGGGGCACAGAACCACAGGGTCAGGTCAGCTCTTTGGAGCATCCAAATGCATTGATATATTAGCTGATTAGAAATGTCATTTTACTGAAACAAACCAGTGTTGTGAATTAAGCATCAAGTCTGCATAGACTTGGGAGATGAAACAGAAAGTCTGGCAGAGACTTGTCATGTTCAGAAGAGCCCAGGATGTTCAAGTTCACCCAGGGCCCAAAGGAGAAGCTGTTAGTGATGGTTCATTCCTGCCCAGAACTCTGGAGTTTGTAAGGCATACCAACATTTTTATTTCATGGCACCTTTGCACTCAGGACACCCAGTGAGGTGACATGGCCCCAAGTCCTTTTATCCTATACATCAGGCACAGAGAGCTTGGACATGGTCCTGGCTCACCTAGGTGGAATCTCATCTCCAGTCTTCAGACATGAACTACTGACTTTCTTTCCTGAATGTCTATAAACTTAGCTAAGTCTGAGTTGGCCCCCTCATATCTGTGTGTGTGTGTGTGTGTGTGTGTGTGTGTGTGTGTGTGTGTGTGTAGGTTAGAAGTTGTCTTAGTATTTCTATTGATGCAAAAAGACACCATGACCATGACAATTCTTATAAAGGAAAACATTTAATTGGGTGGTTTACAGTTCAGAGGTTTAGTCCATTATCATCATGGCAGGACATGGCAGCATGCAGGCAGACATGGTGCTGGAGGAGCTGAGAATTCTATATCTTGTTCTGTAGACAACAGGAAGTGAACTGTGACACTGGGCATAGTTTGAGCATAGGAGACTTCAAAGCCCACCCTCACAGTAACATGCTTCCTCCATCAAGGCCACACCTTCTAATAGAGCCACTCCCTTTGGAGGTTATTTTCTTTCAAGCCACCACAGAAATCACCTTTATTGATCAGATGTCTACCTTTATTGATCTCCACCTTACTTTGTTAGCCAGGGTCTCTTAGTGAACCTGGGGCTTAAGGATTCAGTATGACTAGTTGGCAAGCTGGCCCTAGGGATTCTCTAATCTCTCCACTCTCTAGCTCTGATTTTATAGGCAAGTATGGCTATACCTGGCCTTTACGTAGGTTCTGGGGATTTGAACTCAGGTCCTAATGCTTGCACAGAAAACACATTACCCACTGAACCATCTCACCAGTCTCTGAGTTGGCTGCTTAGAAAGTTCCCATGTTGCTGAATGTTTGCTATGCTCAAGGTCTTGACTAAGTATGAAGGCTAACATTGACCACATCGGCTGGCTGGGAGAAGGGTCCCCTATGGCTTATATTTAAAGCCTGGCTCCCAGGGAAAGGGGGCAAGTGGTGATGCACAGGAGTTCTCTCTGTTGAAGGGCTGTCCCCTCTTCTCACTCATCTGCACCAGGACTTGTGTGTGATACTGGGAAATAGTCTTATCTCCAGCTTGAACTGGAACTGTCCCGGTCTGACTTACCTTGGACCCACATGAGTGGGAGAGGAAAATGGTGGTTGTGATGATTCTAGAAGAAAATAAATTTGTGTTGGACAGTTGTAGACCTCACAGGCTTCTCCATCCCTTCTTGGGGAGCAATGTGTTTGGGTGCTGAGATGGTTCGGGTAGTTAGTGGAGAAAGGTTAACCCACATGCTGACTGGGGATATGAATCTGTCTTTCCTTCCAGCCTCAGTGGAAGCAAAACACAGGATGGGCTTTGTGGCTCTGCCTTGGCAAATAAATGGCTATCACACACTTGTTCTCACACTTGGGTTCCTTTGGACCACATGTTTTTCCATTGACTAGGAAAACATTTGGTACAGAGTTCTGTGGGGCCTGTGCCTATGCGGAGAGAGCTGTTTCTAAATCTCTGTAAGCACCTGGGCATGGTCACACCCTTGCCAGAGGGAATGTTGCTTCTGGCTGCTGTAATAAGTACTTGTTACCAGTTCAAATTCTGTGACGGGGGGGGGGATGGAAACACAGCCATACTGACCACATGGTATAAGCCAATTACCACACTAGGTCCCGCTAGGTATAGGCACGTGACCATGAGCTTAGGATGAGGTCTTTAGTTGGTGTTACTTTCCAGATGCAAAACCTGGGGCCTGGCATGACAAGCAACTCCGTCTGCAATTTAATCTTGATTGTCAGTATGATGGGATTTAAAATCACCATGGAAACAAATTTCTAGATTGGTCTGTGATCGAGTTTCTAGATTAAGTTAATTGAGGTGTGGAGAATCACCCTGAATGGTGAGTGTTAGCATTCTGTGAATTGGGGTCCTGGGCTGAATTGAAAAAGGAGGATGCCAGCTGAGCCCCCGTTTCCCTAGCTGTTTTCTGACTACAGATGCACAGTGACCAGCTGCTCCCTGCTCCTGCCTCCATATCCTCACCAAGATGGACTGTATCCTCGAGCTACAAGTGGGAAATAAACCCTTCCTTCCCGAAGCTGCTTCTGTGAGTCATTTTGTCACAGAAATGAGAAAAGTAACTAATATACTTATTCTGAATGGCACAGACAGCAAGACAGCCCTGGGCCTGAGGGCTTGGCCCGTGTATCACCTATAAAATCCTAAATGTTTTCTTTAAGCTAGGTCTGGCATTCGACTTCATAGCCATCATTTCATTCTCACAGAATAATGGCCTTTTGGGGGCAGCCACTGCTGTCAGTGTCATCTGAGCTGGGGCTTACAAGCTTGATTGGCCCTGGTTATACAGCTAAGAAGAGGAATGCTGAGTCCAGACTCCTGCACTTTCTGACCCCAGAACCCTCAGTCTCACACCATGGGGTTACTTCCTCTCTGCTTCAGCTGCAGGAATGGGGGGGGGGCAAGGCAGGATGAATCTTGCAATCAGAGCACCAGATGAGTTGCAATCACAGTCGGCTCAAGGCAAGGTGCTGGTGGCCGTGTCAGAGGAACAAGGACTATGGTTCTTTCTTTCTGGTCTCAGAGCAGAGGTCACATCCTCACAGGACTTTTTAGGGAAACCGAGTCTGGGTATTGCAGTGGCATTGAACAGGGCCTGAAGTTCCAGTATATACACAGCTAGGGACCTCTGGGTCCCTGTGTATGGAAAAGCCTGCAAAATGCATAACAACTTGGGCAAAATGAGTTACATGATGTAAATTGTAACATCACCTTCCTTCTAGCAGAAGTGATGTGTGAGCTTTTTTTCTCTTTATCTAGAAACTCATTGCATACCTAGAGACCTAGAGACCGAAGAGAATCAGGGGACATATACAGGTTGCTCATGGATCCATTGCTTTGTTTTTGCTTAGGTCTGGGTCCCCAGCCTGCCTTTAAGGAACTCATTCTCCTGAGGGAAGGATGTATTTTGTGTCGTGTGGTAGCAGAGGTCTATAGATCAACTAACCAATTCATTCAGTGAATACTTACTGAGCATCTATTATGTGCATGGAACCAATCTTTAAATTATTCATCTTTCACATTCATTTAATAGTTTTAGAAGCGGAGACTCTCTTGTGATATCCTCAGTAAAACCAAAGGCTTATGACCTGGTTTACACTGGGATAAAAGTCGCCTACAGGGTGAAGGTTAGATGGAGGTTCTGAGTTATGTCCAAGTGACATGCTTTTGAGTGGGAGCTAGCATTCAGCCCAGGTTTGTCTACCCTGGCAGTGTGCTGCGACACCCTGGGGAGGTTTATAAGGTATCCAGGCTGTGAGCTGGGCCACACCCCGATAGATTCTGATCTGATAGGCTTGAGTGGGGGGGTCTTTGAGGAAAGGTGTGTGTGCCTTGAAAATTCCTCAGGTGGTTTTTATGTGTGACACTGTGAGCCAATGGTCTATGTCAGTGCCTCTCATCTGCATAGAGACTTCTGAGGGAGTTTTGAGGGTCCCCATGTCTGAGGCAGTTCCTATGTCATGAATCAGAATGTCACAGATTGACACCTTGTCACTGGAATATGTTAGATCTTCCCACCTGAGGCTGCTTTTGTAGCAGACCTGGATTTGGTTCCCAGCACCTACAAGGAAGCTCACAGCCACCTGTAACTCCAGTTCCAGGAGATCCAATGCCATCTTCTGGCCTCCTTGGGCACTTTATACATGTGGTGTATATACAAACATGCAGACAAACAATCAGGCACAGGCATAACAATTTTAAAAATTAAAAAAACCCTTCTTTCTAACGAAAATTTTAGAGCAAAACTCCTGCCCCATGTAGCCCTAATGTGCAGGATTCTGCCGTCTATCCCAATAGGCCAATTATAGAGATCATGATGGTGACAAGCTGAGAGGAGGTTTAATCAATGTGGTCACACAGGGAAGAATATTAAAGGGGCCAACTGGCCTCTCACATGAACTTCAGGTTTTTGTAGAGCTGGGTGACAGGTCTGTATGATTAAGCAGAGCTGGCTGGTGGGATCTGGTTGCTCATCACCTCAGATCTGGTGCTGCAAGGTGGCCTGAACAATTCCTTCTGGCTGTCACTGCTTGGAGTGGAGGGCAGGACTCTCTGGTGCTCATGAGACAATGCCTGCTTTGACAATTACCCGTATTTGGGAGGCATCTGTCCTGCAGGCTCACCATTGCTTGGTGCTGTATCAGTTCCACATTGTAAATGTGTTTATCAGTGAGTCCTTTCCTGGAATCCAAGGTGACTTAAGAGGAAAGGTGAAAGAAGCAAGCACAGAGCCAATGAGAGCCAAGATGGAGTTAGGACAGTGACCAGTGCCTTCCTTTAGCCTAGCATGCAGCCAAGATTAAGAACCATCAGCCTATACTTGTATTGTGCTTATATATGTATTGAGGCTGGCATCATAGGGGCTGTGACATTGCAGCTGGGTTTTGAAGGGTAAATGCGAGTTTTCTAGGGTTCCTTCAGAAGAAGAAGGAGTACTTTAGATTGGAAAATAAGCAGACAGACACATAGAGGAGGAGTGGAGGATTTAGAACGCAATGTGGCTGGGGCAGAGGCAGGGGGCGCTGTAGGCACAGTAACCCGTGCTGCCCCTCAGTTAAACCCTACATCCTGCTTTGTGGTAGGTTGTTATGAGTTCTGGAGCAACCGGATTTGCTGCTGTTGTGAGCCTCTCTATTGGTGATGGATGGTTTGGAAGGTAGGGCTAGAGGCAGACAACCAGACATGGGTTTGTTTTCCCAGCCTCTGGGCTAGGATCAAGTCTTTTGGGAGACAAGTGGCTGAGCCGGGAAACAAGTCAGGAGGGAGGTTTTCTACATGAAGCATGAAGGATGGTTCAAAAATATGTCCACACATTCTTTGACACTTCCTAACGAGGCGGTGTTGACTCCTCCTCCCCTTGGATTGGGTGAACTCTCTCAGGACAGAACACAGCAGAAGCAATAACTCTCAGAGGTTAGGTCCTGGGTCACTCAGGCCACTGCCCTTTGAAACCCTGAGTGTCCACTCATAGAAAGCTGGCTGTGCCCACATGACTGCGTGCTGGAGGAGGCTGGCTGCAGGGAGCCCTCATGTTCATGTCAGAGGCCCACTGAGGTCCCCACTGACAGCAGTAATTTGATGACTCTTGATGCCAGTTTTGGGATCCCACCAGCTGGGGCCCCTACATTGTGGGGTAGCGACAAGCTGTCCAGCCCTGCCTTGCCTGGATTCCTGGCCTGCAAAATATGACCCATAATTCACAGAGCAGCTGGATCTTTTTGGTGGGAAGTTCCTGGCACAAGGTCCAGGGGTCTTGATGGCCTCTTAGACATAAGGATGAGGAATAAAGGGCAATGGGAGATGCCCCCATGTAGTCAGCATCTTTCTAGATGCTGGGTGGAGGGTAAGGGTCGAGGAGCTAGACAATGGCAGCTAAGTCAGGTGGATGCCTTGTTGACTGCTCCTCAGAGAGCCCCAAGTGGAGCCACCATTTATAGTCTGCAGCAATTCCTGCTGAGTGGGGTCCTCAGCCTGGTTCCACTTAGCCCCATTGGATCCTGGATCTCAGGCCTGCCTATCTTGCCACAAGCACCCAGACCTTCTGACACTAGCACTTATCTTATGGTGCTTCTGAGTGATTAGACCCCTCCCTACAATAGACCCCATGTGCCAGAGTTCAGTTCCTTTGGCTGGGAGCTCCAGGGGCTGCAGGCCTGACTTTAGGGAACTGTGAAGGTCCAGGCTACAGGGGTGATTTGGAGCTACCTCCTGTGCTGTGGCCAAGGACCATCTTATAGGGTGGAGTCTAGGGAAGGCATGCCTGGGTAGGGAGGGAGGGACCCTTGAGGAGCCAAGGCCAGCCTCTGGTCTGCCATTGCTCCCCCCTGGTTGAGGCCCACAGCTGTAGGCCTCTGACATTTAAAAGCTAGCATCAATTTTTTTCCAGAAGGAGAGTGGCTCAGGGCAGTGAGTGAGGCTTTGGGATGTGTCCCTGTGTCAGGGAAGATGGTACTAGCAGGGAGGTTCCTAAGCCATGGTCTTCCCATTGTTGCAATGTTATAAGTGTGTGTGAGACTAAGTGCTTCTCAAATCCTGGGCTGAGCTTCGGGTGGAGATTGAGGTGGAGTGGGTTCAGGGATGTGTCCATGTATGTAAACTCTGACCTGGGCTTTAGAGACAGTGCCTCAGTGGCAACATCTAATTACCCGAGTCAAAACCCTAGCTGGCCCGTCTGGTATGGAAGTCTATGTGTGGAAGCAAGGTGTCTATAGCTTAGTGGTGTGTGAAGTGTGTGTGTGTGGTGTGTGTGTGTGTGCGCGCGCTCTTTCTAAGAGAGCCTGCACCTGGGGAGGAAACATTTTTTTTTGCTGTACTGATCATCTAGTGGTCCTGGATGGTAGATGACATGAGACTATCCTGGTGGCAATTCCCAACTCTATCTTTCTACTACTTCAAGTGAGGTATGGCTGCCTTCATCTTTACTACTCAAGTGAGGTATGGGCTCTCCTAAGGGCTCAGGAACTTACTGAGGACTCCTTGCTGGTAAGTGGCCAGTCTGAGCTCTAAATCTATTTGCTTAGTCTCAGAGCTTAGGGCTTAGCCATACTTCAAACCCCAGCAACTCCAGGATCTGGGAAGTATCCTGAGCATCCAGGTCAGAGACAGGCTTGCTCCAGTGTGGGTGGCCATGTCAGAGGAGCAGCAGGTAGCAATTGAAGTTCAAGGTGTCAGCCCACCAGGAGGCAACTCCCTGAGGAGTGAATCTCAGATAGGCAGGGCCCCCAGACCATAGATTCTGGAATGTCTTTTGCTTCTGCTGTGCCTTTAGATGTTTGCCTCTGCCATATTTCTCTGGTATCTGGCATGGTGTGAATGCGTGTGGGAAGATTCCCCACTGCCTGTAATGTAGTGTGTTTGTCTCATGAAAACATCCTATTCTACTGGGCATTTTTACCTGTGGATTATTTTGAAGATGATTTCTTCTTAAGCAACACTGTCTAACTGACAATAATGTTAGCTTAAATGGAAGTTTGATGATAAAAGATAAAACACACATAGCTAGAAAACATGAGTTTCTATTGGGGAGCCATATAGATTGTGGCTTTGGTTAATGATTAAAAAAACAATTGAGTTCAGTAGCCCAGCTAGCTTAAATTCTTTTAATATTAATGTTGGGAGATGCCTTCATTCACAGGTTTCAGTGTGCATCAGATCTGAAACAAAGCTTTGAAAACAATGTAAAGTTAGACTAAGATCTTTTGTCAAATAGCTTTGAGGTGAAAAACCCAGGATGACAATCTAAAGTTTTAGAAAGGCACATAGTTGAGTGAGGAACTCTTTAAGGTCAGGGAACAAAAACAAAGCAGCCCAGTTGTCATTATCTGATGTGCCTTTCTTGCTAGGATTGGTTGATGATCAAAGATGATGATTAATTCCTTATACCCATTTCTGCCCTCAATCTCCTGATACAAAAGCTATTGATGAGTGGGTATGCACCCTGAAGATTCAAAGTACAACTGACTGATTTTTTCACATACAAAAACTTAGATTTGTGATTCCTTTAAGATCCCTTATACAATTACCTTTCAAGATAAGTAATAAAATGATTGGTCCTTTCTCTGCAACTACAAAATGCAGCCTGCCAGTAAAAGAGTACCTTGCTTGCTTACACTGTTAATCTATAACAAGTTGCTTGGGTATGAATGTACATGGGTTCTTGGGATAATTTGTTTTTCATGTGTTGTTTTCTACTTGTATGCATTGTAGTCACTCACTTGAAAAATGGAAAATAGCCACATTGTAATTTTTATATTGCTTGAAAGATTTTGCTGGGGTATATAAGTTGTAAGGAAAAGAATGAAGACAGAGTTAAACTGCGTTAGAAGGGAAACATCAAGGATGAGTGAGTTAAAAGGAACTAGAAGGGAAACATCAACAATAAAGACAAGTGGGTGGAGGGAGCTCATTGGTAGGGCCATGTCCTGAGTGCTTGTCATTCCCAGTCCCTGAAAAACAAGAATAAAGATAGAGGGGAAATATCAAAAATTTAAAAACTAGGAGGTGAATATCAAGAGAATTGGAAGGAGAAGAAAAGCATCAAGAGAGCCAGAAGGGACATTTCTGGATAGAGATAAGAAAAGAGAATATAGACTACAGAATGAAGAATAGAAAATAAAGAAGGAAACCATCAAGAGAGAGTCTGAATGTCTTTTTCCCTACCCCCTCAGATAAAACAAGAACAAAACAAAACAAAAAACAACAACAAAAACCTCTTAGTATGTGTCAACTCTATGGATTCCCTTTGAGTCCTGTGCTGCTGGAGGCTGGTCCCCCAGAGGGCGATACTCCAGATCCCATCCTGGAATTTTGTCCAAGGGAATGACTTCCACCATGCTTCCTTGTCCCTCAAGACCCAAGAAGATGTTCCACTTAGAGTCAGAAGTGCAGCATTGAGAGCCATTCTAGGGACATGTACCCCCATACATGCCCAGACTGACAAGAGGACTACCACTGCACTGACATACAGACTGAGGCTGGGTCATTAAGCAGGTGGTGGCAGGTCTTCTGTGAGCTTGAGGAGGAGCTGTTACCTGTGTGGGTCTGGGTCCCTGGACGTCTCTACCTTGCATGTACTTGTGCTAACCTGGCAGGATGGAGGTGACTGCTCATCCCGTGATGTCACTGCCACTGAAATGTGCTTCAGGGAGAGTGGTGGGTTTATTGCCAAAGTAATTTTAAATGGGATTAGGTGTCTAAATCAATTTTGCTGTTCTCTTCCCCCCTCTCTTTCCCATCTACCTCTAGAGCACCAGCCTTAGGCAGAACACTGACCAGCTTTGGGTCACAAAGGCAATTCAACCTCTCTTGTATTACTTATTCATTTGGTATCAGTAGGTGCCACATGACAACATGGGCTCTGCTTCTGTCTGTCCTGTAGAGCTGATCATCCCAAGGGTCTTGGAGAAGCTGGTGGGTATAGAAGAGGTATTCTGCCAGGGTCATATGCCAGAGACAGGGCAGAGACATCCACCAGGACCAGTCTGCTCCAATCTGAACCCCATTCTCCTATCTGGTATCAGGAATCATCCCTTTGAAATCTGCTGGATTTTTTTTTTTATGTTTCTCTGTTCCAATCTGGCTCTTGTGTGGGAAGAGGAATAAGTTTTGGCACCGAGTTCACTCTAAAGTTGTAACAGCATGGTTACAACAGAAGGAAGGCTGTGACGTAACACAGAAGCCAGCTGGTGAGATTTGATACTTGGGTAGCCTACAGGTGCTTGTGGTCTACACATACCCCCAAAGGTTTGAGACGGGGCCTAGATAGCTCTTACCTGTGTGTCTGGTGTTCAGGTATACCTGGGTACCCCGAGTTCCTTCCTAATGGCTTTGGGACCCTGAGGTGGGGTACTCTTCCCTTGATGCTATCTCCTCTTAGCCCTGGACCCTCTCACTGCCAGGGTACTAGGTACCATTTTCCAGGTCAACCCATCTCTGATTCCTGCCCCTGAGGGAGGCTCAGCCAGTCAGACTGTCCCATTAGGTGCTCCGCAAGTAGACATGCTCTTGGCCCTTCAGGTCCCAGTTTGGCCTGTCTCTTCCTTACCGCACATCTTCTTTACCCACAAGACCAGGCAAGGTCTGCGAGTCATTTCCCTTCTCAATTTCCTCATCTGCAAAAAAAGATGGTGTCCTGCTTGCCCTGCTCCTCTGGAATAGAAGCAAATGCTGAATACTAGAAAGTTCTTCACTCACGGCAGGCACCCAGCCACCAGAGGGCACCAATGAAGAATGAATCCCACAGAACCAGCTAGGAGGCCTCCCAGAGGACCAAGGAGAGAGTGGGCCCTGCTGGTCCTGTGGGGTGCTTGGGGATGGGCTGTCTCTCTCAGGGAACATTATTTATTCTTGAGGAAAGATGGTGTCTATCTGCACCTCAGGTTCTGTCTTGAAGGAGGAATCGGCACTTTGAAACAAATCTCTGAGATGCAGAAGGTCACTTAGTGCCCTTCCCCACTGCAGCCACCCCACTGGGCCCTTGCTTGTCTTCAGTGGTGCCGCCTTGCACCCATAATTATTATATGTGACTTATTGCAGACTCTAAGGCAAAGTGTTCCTGGAGAGGACAGTGTGGAGGAATGTGTCCAAAGTGATCCCCATGCTGTACAGTCCCCTCCTTCCAAGCATTTTGGGACACTCAACCAGCTAGGTATTGAGCTTTCTTTAAGCAGGAACTTTGGCAGGTGTGGCAGAAGTGCCTTCTGATCATTTTGACCATCTACTCAATCTCACCACACTCTGCAGCATTGAACACAACTGTTTAACAGCCAAGAAAGCTGAGACTCCCAGAGGCCAAGTCCTTCCTCAAGGTCACACGGTGTAGTGAGAACTCTGGCCCAGCCCATCTTGCTCTGGGGTGTATGCCCCTATAGAGCCCATCTCTAAGCCAATGCAGACATAGGTCTCCTGGTTTTGTTCCTAAGGCTTCCTCACAAACCAATGCTGACCCTATCCACAGCTTTCTCTGCACACTCTCTCCATGCCAGGCCTGGGATGGACACAGGGTCCTGTCCCCAGTGGAGCCTGAAAGTTAGGGATCAGTTTGTAACCCCAGAGAAGTGGCAACTAGACAGAGAGACATCTTTGATTGTGTCTGCTCCTGGCCTAATGTTCGCACCCCACCCCACCTAAGCATCTCTCACACCCCAAATTCTGGGGCTTCTACTCACTTGAGCACCTATATTTCATAACCGTCTTCCTGTCCCCAGCTCCTCTCAACTCTGTAGCAGGACTGAATGCTATCTAGAGGGGCTAGCTGTAGGTCCCTGTTGACACACACCCTTTTGATTTCTGAAACAAAACTCATCTATGAACCTGTCTAGTAGGCTCTCTGTTTCTCTCAGTTTGCCCCTCCACCCTGTGTGTGTGTGTGTGTGTGTGTGTGTGTGTGTGTGTGTGTGTGTGTGTGTGTGAGAGAGAGAGAGAGAGAGAGAGAGAGAGAGGAGAGAGAGAGAAGAGAGAGAGAGAGTGTGTGTGTGTGTATGTGTGTGTATGTGTGTGCATGTGGAGGCCAGAAATCAACCTCAGGTGTTATTCCTCAGGTGCTGTCCACCTTGTTTTTGAGACAAGGTCTCTCACTGTCCCGAGCTGTCTGATTATGTTAGGTTGGCTAGAGTTTAGGACCCAGAGATGTGCCTGTCTCTGCCTGTCTGTCCTTCTGAGATTACACTTATTTGCCACCATGTCCATTCTTTTTTAGGTCTGTTCCAGGGTTTGAACTCAGTTCCCCTTGCTTGCATGGAAAGCACTTTACCTACTGAGCTGTCTCCCCATGGCATGGGCTTGAGTCAGTAGACTTGCACCCTGTGTTAGATTTTTGTTTAAATTAAAGATAAAGAAGAGGAGGAGGAAGGCGCAAGATGAGACACAGGATGAGACATATTAGACACATTAACCAGTTTATTATAGGCCCAGCAGAGTAGGGAGATTAAAGAAGAGAAACAGGGTTAATGGCTGGAAGCCATGGCTGGTCTCCATAGAAAGAGAAGAGAAGAGAAGCAGAAGCAGAGGAGAAGAGAAGAGAAGTGCAGAGAGAGTAAAGAGAAAGAGTACAGAGAGTAGAGAGGAAGAGTAGAGAGTGAGTATAGAGAGAGAAGTGTAGAGAGAGAGAGAGGAGTAGAGTGTAAATGGGCAGGGGTCTGTCTTTTAAAGGGGTCCTCTGCACCTGCGTGCAGACTTAGTTCCCATGGAACCCTGGGCTGACCAGGGTACTGCCTGTTCCACCAGGTAACAGGGGCAGGCCAGCAAAATGCCTGAACCTTTCACCCTGGGCATCAGAACATCAGTAGTCATGAGATTTATTAAATACATTCCTTGGTTAATAAAAAGAATGATGGGCCTAGTGGCTGGCGCTGTGCAGGATTTCTCCCAGCCCACGGGAGGGGCCTGGCTTTAACTGAGGCCTCATTCGAGGGCGGGTAAGCTGTCTGGCTCAGCTACTCTCTTTTCAAGCATCCAGGGACACCTTTCATTTTCACTGTCAGGACCTGACATGTTCTGTCTTGAAGCTAAAGTCTACAAGAATGCAACTTTCTTTGAAACCAGACACAGTAGGTAAATTTGGGGAAAAACATCTCAATTTCAAGATGGATTACAATCATGCAAATATTTGGAGAGTCTCATTTTGTCTTTCAACGTGGCTGGAAGGGGAAAGCTGGACTCCACGGAGCTGTATGTTAGAAATAGCCATGTGGCTGGAGAGATGGCTCAGGGTTTAAGGGCACTGACTGCTCTTCCAGAGGATCCAGGTTCAATTCCCAATGCCCACAGGGCAGTTCACAATTGTCTGTAACTCCAAGATCTGACATCCTCACACAGACAACAGAAGCAGATAAAATAATGCACATAAAATAAATTATTTTTTTAAAAGAAATAGCCATGTGACCATGTGTTCATCCATAATAATTTTCTGAACACCTACTATGTGCCAGAGAGGCGGTTGGGGATGGGATAGAGACTGGCTGATATTGTGATACCTCTGCAGTTCTAGTTTGGCCAAGGTCTTCCACAGTCAGGCCCATCTGGACCCTTCCTGTGATGCTAATGCTGCCTGCAGTGGGACTGGTGGGAGGGAAAGATTCAGCAACTGTCTTCAAGCACAGTTTATAGCCCTCTAGCTGGGAATCCACTTGTTCCCAAGGAAGGCTCTAAAAGAGAATGGTTAGGAATCTGGATTCACTGGGCTAGAGATGCTCTGGCTTAAGAGTGCTTGCTGCTCTTGCAGAGGGCTGGAGTTAAATTCCTAGCACCCACATTGGCCAACTCACAGCTGCCTGTAACTCCTGCTTCAGCCCTATTCTGGACTCAGGTGGGCAACTGCGCTCACATATGCCCACCCCGCCCCCAGACATGCACATATACTTATACTAAAAGGAAAATAAATCTTAAAAACATGGAATCTAAATTCAAGCCGCAGCCCCTGCCATATCCTGACTGTTTGGTCTGTGGCAAGTTCCTTAATCTCTCTGAGTTTCAGCTTAGAAGAGGTTGTAGTCACCTCATAAAGGAGCATGGCACACAGTGCACCCACAATCACTGCTGCTAGGGTCGGTTATACCTCTGTACTGTGGGCTGAATGCTAGGTTCCCTAGAGTCCCCTGTTCTGCCTGCTGGAGGTTCCACTGGCACTTGCTGTCTGCAGGCTACTCTCCTCATTGAGGGCCTTTTGTTGCTCCATGGCGGCACATCTGGACTATCCCTACAGACCAACATCCAATAATCCTTCACTGTGCTCTGGTTTCTTTGCAAGGCTGCAGGTGGGAAGAAGCTGTCTCTCTTCACATTTGCATCTCTGCTGAGTCAGGTGCCTTGGAAGAGATTCCAGAAAGCCCTGGTATTGGTTTCAGTTTCCTATCTTTTTGTTGGTCTGCCCACTGCTAAAGCAAACAGGCATTGTTTTCCTAAAGGGCCTCTAGCCCTCAGCTCTGATGCCCAAAGAGCTATTCAGGAATTTGGCACCTGCTGGCAGCTGTCCTTTGAAAACATGGGTGGGGACCCTAACAAGGGCCAGGGTACTGGTAGCCCCGCCACTTGCCTCTTCTTTTACTGTATTGCAAAGATACTGGTGAGGCCTTTTCCTCTCATTTGCTGGAATACAGACTAGTGCTAACGTAGAAGTTCCATTTCCAAGTCCAGCGAGGGAGGTCAGACCCTGGGGTCACAAACCCACACTCTTGTGTGGTTACTTTTGAGAGCAGGAGGAATGTATGGTGTGATGTTAAATCTTTCCGCCAAAAGCCACTGAGCCCCACCGCCACATGTGTGCTATACACCGCCCGAGTTAGAGCCCCAATTAATGCACAGAGAGACTTGTATTAGGTACAATGCTGCTTGGCCAATGACTAGGATTCTCATCTGTTAGCTCAGTCTCAATTATCATAAATCTATATATTTTATAAGGCTTATCTTATCAGATGCCTTATTGGCATCCCTCCTTGCCGATGGATCACATTTCACTGTTGAAGGAAGAGCAGAAGGGAAAAGGGGACACTTCCTGTTTCTCCTTGCTTAAATATGAGTCTCCTTGCTATGTCACTTCCTGCCTGGATCACCACTTCTCTACTACATTTCCCAGAATCCCCTTTGACTCCTAGTCCTGTCTAACTTGCTGTTTCATTGGCCAAACAACTTTATTCAACAATCAATAAGATAAACATACACAGAAGTACTTTCCCCATCAGTGTGGACCGAAAGATGACTTCCTGTGAATGGGGAGGCACTGTCACCTGCCACTGTCCATTCATTGTACAAGAGGCCCCAGACCCCATAAATACTTCCTGCTCACTAGGCCCCCTCATTACCCCTCCAACACCTCCTCTCAAGACCCCCAGGAAGATAGAGGGATTCCTTCCCTCCCTTCAGGCCCAAGACAGGGGCAACTATCCACAGCCAATGTCAACTGTTGGAGCTGGTGGTGGCTTCCTGCCCCAGGGTTTACAGTTCTGCATTTTAAAAAAGCTTTCTTTTTATGCTATCAAATTCATAAATAAGTACAGCTTTATTTTGTTGTAAAGTTTGAACAGCATAAAAGCTCATAAAAATAGAAAATCCGTTCCCCAAATCCCAACTATCCCAGTGGGTCCCACTTCCCCTCCTCTCCTGCTCAGTTCCCAGTGAATGTCATTCTGTGTAGCCCTGTGGTTGGGAGTGCTCCCCCTAGAGATGGAGGCAGGGGAATCAGAAGTTCAAGGACAGCCTTGTTCTATACCAGGAACAGAAGTGAGCCGCTGTTCCTTTGCAGTGGGTTTAAATAAAAATGATAAGAATCTGCCCATGGGAAGAGGTTGGAATTTTATTTGAAGTTCAAATCCATTTTGTTCCATGGGTTGGTGCCATTTCCTCCCGTCTTGATCTGCTGCTGGCTCCTTGGTAATTCTGTAAGTGGTTCTTGTGGAGGACGACAGGCAGATGGGAACCAGGTCTGGAAGGGCGGTGCCAGAGAGGGACGGTCCTTGTCTGTAATTGATTTCTCCTAATTGGGTCCAGAGCCAACAGCCTTTTAAACTGAAAAGAGGATGGGAGCTGCTGAGAAATAATTCCTTTACCCTGAGCATGCAGATGGAGAAGTAAAGAAAGAGAGAATGGGAGGTACCAGAGAGGGGCAGTCACCTGTTGGGGGGAGAGGCAGAGAGGGACAAGCTGGAGTAAGATGGTCTGGCAAGTGGGCTCTATCTTAATAAACCTCTCACATTAGATGTGCTGAAATGGATCCAGCGTCTTCGTGTCTGTGCAAGGAAAGGATGCAGAAAGAGGGCTCCAGGTGGCTTTTAGCACCTTCTGTCCCCTGAAGTTAAGCTGTTTGCCCTTCTTCCTGGAAGCTGTCACTGTACACAGGTCCTAAGCAAAGGCTTGCTGACTTAGCTTTCCTCAGAGACAGGGCAATGAACACAAACAATAGGATTCCATGACATTGCTAAGTTTGAGTTACTGATGCCTTTATACACTTTGATCTCTCTTTATGTCTCCTAGTCCTTCATCCTGAAGGGACCAAGGATTAGCCTGGATCCAAGCTGCCTGAGGGATACTTGCAGCAGGAGCTTCCTGTACTTCTGTGGGCAGTTAGTTCTCTGGGCAGCAGAAAAGGCCACTGTGTGGGGGTTGGGTACAGAGGCTCTGATCCCAGGCCTGACTAGCTGATCCCTGGAACCTAAATCTCCTCAACTGTAAATGGGAAAGATAATACCCCTCAATTATCCATTCATTATGAGATTAACTGTATGTAAACCCACACAGTCCCTGGCCTGTGGCGAGTTCAACTTAGGGAATCTTGCTTCTCCAAGAGTGTGGAAAAGTGGGTGTTGAGCTCTGAAAGCCACAACAGCACCCTTCCTGGCTGTGTAAAGTGTAGGCCTCACAGAATGGCTTTGCCTTCCTGAGCAGGTCAAGTACAGGAGATTCGATGTTCAAGTTCACCTCTATCTGGAAACTGTTTGCAGGTCCTTAGAGATGCAGGTTTTGAGGATGGTGAACAGTCTCCTAAATCACAGATTGTTGATTTTCAGCACTCGGTGGTGTGAGAAGACAGTAGTTACAGGGGCAGTCCAGTGTATGTGAGAGGTACTGGCTCCCAAGGCACTCAGATGCCAAGATTTTGCTGCCTGGGTGGGGGTCTGGGCAGACTCTGGGACTAGAGTTTCCTGTTTTAGTACCTTTAAGCTCTGTTCAGTGTCCCACTGGGCCTCAGTCTGTAGGGTACCTGGATGGGCCGTGGAGTACTGGGTAGTGAACTTCAAGGCAGATCTGCTTATTTGAGGTCATCCCTGAAGGCAGTAAGGAAACTTGCCTTTTGAATGGGGTGTCATGGCCCTTGTTTTAGAGTTACAGTCCCTTCTTTGAGAAATAGGGAGACCCTGCTTGCATACTTCCTAGGGCCGTGGGAAGGTGAAGAGGGTGACATCAATCAACACACCTAACAAGGTATATGCCCTAAACATCTGGTCCCTTTCCCTCTTTCTCGTCTCTCCCCTTCATCATCATCTCTCAATGAATTTAGGCTGAGTTGATTGGAATTTCCTGTCCCAGAGGAAGTCAAGATGGCTGCTCTGGGTGAGATATTGTCTCTAAGGTTGGTGTGAAGCAGTAGCTTTTCCTTCTGTCGCCACATTGGATCACCAAGCGTTTTCATAATGTTTCTTCCAAGCCCTTACCAGCTCCCACCTGCCTAATGACTGTCCACACGGAGGGATGGAGTGACTGCCAAGCCACAAACCCTAAGTCTGTGTCCTGAAAGTTTGGAACATGGACACAGGTCTGGGATGGCTGGGTGAGTGGCCCAGCAATACAAGGCTGCTGTGTGTTGCAAGAACCCTGGCCTTCATTGCGGTGATCTTTCTGGTCTCTCTGATGAATTAGGTAACTGGACTTGCAGTCAACAGAGGATTTTTGCCAGGGGGTTTTGCTGGTAGATGCTGGATCAACCTTGGGTGTCCATCTGCATTCTGTTAGGCAGTTCATTCCTTCGTTTCTCCCTGGAGACACACCCAGCTGGGATTTTCCATCTACCCTGCTAGCTCTTGAGTTATTACATGCCATTCACAAATAAAGTTGTGCAGGTGTTCTAATGTTAATCCATGTTTCCATTTTCCCTATTCTATCTGGGGAATGTGAAGAGGTACCATATAAGATGAAGATTATCATACACGGGATATGGATGTCGCAGGTTATTTTTATTGGGGAGAAATCACTTACATGAGAAACCAATAACCCAGGGTCACAGCTCTGAACATCCAGTCTCCACTGCTCTCTGAGACCCGACCGAAACAGAGAGAGAGAGAGAGAGAGAGAGGTAAGCTCTCGCTCTCCTCAGGCCTATATCCCACATGGTTCATAAACACCTGTGGCCATGCCCAAATGGGCATGGTCAACACCACAGGTATCTAGTAAGACTGAAAGGTTCAGGCATTATGCTGGCCTGCCCCTGTTACCTGGTGGAACAGGCAGTACCCAGGTCAGCCCAGGGTTCCATGGGAACTAAGTCTGCACGCAGGTGCAAAGGACCCCTTTAAAAGACAGACCAATGCCCATTTACGCTTTCTACTCTTCTCTCTACTCTCTCTTCTCTTCTCCCACCTACTCTCTCTCTGCCTCTCTATGGTGACCGGCCATGGCGGTCAGCCATTAACCCTGTTCCTCTTCTCTCTTAGTCTCTTACTCTACCAGGCTTATAATCAACTGGTTAATATGTCTAACATGTCTCATCTTGCACCTCCCCTTTTCTTTTATTTCTAATTTAAACAAAAATCTAACAAAGACCTCTCCCTACAATTCCCCTTTTTTGTCTAAAGAAAAGATTTAGACTTGATACAAAACTATAGACAAAGATGGCAAAAATCAAGTATGCGCTAGGAAAAGGAAAAGTACGAACATACACCCTCAGGATCTAAAGCCAGTAAAACAACAAGAGCAAATGGCAAGAACTGCAGTACCATGGACTAATTAGACACAATTTGAATCTCATGGGCAAATCAGATGGGGTTGGAATCCCAGCTACTGCTCTTTTCTTGGGGGTGAGGCCTAAGACAATTCACTCCTGCTATGGGACTTGTTCCTCTTACTGGAGAATCAAGGCTAAATGAGTTGCTACATTTGGCATAAAGAAAACATGCCCGACTTGATATCCCAGAGGGCAGCTAGCAATCCCTGCACCCAAGTTCTGTTTACAACTTGTTCTCCGGATGGAAGGACGTAAAGGGGCAGAGGCTCAGGTCAGACCTAGAGTCCAGGAAGCCCTGCAGGGGAGGGTGCAGCTATGTGAATAGCACAGCGATGAGGGACAGGACATGGGAAGTGGTGATTGTCGTCTGCAGCCAGGCTTGCACAGGAAGACAGGGGCCCTGAAGAGGACTTGGGATTCTTGTCCTCAAACCCTTGGTCTTACACTGGTAACACATTTAACAGGTGTGCCCTTTTCTATGAAGCAGTCTTTCTAAAGGCTTTCTTCCTGGGTAGGGCTGGGCACAGGGTGTTAATGTGTGAGCCCAGTGCGAAGGAGCTACAGTTTTGCCAACTTGCCACTCATGAGAATCAGAGGCTTTTCTGGCTTCGATGGCTCTCTGAGGCAGGTAAAGACAGACAGGACAAGGACAAGGGTCCTGTCTGTGGGGCTGAATTCTTGGGACTGACATCCAGCATGCACCTCTGGCCTAGCTGTGCATCCTAAGTTGGGGCCATGCCTGTTTAGTGAAAGGCTCAGCTTTTTCTAAGTTCCCCTAACCCAAGAATGTCTGCCTACTAAGCTGCACGGAGCTGTATTGTCGGTGTGCACATTGTTGGTGTGCACAGTGGCACCACGCTATGGCCAGAGGTGTGATCCTCTTTTATTCCTTAGCTGCAGTGCACCTCTGGCTAGTTGTTCTAAATCACTTGAGGTGCTGGGTCATGTTCCAGATTTCCTCTCATTTATCCAGTTAGGTGTGTAGAAGAAAGCACAGTACTTTCTTCTGTACCACCCTTTAAGGGAATGGGAACCTTAGGAAAAAGCATTTTTGTTTTCTTATAGTAAAAGAAGTACATGGTTATTGTACAAATTATGACGACACCCGAACTAAAAAGGAAATGAAAATCATATGTAGTCCTGTTCCTCAACTTTGCCACCCAAATGTTTAAAAATAGATGCTTCTTTTATATTTTCTCTATTTGAGCATTAGATTCACATTGCAAGGATTTGGTGTGTGTGTGTGTGTGTGTGTGTGTGTGTGTGTGTGTGTGTATTTTTAGCTGTGCTTGCTCTCAGGAGGTATTGGACATTTTGTGTCATTCTCTGCCTCATTCCTTATTTTTGAATCTAAATCTCACAGTTTTTGTTTTCAGTCAGGCTGGTAGCCAGAAAGCCTGTTTCTCCTCCTCCCCAGTGATGGAGTTACAGGTACCTGTAAAACGGCATTCAGCTTGTGTGAGTGTTGGGATCTGAACTCAGATCCTCATGGTTCTGCAGCAGGTTCTGCTAACTACTGAGCCAACTCTTCAGCCCCCTCAATTCAGCATTTTTTAACTTGTAAGTGCTTTCTGATGTACTTAAATATTCTTCTGGGTCTGTTTTAGTGACTGGGCGGTAATCAAATTAGTCATCCCAGATGGGTTTCAGTTGCAAGTTATTTTAAACAGCAATATAGTCTATGTGTCTTTGTACTCATCCAATTATTTCATTGCATGTGTGTACGTGCCTGCGTGCATGTACACATGTATGTGGAGGATACAGGTCAACTTTGTGTATTATTCCTCAGGATCTATCCACCTTCTTTTTTGAGACAGGGTCTCTCAGTGGAGTGTGGCAAATAGGCTAGATTGGCTGGCCTACAGGATCTGTGTGTTTCCACTTCCCAGGGCCCGGATTCTCTCTTAAAGTGAGTTCTGGAGATAGAAGTAAGGTCTTTATGCTTGCACAGCAAACGTTTTACTGATTGAGCTATCTCTCTAGCCCTCTGGAGATAATTTCTTTTAGGATTTTTTCCAACCAGGGCACTATTGGGCTCAAGGGTTGATAGGTGTAATGTAAATTGGTCACCAACACTCCCCTCCTGTAGGTGTCCCTTGGTTTGTGCGATCCTTTTCTCTTGAGTATGTGCTGAGATGTAATGACTTCTGATGCACAGAAGGTGACAATGTGACAGGATGATGACTTCAAGACTAGGGCATCAAGAACAGTGGTTTGCATCTTTCTCCTGCTCTCTTATTTGTTTGCAGTGGATGGTCATTGTTGTGAGCTGTTCTATGGTGGGCCCATGTAGCCATGATCGTAGGTGGCCTTGGTCCAACACCACATTTCATTAGCCATGTGAGGGGCCAGGGAGAGGCTTCTCCCTGACCGGGGCCTTACTTCAGTTGTGTTTGTCACCTGTGAGAGACCTCAAGGGAGAACACCTGTGAAATCACCTCTGGGGTTCTGAGCACAGAAGCTGGGGCACTTCTGTGTTTGTTGTTTTAAGTCTCTGCTTTGGGTGCATTGTTCATCAACAATAGATTAATATATAAAGGACAGACACATTCCTTTTGATGTTCCTAGAATGCTCACTCTTATTTCTACCTAGTTCCCTGGCAGACTCATTCTCAAACAGTGCTAACAGTTAAGTTGCACCATCTGCATGGCTCTGTCTCCTGATGAAAATGGCTACTAAGTCCCTCCTGGCCCCATCCTGTTTCCAGGAGCTATCCCAGCTTCTCACCTGCTGCTTGGCTGAGGTTTGCATAGGCTTCTTTAGGGCAAGTATGTCCGACTAGGTGCTTCTCTTCCCCAATACATGTTGGACATTTGAGCACGTCCCAGAGAGCCACCTATCAGTCTATATATTCTTTCACCATCGGGGGACACATTATTTTTTCCAGTTTGCATCGACATAGCTACATTTCAAATTCCTTTCAGCATTCAGAATGCTTCCTTGTGGCCTAATGATTTTTGGAGTTTAGGGAAACCAAGAAGATTCCATGAGCCCCCAGAAACACTTGTTCCCTGTGATGCTGAACAGAGCAGACTGGAGACACAGTTCTCCGGCCCCCACTCTTCTCTGCTTTAACACACAGCAGGGGACTCCATTGCCTCCCTGTGCCTCTAGGGGTTGGAGTGGTCTGAAGGGACCCTTTTCCAGGGCAATACTGCATCTCTTTCAGGCATCCTCCCCATGCCAGGCTGGCAGTGAGAACTAATGACCTTCTGAAGGGCTATCACTGATCCACATGGCATGGATTCATTAGAGTCTTCTGGGAAGCTAACTGTGTACTGGGAGACATGGTGAATGAAGCTCAGGGTTCATTCCTCATGTTGCAGGCATCGTGGTTGAACTGAACATCTGACCCTAGCCTTATCCATATGAGCCACAATTTGGCCATGGGAAACAAATCAGTGTTGTTTAGCTTCTTTTTTAATCACTGCGTTTGAAGCCTTAAGGAAGTAATTCTTATTTTTTTTCTGGGTCATGAACTCCATGGAGAACTGATTAATTGTACATATCCATATCCTAGCATATTGAGGATGAGCATTGTGTCTCTTTGAGCCTCTTCATGGCTGCTTGGCAATCTCAGACCCCTCCTTCCCTACCACAAGACACATCATGTGTGTGTGCATGAGTGCATATTTGTGTATATGCACTGGTGTGGGTACATGCTTGTACATGTGTGTATATGCATATCACACACACACGCACGCGCGCGCACACACACACACACACACACACACACACACACACACACACACACCCCAGAGAACAACCCCAGGTGGCTTGGGTCAGGTATTATCCAGGTTGTCTTACCAGCTTGGAACCTGCCAAGTATGCCAGGCTGGCTGACCAGTGAGCCTCAGGGATCCTTCTGTCTATACCTGTCTGGTGCTGGGACACAAACATGCAACCCCATGCCGGATTTTTTATGTGGGTCCTGAGCATGGAACTCTGTCTCTCATGCTTATGTGGCAAACATCTTACTGACTGTAAGGTACTCTCTTTAAGGTACTCTCTTTTGTCAATATATTCATTTATTTTATTCTCAAACTTATTTAATAAACATTTATTGGACACCTATTGTGGCTTGGAGAGAGAGAGAGAGAGAGACAGAGAGAGAGAGAGAGAGAGAGAGAGAGAGAGAGAGAGTTTGTGATGTTAATTTCTTCAGAAGGAGTCTCACTGTTGTAGCCTTGGCTGGTCTGGAACTCACTCTGTAGACCAGGCGACATCGAGCTCACAGTGATCCACCTGCCTCTGCCTCCTATGTGCTGGGAGCTATGGACCTTCATGCACATGATCATCTTAACATTTTTTTACACTTATTTATTTTTGTGTGTGTGTTTCTCTTTGTATACACATACACATATGTGTATTGTGGCATGCATGGAGAGGTCAGAGGACCACTTTGGGGATAGGACTGGAGAGTGATGGCTTCTTATTTCTTCACGTGGCACACGGGAAGGAGGGGACATCTGTGGAGGCAGATCTGGGGCCAGGAAGATAGGGATCCAAAGATGGGCGAGCTCTGCAACTTCATGTTCATCCGCCTTGGGGATGAGATTTGGGAAGCAGTCTTCAGGGCTTCGTAGCCTCTGCAGGCCTTCCCTGGACCCAGCTTCATCATCGGTTAAACCCTAAAGAGAGGAACTGAGCCCTGATGGAGGCCTGCTGGGCCAGTATCACTTCCTTCTGAGCACCTGCAGGGAAGCCAGCAGCTGGCCAAGGCCTTTCCTGCTTTTTTCTTTCTTTTGTTCCCTGGAGAATGGTCCTGGACCAGTGTCTGGACACACCTGTTGCTCTGTATGGGACTTTGGTTTTATAAGACTGATTCTTCCTGCCCTGTATCCTAGGGAGATTTAGAAATAGCACATATCCTTGAGAACAAGGCTCTGGGGATCACATTAGTTAGGGAAATTGGGTTTCATGTGTTAAACAGATCTCTCTGCTGCAGGATCTTAGGACTTTTAGTAGAGCCAAGTCATTCTCCAAGAGGGCTCTCCTGTGCACACAGCCCCCCTCAGGCACAAGAGCAATGAATATCCTTTCTGTAGGATGTCATCTGTCCCCCATGGTTAAGGAAACAATTGTTGGAGCAGGGTTGGCTCCTGGATATCTTGCTTAAGGCCTTCCTTTCATGTTGGGATAAACTGAGGCCTGAGGGATGGTGAGGGATGGCTTGGTGAGTTGACAGGAAATCTCAGGGAGCAGGACCCATGCTGAGGTCCTCACAGCTTCTGCCTCCTGTTCATGCACTCCCATGGTCCAAACTCTGAGGCTGGAGATGTTACTTCTCCTTTAGAGGGACTCTTCTGGAAAGGGCTAGGGGAGGGGGCACCTGGGGTTGCCTGTGTGAGTCTAGTTTTGGGGCTGTGAGAACAACCTTTCCCCCTTTTCCAGTCCCAAAAGAGCTGTTCTGAGGATTCTGTTGGATTCTGTCTGAAAATCGGCCCTGCTTCTGATGTTCCCAGGTGAAGTCATTTGTGGGCTGGTGGGGAGCATGTCTGTCTGGTGCTAGCCATAGTGACAGGAGCTTCATGGCTCCAGAGACAAGAGCCATCATTGGCCTGCTAGCCCTGTGTGGCTGACTTAGTTGACCGTGCTCAGTGGAGAGGCAGCCCAGGCTGTGTAGGGAGGCTTCAGGCAGGCAGCCTATTTGTAACAGTTTCCTGTGACTCCCTACTGGGACCTTCACTTGACATACAAAACCCTCTCTCTCTCAACATTCCTGTAACAGCGATTTATGGAGAACTTCATGGAGCCAAGACTCTTTTAAGGCCCTGCGGTGGGCAGAAGGCCAAAGTCTCAGTTGGGATTCTTGGGGAGGCAAGGCCTGAGACTTGGGAATATGGAGGTGAAGTGGATCTGATTGCAGGAAGCGAGTGATTAAGTAGGGAGAGTTGACACTAGCGACAGAAGGAAAACCAAGACGAGGTAACCAAAGGTGCCGTGGCAGCCATCATCTTAGAAGTCCCTGGCTCTTCTGGGATGAGAATAGAATTGCCAGCTCACTACTGGCTTTGGTCCCCCTAGCTGCATGTTTGTCTTCTGGCTTAACTTCTGCACTATGGCTATGGTGCTTGGCTCTGGTAGGCACCATATTTCTGGGAACACACAGGCAGGTGTAAGGCAGACAGTGTCAGGTCAGGTGAGAGTGAAGTCACCCGGCACTGGCCACTGAGCATGCTCCTGAGTTAGAGGTGGGCCTAGGGTACAATGAGGGGAACTCAAGGCTATCTGCCATAGACTGTGTCTCCAGAGCCAGAGGTTGGAGAAACTGGACAGCTTCAGGCCAGGACAACTTATAGCAGGCTCCACCCTCTACCTGGTGTATGGCCTCCACATGTCTTCCTTGGTTCACTGACTGTTGTCTAACAGTTGTAACATTATAGCTTCCTGGAATAGATAGTTGGGAATCTGACATCCCTATTCCCTGTCCTGGGCAGGGAGCATTAGCCCTGGAACATTCCTAAGAAGGATTCCAGAAGTCATATCACTTCTTGAGAAACTGCGTTAGAAAAGCAAGCTGGCCTTTCTCCCACAGAGGCTGAACTGCAAATACAGTTTTCAAAGCCATGGCCCCGAAAGTGTTGTTTTACACCTGGACAGTGAGTCTGCTCAGCCTGTGAAGTGACTTTTGTCACCTGAGGCTTCCCTGTGGGTGGGTAGATGACTGGTATGGAGAACCCAGAGCAGGAGTTTGGGAGATGCCCCCAGTACTGAGAAGCTGTGCTGTGGGGGGGATGAGCAAACTCTCATCCAGAAAATTCCTGCTTCTTTCCGTCAGCAGAGCACTGTCAGTCAGAGTCTCTGTGGGGGTGGCGCTGATTCTCATTGTATCATAAAGGGCTGTTTTCTGGCTGAAGGGGCCCAGCTCCTGGCTCAGCAGTGTTAAGTGTTGGGATAGCTGAAGTGGAAACAGTGTCCTTATCTGCTATCTAGGGTGGTTCCTCAGGAGTATGGGGGCAGTGACATGTCTGGGTTTTCTTGGGAGGTGGAGAATGATAACCTTCTTTGGGTTGGAACTGAGGGGAGGTACATAAGAGGTCCAGATGCTCTCTTTAGTGCCCATGTTAGAGCTGGGAGTCAGATAGGGGCCTATGGCTATTATAAGGGACATCTATGGGCTGGAAGGGCTGGGCAGGGGTGAAGGCAACAGTACATTGCAAGTGTAGGGCCAGGTATTTTTTTGTTTTTTACTTTGCTTATTATGACAAAATAACTGAAAAAAGTATCTTTAAAAAGAGTTTATTTTGGCTCAGTTTAAGAAGTGTTACAGTGCAGATCACGTGGGCAGGAGGTTACACCAACAGGAGCTTGAGGCAGCTGGTTACAGCATTCTCTGTCAGGAAGCAGGGTGTGATGACCGCTGGTGCTCAGCTGGTTTCTCATTTCATTCATTAGTCCCTAACTCTAGCTGTAGGATGATGCCTTGGGTCTTCCCTCTTCAGTTAAACCTTTCTAGAAATACCCTTGCTGAGAAATCCAGAGGTGTGTTTCCATGGTGATTCTAAATACAGTCATGGTGGTGATTAATGTTAATTGTAACAGGCCACAGGGCAATTGGTGAAGTTCCAGATCTCTGGGCAGGAGGAGCTCAAGGTTGGCTCCTAGACGTCATCCCGTCTGGATCAGGCCCATGGTTAGAGGCTCTGGTCTGACCCAGCAGACATAAGTATTTCAGGGATGGAGAAGAACATTTATATAGGAAGTCAGACTGAAATGAGAATTTGACCCCATTGGCTGAGGGGACCACTATTGGTTGAGGAAAAGGGTTGAGGAAGAAGGGTTAAGGCCAGGATTAGGTACACTGTGGAACTACTAGATGGGCTAAAGAGATGGAAGGGTCTGGTCAGCATTAGAGAGAAGGAGGGGGTTACTCAGCCACAAACACCATATGGGAGGGTCCAAGCCAGGTGGAGTCTTGGACCCACCATTGCTGGGATGTAGGGGTTGAATGAGAGAGAAGGCTTGATCCAGGGGATCCAATCGGATGTCTCTCTATGGAATCTGGGATTGGTTACTTGGAGGAAGGCACTGGAATGGAGATAGTCAGGTTTGAATGTCTGAGTAAAGATTGGCAGGTGAAGGGAGATGGAAGAAACTGAAGGAAAGCAGCAGTGAGAGAGGCCTAGGGCTGGGGCAGGGAAGACGAAGGCAGCTCGTTCTGCCAGCATTAGGTCCCTGTCCCCGTACCTGCACTTTTGCCCATACTTTGTTTTCTTAAAATAGTTCCGTGCCCCTGGTTAAAGCCCTCATCGATTTTCTTTTTCTTTTTGTGTGTGCATGTGTATGTAGAGGTCAGAGGTCAACCTTTAGTGTCATCCCTGAGGAATTCTGCCCACCTTGTTTTTGAAGCAGGGTCTCTTTTTTAGTTCATTAGGACAAACTGGCTAGACCACCTGCCCCAGAGTTCTGCATATCTCTGCCTCCTCGGTGTTGGAGTTATAAAAATGCACCACCATGCCTATCTTTTTTATGTGGGTTCCAGGATCTAATTCAGGTCCACATGCTGGAAAGGCAAGCACTTTACTGTCTGTGCTATCTTCCCAGTGCTCTGAAGTCCTCCTTTGTGAGTTTGCTAGGGGTAGACTGAGTCTTCCATACAATACTTCCTGACAGCAGACTCCAGCCAGGGAAACCAGCTGTTGATAACTCTTAGTGTCTCAGCACCAGCTGCAAAATAAAGGGAAAACCTCTGCTGGCAAGCAGGGAAGTGGCAGGTGGTACAAGGGGTCCTGGAACTCATGGGGGCATTTTTAAAATATCTATGAGATAGACCAACAAACCTGATTGTGAACTTTCAGTGGGCTCTGGCTCAACTGCTCTTTCTTGATTAGTTCCAGTTTTCCACCTTATCTGTGTGCTTACATTCAGCCAGTCAGGGTCCAACTGGGCCCAGCTGGCATCTCATCAATTTGGGCTTTGGAACATAGGCTGCATTAGAATTCAGTGGAGGAAGAAAGACAACAGCCTTCAAGACTCGCTGGAGACCCATTCACTGGAGACTTCTGCCTTGTGCAGGGAGCTTGCTCGAGCTGGTATCAGGAATTGCAGGCTGAGGGGACCCTACATCTTGGTTGTGGATGGAAATTCATTCTAGCAGCAGTTCTGGTCTCCAGGTATGGACACCATGGACCGCTTTGGAGGCCTGATGCTCTGGAAATGTGTGAGGGCTGTTGTGCTGGCTACTTTTTTTTTTTTATCAACTTGGCACAAGCTAAAGTCATCTGAGAGGAGGGAACCTCAATTGAGAAAATGCTTCCATAGGATCTGGATGCAGACAGGCAAGCCAGTAAGGCATGTTCTTCATTAGTGATTGATAGAGGAGGGCCCAGCTCATTGTGGGTGACATCACCCCTGGCTGGCTGTCCTGGATGCTAGAAGAAATCAGGTTGAGCAAGCCAGTAAGAAGCTCCTCTCCATTGCTTCTGCATTAGTTCTTGCCTCCAGGTTTCTGCCCTGTTTGAGTTCCTGTCCTAATTTCCCTCAGGGTTGAGCTGTTCCCTGGAAGTATAAATAAAATAGACTCTTACCTCCTCAAGTTGCTTTTGGTTATGGTGTTTCATTTACAGAAAAAATAAAATCCCCTAACTAAGACAGCTGCTAACACTTCTCAGCAACACAGGCCTGCTTTGCAAGTTCTAAGGCCTTTGAGTTAATTTATCCTTTAGCTATTAAAGTACCTGCTGTATGTACTCTTCACTGTCTGCTCACCCCATTCTTGGAGGATCATGGGACAATAACCTAGGTGGGGACAGGAGATGATCAAACACCACATCTGATGACTGACTGAGAGTCAGTCGCTGGCATCTGAGTACTCCCGGGAGAGCAGTGTCTTCAGTGCCATGACAGAGCAGAACCCTGTGAAAGGAGGAGAGGATCTTGCTGCTTTCTGAGTGGCTAGAATGTGTTGGTGTCCACCAGCCCTCCTTTACCATAGACCAAGAGTAGACCAAGGGGCTGCCTGCACAGTGGAGAGCAACAGCACTGAGGGTGTCTGGACCTTGGGCTTGTGAAGAAGGACCAAAATGCCATTCTCAGTCTAGAGAGAACCAGTCATCCAAGACACTGGTCAGCTCAATTTCTGTGAAGAGGAGACCGTATTCTGTGGTGTTAACATCTTTCCCAAAGTTAAGGATCCATTTTGGACTCAGTGTAGGAGCTACCTCCTGGGACTGCCTGTCACAACATTGGTGGCCTTGGGAATAGGAAACACCCTATTTCTGTAGTGGAAGATCCCCTTGGAAAGGCATTATGGGGCATATAAGTATGGAGTCAATATCATGTATTGTGGGCATCAAAAAGAACATCTTTCTGAACCGATGGGTCTCAGCCTTAGGACATGATGAGGAGTACCAGCCAGTGGTAGAATCCTAAGATCCCCTTGGCTGGAGGGCCGGCAGGTGAGGCCTCAGAACCACATATACCAATGGGCAGCAGAAGCTGAGGAGAAGGGAGAGACATGTTTCAGGGATGAGGTGACGTGGGGGAAACAATAGAGCTATTGAAAAGGAACTTAAAGGTCCAGGGATGTAACTCACATGATAGAGTGCTTGCCTAGCATGCATGAAGCCCTGGGCTCCACCCCCAGCATCACATATACAGGACATAGTGGCACATGATGGCTATGCCAGAACATGAGGATCAGGAGTCTAGGATAATTCTCAGCTACAGAGTTTGAGGCCAGCCTGGCTTACATCAGACTGAGACTCCAAAACAAAACTAGAGGAAGAAATGTAACTAGAGGAAGATTTGTATGGAGATGTGCAGAGCAACCTCTTCCTTTGCTTCTTATAATTCTAGAAAAATGGGCAAGGACTAGGGTGATCTTGGAGTTGGGCTTCTCCCTAAGGGTGGGTATATCTGGAGCAGAGGGACCATTGGTTATAAATACATAAGAGGCCTAAACATTATAAATCCCATACCTTATTCCTTTCTTGTCTCAGACTTTGGGACTAACTTCCTGTTTAGGTATCTGGTGTTCTGGAAGGCCTTTCTCCCTGCCAATCTCAGGATGCTTGGTATCCACCCTCCCACCCCTGAGCCTTTCCATCAAAACCTGACCCAGAACATGCTTCTGTAATGGATGCTCAAGTGCCCCAGCTCTGCTAATTTTAGATCAGCAGGGGAAATAGGCAGTTAGAGGAACTGGGCTAGAATGACTGAGGTGCATTTCTGGAAGGCAGGTTACACACCAGAGGCCATCCAGCTGCTTGGGAAACAGCCTCTGTGAGGGAAGGAGCAAGAAGAACACACAGTACAGATTTCTGCCTGCTGGCTTTCCCAGAAAATAGCTCGAGTGGAATTTCTCGGTGGAACCAACTCATTTACTTAGCTTGGCAAAGTGGATGTGGGGCCCTGGCCATTTCTGGGGCAGCTGCATTCTGGCAGCTTCTCGTAATTATCTGTTGGTAATTATCTGCTAAGACATTGGTAAACAGCAGCCTGTTTAACCATCTTTGAAGAATTAAATCATTACATTTATTGCCCCATCTACTCACTACTAACCTCCAAAGAGGCTTTTCCACCTCGGAACTAGGGCTTCCATTTGCTAAACTCTAAGGAAAGCATAAAACCCAGTGGTCCCACGGGTGGAAGCAGCTGGCCTGGGGTGGTTGGCAGGAGGTAGATCTTCTTGATTAAGGCATTCCATCAGCCAGTCTGATTCAGGCACCCTCTTGTGGTTGGATCCCTGACAATGGCAAAAGCTTTTCAGGAAAGTAGAAGCTTTGCTCAGGGAGAGGATGGCTAAGTAGCGAGGGGTTCAGTTTGGAAGTGCCTAGAGCAGTGATCCTCAACCTTCCTAACGCTGTGACCCTTTAATTCAGCTCCTCATGTTATAGTGACCCCTAACCATAAAATTGTTTTTGTTGCTACTTCATAACCATAACTTTGCTACTGTTATGAATCATAATGTAAATATCTATGCTTTCTGAAGATCTTAAGCGACTCCCGTGAAAGGGTCATTAGACCCAAAGGGGTCACAATCCATAGGTTGAGAACCACCTGCCTAGAGGGTTCTGTGATGGGTCAGTGGAAAGTGGGCAGGCTGGTATTCAGTGTTCATCTGCTGCGATGAATGGATGGGAGTAATTGGTGCTGTATGGGGCCATGAGCTCTCAGATGACCTTCTTTGGAGTTTAGCTACTTTGAAGGTCACATAAAGATCAAGTTTTGAGTTCAATTGGGATTTTCCCTGCTGTTCACTTTGCCATTGCACTTTCATTTTTCTGGATGGCCTCAAACTATAACAGAAGAAAAGAGAAGAAGAAGAAGAAGAAGAAGAAGAAGAAGAAGAAGAAGAAGAAGAAGAAGAAGAAGAAGAAGAAGAAGAGCCCATTGTAGGATCTAATGCCCCTGACTCATAAGGTCTCAGAGACTGCTAGCTCCTCCCTGGGACAAACTCAGAGGCCATGGTATGTTAATATAACATTATTATAAAACTGGCTGTCCTAGCCATCAACCTGTTGGGTGGCATCTTCTACCTGAGGGGATTTGGAAGTGATGATGTGGTAAGGGTGATCTTTGCTCTGAGCTATGTCCAGGAGAATAGGGGCAGAGAATGCCAACCTAGGCCAGCTCTAAGAGGTTTCCAGGGGCTCCTATTTGCATGAACGGGTGGGAGTGAAGCAGTGCCCTGTAACACGGTGTGATGGTCAGTTTTGACAGGATCTGGAATTACTGAAGAGACAAGTCTCTGGGCATGTCTGGGAGGACATCTCTAGATTATGTTTGTCGAGGCGGAAGATCCCTCCTGGATGTGGGTGGCACAATTCTATGAGCTGAGATCTGTATGAAAAGAATACTATTGAGCATGAGCTGAGCGTCTGTGTTCCTCACTCTCTGCTTCCTGACTGCGTATGCAATGTGACCAGCTGCCTTGTGCTTTTGTTTCCCAGCCACAATGGGCTGCATCCTTGATCTGTAAGCCACAATAATCCCTTCATCCCTTAATTTGCTTTTGCCAGATAGTTTCTTACAGAAACTAGAAAGATAACTAATAATATAGGCAGGTGGACAGTGAATGTCCATGGGGATTCAGGCAGATCTTTAGTTCTGAGTTCCTAACTGTGTGCCAGGTCCTAAGCTAAACAGGGCATGTTTAATGCTTAGGAACCTAGATAGAGCCTGGGTTCTCAAGCAGAGGTTGGCCTTGAGGAGAGGATCATCACTGTACACGATGACAAGAACTATCAAGAATGGATAGCCAGGTCTCTGACTCAGTGTACTGATTTGAATAGTTGACAGAGAATAAAGGCCTAATTCCTTGGCTTATGCCTTAGGCTCTGAAACCATCATGTGTGAGGTAATGACAGGCAATGAATAGACAGAATTGAAGTCATTTAATTCAGGAAGAGGTCATTGTCATTGTTCTTTCTAGAAGGCATTTCTGCATTGTCCCTCTCCATCCCCTCTTTTGACAATCAAGGAACCTAAGATACAGGAGTGGAACTCCAAAAAGCACCAAGTTGGACAACAAAGCTTATCAACAGAGTTTTTAATTAAATAAGTGATTTTACATGCAAGGACTTGACAGAAAAGCAGAACAACCAATACTTTAACAAGAGTTATTGTCGATATTCAGACTTTGAAGTGTGCTGGGCTTGATACTCTATCTCCAGAATGGCTGGAGGGATATTAGGATAAAAAGGTTAATCACCCCAAATCTCTAGAGCTTGAGAGCTCTAATTATGCACTAGCATGTTGTCCCTTAGTGTGCAGAATGACAATACCAGGAATCAGCTCCCGAAGGAGGTCCCCAGGGCCCAGACACTACCCTGCCTACCTTAGGAGTCCTTTTACTCCAGAGAAGCCTTTTGTCTTATGCCACTCAGGTTCCCCCTCCCTCTTCTTAGTGGCTTATCTTGCTCCCATACCTTGGGATCCTTTGTGCCCCAGCTCTGTACATTTTGTTATTTATAAGAGGACACCTTTGGGACAAGCTAAGGTCTACTTTCTAATGTGGAGGGGCCTCTGCTGCTGGGATTTGCTGTTACTGAGAGGAAAGGCCTTTCCATCCATGTATAGAAGAGAAGGCAGGCCTGGATGGAGGAGACTGAGCATCCTTCCCTGCTCTGGTCCCAAGGCTACACACTAGGCATCTTCATGCCCTTCCCAACACCAGTGTGTTCAGAGCCTGCACTTCCCTGAAGCAGCAAGGCAAGTCTACTCATTCAGCATTGCAAATTCCTTCAGTTTGAAACATACATCAGCCAGTCAGACCTCCTGCCTCAGACTGAGCCTTGTTGAGCTTCAGTAGAGCACTAGAGAACACTGTTTACAGTGGACTCAGCAGCAGAAAAGGAGCCTGGTAGGAATCAGGCCTGGTCATAGGATCTGTAAGATGAAGAGGATGGGGGTATGAGTTCCTGGACCTGGACTGGCAGGCTTTTTTTCACCCTTGACCATCCAGAGGCTAAGAACAAGTGAGGGAACCACTGAGAATTGAGGAGGCATACTGTATGTGGTGGTTTAAATAAGGATGACCCCCTCCACAGGCTCATATATTTGAATGCTTGGACATCAGGGAGTGGCACTATTTGAGAAGGATCAGGAAGTGTGGCCTCACTGAAGGAAGTGTGTCACTGGAGGTGGGCTTTGAGGTTTCAAAAGCTCAAGCCAGGCCCAGTGTCACTCTCTCTTCCTGCTGCCTGCAGATCCAGTTCTAGAACTCTCAGCTGCTTCTCCACCACCAAGCCTGCCTGCCCACTGCTAAGATTCCCACCATGACAATAATGGATTAAACCTCTGAAACTGTAACCAAGGCCCAATTAAATGCTTTCTTTCACAAGAGTTGCTGTGGCTATGGTGTCTCTTCATAGCAGTAGAGCAGTGACTAAGATGCCCTAATAGCTGCTGCCACTTGGAAAATGAAGTCATTCTATGTACTACCATAGGAAGATATCCTGGCCCTGTGGCTAAGCATAACATGGGGGCAGGTTCAAGGCCAAGCTTCTTCCATCTCTTCGTTGGGCTTCCTCCATACATGCCCGAACGCCATTTTCCAAGTGGCCTTCCTCAAGCAGAGTGGGAAGTTGTGCTGTAGGCAATGTGATTAGAACCAGCCTGAGAGCCTTCAGTAGGGAGGTTAAGGAGGTTCATTTGGCTTACGTCTCTAGTGTGTATGGTCCATTTTGTGAAAGACAAGATGGCAGAGGGGCAAGGCATAGAGACAGGGCCAGCGCAGCTGGTCACATTGTATCACAGTCAAAAAGCAGAAAGGGAACAGGAAGCAGGGCTAGGATAGTCTCAAGTGACTTACTTCTAACTTGTACAAGGCTCCACCTCCCAAAGTTTCCACAACCTTCCCAAAAAGCACCACCATCTGGGACTCAAGTGTTCAAACCCATGAACCTGTGGGGGCATTTCATATTAGGGAGCCCCCAGAAGACCAAAGAATGGATATTACCGAAGTCCAGTTTGGTGAACTAATGAGTACTATTGGGGTTGCTTATAGGGATATGAGTGGGGGGTTACTTATAGGAGCAGAAATGACTCAAAGACAGGTGCATCACCAAAGCTCATCCCAGCATGGGTGACAGCTCACAAAAGCTGGGAACCTGGAGCACACTCACAGCCTACAGGCAGCTCAACAGGTTGGCCAGGTAGCTCTGTTGGCCTCTTCTAGGCAGCTTGACTGTTCTCTGCTTCTTCTTTGCAGACTCTTCTTTGCAGCTTGGCCCTTCTGAGAAGGACTTCTCAGCAGTCCTTACCATTTACTCTTGGGGAGGGAGGGACTTAATGAATATGGTCAGTTTCAGGGACTTCCTGAAGCTGTTTTGAGTCATTTACTGTCCTAAGACGCTTCCCTGCTAGATGGAGTGTTTCAATCTTAGAAGAAACTGCTATATAACAACATTCAAAACACAATAATGCACTAAAACATAAATTTCCACAGCATCTCAGCCCTGGAGCACAGCAGGCGCTCCATCCAAGCTAGACCTTGTCATTTCAAGGCCTCATCCAGTTCCTGGCTGTATTTGGGAAGATATCACTCCCAAGGCTAAGGAGGTGTGTGTGGAGAGGGGCGGGGGAGGCTCAGCTGGAATCACCCAGATTGCCTTGGCTTCCTGAAGCACCATCCATTGAGAGTGAACTGGTAAAGGTGAGCAGAGCTCTGAGTCCTGCCTGGAGTACCAAGAACCTCTCCCTCTCCCAGAGGCTCAGCATCCTTCAGCATCCTTTCCCACCTGGGTGTTTACTTTTTGTAACATGAAGCAATGATTTAATTTTCACTTGTGATATCACTCAGGAAACATATTTCAGCACCTACCAATTTCCATATAGAAAAAAAAAGAAAAAAAAAAAAGGAAGAGAGAAAGAAAACAACCACAGTCAGATCTTCCCTAAACCATGCATTTGAAACCTGTTCTTAGAGATGGATTGCTCTGTTAGGCTGCTAAGAGCTTTTCTTGACTTGTCAACATTTTATCCCCCCCACAAACATTCTTGCCTATAAATTATTCATTACCCAGTTAGTGGTTAAAAAAAATGATGCCTGGGGCTGAGGCACTTTCTTAATCTTCCCTCTGCTTTACAGACAGAGCTGTTTTGTTTTCCTGCTGATGTAGGGACAGCTGGAAATCTCAGGAATTTGGGGAGGAAGTGGCCTGAGGAGGTGGCACCAAGCTTAGAGTGTACTAGGTTAGGCAAAAAGTATCAGTTGTAGTTTTGGTAAAACAGGAGGGATTCTGGTGTTATCAAGTATATTGCTATTAGAAATGGGTGTGTCTGGGGCCTTTCCCTTCTTCTGGCCAGAACGCCAAGGTTTTCCTGGGAAGCTGAAAGAAGCAGTGATGGAAATCTGGTCCCAGTCTATAAGAATCACAGATAGTTACATCTCAGCCTCCCCTTGCCCACCCATTTCCAGCCTGCCCTCTTCCTTCTCATGTTGGGACCCTGCTTTGGGAGAGGGACCACTTGTCTTTCTCTTTTTCTTGTCCTGAACACCCTGGGACTTGCTATGCTAAGACCTTTGTACTTTTTCATGGCTACTTGGGAACCAACCTCCTCCTAGAGTTTGGGTTTGTGGGCACTGCTATATCTCTGCCCTATGGATGGTGACAGAGGAAGGGTGGGGGTATATGGGTTCAGAATTTAGGACCCATATTAGTTTCCCACGACAGCTGGAACAGGGTGCCACAAACTAGGCCGCTTCATGTAACAGGAGTTCAGGAGGCTAGAAGTCTGAGGCCAAGCTGTAGAGTGACACACTATATACCAGACACCTGCAAGGATGTTTCTTTGCTTTAGTGGTCCAGGCTGGCTGATGGCCCTTAATATGCTGCTGTAACAAACCTCTACAGTACTCCACATATTTTTTGTACATATGTATATGAAGGTCTGAGTGTATGTGTGCGTGTATATGTTTGTGTGTGTGTGTGTGTGTGTGTGTGTGTAATGTCTGGATACATGTGTGTGTGTGTATATGTAGGTCTGGGTGCACATGTGTGCACATGTGTACACGTGTTTGTGTGTATCAGATGTTAACATTAGGTGTCATCCTCAAGTGCCATCAACTTTGTTTGTTTGCTTATTGAGGCAGGGATCTTGGAGCTTGCTGCTTCAGCTAGGATGGCTGTCCAGCAAGCTCCAGGATCTGCCTGTCTCTACCTCTCCAGTGCTGAAATTCAAGTGTGTGCTGCTGCTTCTGGTTTCCTCACATGGTGCTTGTGTGGCAGGAATTTTACTGACTGAGCTATCTCTCTAGCTCCGAGTCACTCCTCTTATAGGGTCACAGCTCTCACGGACTTTGGGGCCTCACCTCAACTTTACTAATTACATGTGCATTGGCCCCCTAATACAATCCCAGTGGGTGAGACTTCAACATTTTTTGGGAGGACATGATCCAACCCAGCCAGAGGCCCGAGGAAGGAGTGATAGTCCAGAAGCCATCAGAAGAGAGTAACTCATGCCCTGTGGAGGCCCTTCTCTCAGGGAAATAGCTTCTCAGTGATCCTGAAGGAACCCTGTAGTCTCAGCTTTGCAGATGGGTGCTTGGTGGAATAGATAGCGGGTTCTGCAGTGTGCCAAGAACCCATCCTTCCAGCCTAAGGAAGAAATGTAAGAAAAAAGGGTAAGCTGTGGGGATTACCCCTCTATGGACCAGGGGCCTTCTCTAGACGGAGTGTGAACCTTGTTCCCGAGATCTGCTCTGATTCGCCTGCCTCTGTAGCAAAGGTGGCTTCTTGCTGGTCCCTTATGGCCTCTTCAGTGCCACAGGTTGACCTACTGCTGGCTAAGTGGCCTCCTGTTCTGGTCCCTCGAGAGCCAGGGATGGCATGGAAAAGAATGAATGGGACTGTTTGCTTTGTTTTAGTTGGGGCATGGGGTTATTCCACTAACCCTACCCATAACAAGGCAAACAGGATTAATGATTTTATCTCAAAATATTTGTACTGGAAATTAAAGCTGACAGAGGGAAATGGCCCAGAGTTTGGCTTTCAAAGAAGATTCCTGGCTGCTGATTTGTAAACACTAGTGGCCAGATGCATGTCGTCCAGGCCAGCCTGGGATCCGTCACTGTCTCCTAGCCCAGCTTCTGCTGCAGTGTATTGGGTCCTACCCCCCAGAGAGTAGATGGAAGAAGCCGGTCCTGGTGGTCATTGTCCACTCGGGTTGGCAGTAGTTGTTACTTTCTGGGTCATTCACCTTGTGGCCAGCTTGTTTATTTTGTAAATAGTCTGGAAATCCTTGGGTTCCTCCTGGCCAAGACTCCCTCACACCATGTGAATGTCCATGTGCCTGGAACAATAAGAGTGGAGGGAGAGAAGGGCAGAGGACAGCTGAGTAAGGGAAGTTTGTGCCAAATACACTCATGTGTGTCCAGCATCTTGTTTATTAGTCAGGGTTCTCAAGAGGGTCAGAACCAACAGAATTAATATATATGAAAACGGAGTTAGTTTACCTGATATGGTCTGTGCAGTCCAACAATGGTTGTCTCACACCAGAGAACAACCTGGTAGTTGCTCATCCCACTAGCTGGATTCCTCAGAAGTTCCAATCTGGCACTGAAGACCCAGAAGATCCTGGAGAAACACTGGCCTTCAGTCCATGGTGAAAGTCCAAAGCTGAGTCCTAATATCAGTGAAGGAATGTGTCAACAACAATGTAGGTGAACTTGCCAGCAAGAGTGAAGGCAAGCAGGCAAAAAGAAAAATGCTTTCTTCTTCTATCCCCTTTATCTGGGCATCATACTTAGGCTAGGTTTCCCTACTTTAAATAATCTGACCAAGAATTATTTTCTGGAGTGCCTCGTAGTCAATTCCGGATCCAGTCTGTCTGCTGAACAGAAGAAATTGAAGGCTAGAGAGATCAAGTAACCTGTGCACAGGACAGTAGTAAATGACATTGCTTAGCAGGTCCAAATGTTCATCTGAGCACACTGGGATGAGTGAAGGCCAGTTAGAAGAATCTGGGGAAAATGGGGTATCTTCCCAGCTGAGTGCTGCCTTCTATTGCTATGCAGGTTGCTGAGTGAGGACCATAACAGGGAGTGGACCACATAACCCAGAGCCACCATTTGTATCCTGTGTGGTGACTCAGCAAGGCCCTTAATGAGGGGTGATGATCCCTGGGATCCTGAGATCATTCAGGGGAATTTTCTTTCCCATTGAAAGGCGTGGGAGTCAAGTCAGAGGAAGTGTTTAGAATGAGGGCTTTGAACAATTCTTGATAAGCAGTTTCTAGAAATCTGAACTGTTCCAAAGAGACACAGGGTTGGTGGGCACTCAGTGAGGAATCCTCTGTGTTTTCTGTAGTCCAGGTTATTTAGTATTGTTTTTATCATCTCAAGATAGCTCTCTGAAATAATGTTGCAAAAAATGCATAGGCCATTTATTTCAGTATTATTATTGTTATCACCAGCCTTGTTGAGATACTTGGCCTGAATCTGCTTGGCCTCATGTATACATTCATTCCAGGGTACATTAATTCAGAGGTTTTTAGTGTGTGCAGAGCTGTGCATGCATCAAAAACCATTTTTGACTAACTTTATTATTCCTGAGGGTGCAGCCTTGGGCATGAGTGACGCCTCTAAGGATGATGGTTTCTTTGCCTGTGTCCTCTGGAGCTCTCTTTTAAGCTACTCTCCTCCTCTTTGTCATTTTGAGACAGAGTCTCACTTGGTAGCTTCTGGCACTTGCTACATAGACTAGTCTGCCCTTACTGTCTCAGAATGCCTCCTGCCTCTGTCTCCCAAGCTCAGGAATTGCAAGCATGTGCTGAGATGCCCAGCTTGGTGGACTTTCTTGGCTCCTTCACTAGACATGTGTCATTCAGGTAGTTCCAAGAGACTTTTAATAATGGTTCGATTTTCAGGACAGTTTTGCCAGCCTTGCTTCTTTCCTGGGTGGCTTTTGGAGCTACTTATGCTGCTGTCCCAGAGGATGAGGCACCGCTTTGTATCTTAGTAACCAAAGTGTCTTTTCTTATGATTTTTGCCTGCTATCAGTGTTATTGTTTTGTTTAAAAAGAAGAAAAGAGAAATGCTGAGACATGACACATATTGACTATAAGTTTATTATAAGGCCTGGCAGAATGGGGAGACTAAGAAGAGAAAAGGAACAGGGATAATGGCTGACCACCATGGCTGGTCGCCATAGAGAGAGCTCATAGGTGAGAGAGAGAGAGTAGAAAGGAAGCTGAGAGGAAACAGAGCGGGGAAACAGAGAGAGGAAACAGAGAGCGTAAATGGGCAGGGACCTGTCTTTTAAAGGGGTCCTCTGCACCTGCGTGCAGACTTAGTTCCCATGGAACCTTGGCTGACCAGGGTACTGCCTGTTCCACCAGGTAACAGGGGCAGGCCAGCATAATGCCTGAACCTTTCAATCAGCCTTTTCAGAACACAGTATGTGTGTCAAGTCATGGTCTAATGCTCTGCCGTAATTACCATTCCCTGAGCCCAGTAGAATAATATTTTAGTTTTCAAATAGATTATGTATGTATGTATGTATGTATGTATGTGGTAACACGTGTGTCATCTATCAATCTTTCTACTTATCTATCAGATATTATTTATATATCTATTTATCTACTAATCATCTATGTATTTGTCATCTATCTACCTATTCTCTATCATCATAAATCAATCTTTCTACATCTGTCTATCATCTATCTACCTATCTGTCATCTGTCCATCATCATCTATCTACTTGTCTATCCTTCCTTCCTTCCCTCCTTCCTTCCTTCCATCTTTCTGGCTATTCAGACCTTTAGCATTCTATTCTAGTATTTATTGGAACTCATAAACAGTTTGGGGAATAGCTTACACAGTTTCTGTTCTTTGAAATTATTTGTGTGTGTGTGTGTGTGTGTGTGTGTGTGTGTGTGTGTGTGTGTGTGTAATCATGTACATGAAGGGACATGTATGTGTTTAGTGTGTTGTATTACATGTAGTGTAGTGGCCAGAAGTTGCCCTTGTGTGTGTTTCCTCAGGATGTGTTCACTTTGTCTTTTGAGACATGGTCTTTCATGGCCAGGGACTCACCAAGTAGGCTAAGCTGGCCAGTGAGTACCAGTGACCTGCCCGTCTCTGCCTTCCTTAGTGATGAGATTACAAGGGCATATCACTATATACAAGGGATTGAAATCAGATCATGTTTGCCTGATGTAGTGGTTTGAGTAAGAATGGTCTCCATACTCACAGATTTGAATGCTTGGTCACCAAGGAAGTAGCACTATTTGAAAGGTCTGGGGGGGTATGGCCTTATTGGAGGAAATGTGTCACTGGGTGTGGGCTTTGAGTTTTTCAAAACCCTAAGCTAGGCCCAGGACTTTCTCTTCTTGCTGCCTGCGTATAGAACTGGATATAGAACTCTCAGCTTACATGTCTGCCTGTGTGCTGTCATGCTCCTCACCATGGGGTTAATGGACTAAATCTCTGAAACTAAAAGCAAGCCTCAATTAAATGCTTTCTTTTATGAGTTGCCATGGTCCTAGTGTCTCTTCACAGCAATAGACCAGTGACCCAAACACCTGGCTAACATTTTCCTACTGGCATCAGACCCTTGCTCTTTGTAATTCCTAGAAATCATTTTGGACAGGTAAGCTACAGCGAGTGAGTAAACACCGGAGGTCAGTGTGAATGTGTGATGATTGACAGGAGTGGGCCATGTCAAGGACCAAAGCCTTGGACACATGGGAAACTGGCAAAGCCTTCCTCTGGTCCAAGAACAAGTGTTTTCAAACAATTGACACCTGTGTGCAAAAACTCGCATCTGCAGCTTCCTCCTGAATGTTTACAGCCTGAGACTGCTCCATGTAGAGACCTCCTACAGAGACTAGCTAGCCTCCCCACCCTGTGCTATGCACAATAAAGGTGCTGAGATTTCTGGTTGCTGTCACTTCATCAGAGTTCACACAGTCCACCTGACCTCATTTTTTCTCTGTGTGTTTGGGTCTGTAGGAGAAACTGAGGCCAACCTACCCAAGCAGCAGTCGTGCTGCCCAGGTGCCCAGGTCAGCCAGCATGAACATGCACAGCAGGCACTTCCTCTCTGAGCCAAGCCTGCCTCTATGCCCAGAAATGATGGAGAGACACCTGACCCAGAGACACCAATGACGAAAGGGCAATGCAGCAGAGTCAGCTGCCTGAGCCAATAGGACCTTGTGAGGGAGTATAAAGGCAGGTCTAACTTCCTTAATAAACGAGTCTGTAGCATGCTCTGCTCTTCACTGACTCCCAGTACCTGAGTCACTGGTGCTGTATCTTTACCTCCCCGCCCTCCTCCGCAAGGGGTGTCCAAGCAGGGTAACCTGCAACATCTGTCCTTCTTTATTCCTTTGCCACCCAGTCAGATTTCTAGTACCAAGGTGTTTTTTTTTTTTTTTTTTTTTTTTTTTTTTTTTTTATATAACCCAGATATGCTCTCTGCTCCCAGAAGACAAAATCCAATGCGAACCAATTAAGCTTCACTATATTGTATTGACCCTTTAGGTACATGGTAGATAATACTCTAACAGGTGGAGAGGGTAGAGGTATAGAGCAGGTTTGCAAGGTAGATTCTGAGGGTGATACTAGTTATCTCTTGGTAATTTCAGGGAATACCTGATTTCTTACATTTCCTTAGAAACTTAGTCAAATAGCACAAAATATAGATTCATAAAACTTGCAGGGGATAAGGAGATGGCTCAGAGAGTAAGAGTGATTGCTGCTCAAGAATGAGGATATAAGTTCAAATCCCCCAAATTCACATAAAAATCTGGGTGTGGTCCCAGCACTGGGGGTTTGGGAAGACATGATGATTGCTGGGGCATGGTGGTTATCAGCCTAGCTCCAGCTTCAGAGAGATCCAGTCCCAAGATAATAAAGTGGAGAGCTAGAACAGGACATTTGGCATCCCTTCTAGTCTAGTACACATGACATGAACACCTGTGTACACACATACACTATACATATTTACATATGCACACATACAATTAAAAATTTAGAAATGCGATACAAAGCCTCCAAATTTTTTACTTAGAAAAGATCCTGGAGATTTTCCAGTTTGACTTCCTTTTTTTAACATGTGGGGAAGATGACTCACCCAGGGCCACAGAGGTGGCTGCAGAATCAATCCAGTAACTGCATTTGGTTCTATTGGGATCTAGGAAGGGTTTTACGCTGCATTCACTATGTTACAGTGTTTTAGCTTCAATGTTGCCATCTCCAACACAGTTGGTGGCTTTGGAATGGATCAATTTGTTGTTTTGCTTTGTTTTTAATGAGAAAACAATGGCCCTTTATGTCTATTGTAGGTACATGAAGTTTGCAGAGTACTTAACAGTTTGCAGGGCACATATAGTTTGCAGGATACTTTCCCCATGTCTCCAATTTGATCTTCAGGCAAATGCTAGTGAAGACAGTTGTATGGATTGAGAGACAGGCAGGCCATGCTTATGTTGAGTTTTCTGTTCCTGAGGATATGAACCCCTTTGCAGAGCCTGGAGGTCTTTTCCTATGTGAGTTCAGAGTCAATCCATGTTCAGACTTTTACTTTCCTAGTGTTTCCTTTGGTGGTAAAGCTAGAATATTCTGCAGACAGTCCCTTTCTCTGCTGGACCTGTGTGCTGGACAGCTGGTGGGGTCTTCACCACAGTGAGAAGTCTGGACAGTTACTATTTTCTAAAACCACCATCCTGCACACCTGAGAGGGGAAGACTGGGTGTGTGCTGGGGGCAGACCTTTCCTGGCCTCTGGCATGGTCATAGTTCAGGCCCCTCACTGCTGTCCCCTGGTGATAAGTACTATATGGGATTTATTAGTTTTGTATCACCATGTAACTAATCACTTCAAAGCAGGGTGTCTGGTAGTGAGAGCAGCTGTGTGCGAACACACACAGTTTCCATGGGTCTGGATTGAGTGGCTTCCAGAGGAGGTTCCTTTACACTGTTGTCAAGGATTGTTCTGGACCTGGTGGGTCAGTGTCTGCTCATCAACTCACAGGAAGCCCCTATGCCTTGCTTTTAGACCTACATTGGGTTTGGGGACAGACGACTCTTAGGGTCCCTCTCTAAGTCCTCGTATTTTTGGAGTTTATGGACCTCTTGTTCCTGGGAGCTCACAAGGTGCTATTTTAGGAACTAATTTCTGAGTTAATTGCAGTTGTTGCAATTCTCAGTGCCAGCATATTCCTGTTGAAGTAGAGAACACCTTCCTTTCCCACTGTCTGGCATCTTCCTCAGCAATGACACTTTTTTTTTTTTTTCCTGGTTTGTCATGTGTATACCTTGCCTCTCTCCAGGTCTGGATTGAGCAGCCCTCACAAGAGCCTTAAGACTTGTACTTCCCTCAGACCTGTCCTCCTGTCCTCCCCTTGTTCTTCAGTTGTCCCTTGTAGGGAGCCGGTTCCTGCATTATCCATTACAATAATGGTGCCTGAAGACACCAAGATGTAAATTACTTCACAGGCGCTGGGTAATCTCCATTCCTTTGATCTCTGCCTATCCCGTGGCTCATTTGGCCTGAGGAGCTGAAGCCATTCATAGGGTAACACGTCCCAGGCGGCTGGCCAGCCTTTATAAGGGATGGTTTTCTTGGTTCAGTGTCTCCGCTCTGGTAAGCTTATGCTCTCCCCTCACAAGATGCATTAAAGCTTGTCTGCAGAAGGATCCGAGTGTCCTGCGTGTATTTCTTGCCGGCCGAGAAAATACAGCGTGCGCGGGACATATGGTGCCGAAACCCGGGAACATATGAACATCTCTGGCACCGCGGAGACCCCTTGGCTACAAGGCGGATTCAGAACTGCAGGGTGGTAAATTCGGAGAGGTATGTTTTTTCTGGACTTTGGCTTGGGAATGTTGCTATTGTGGGAGGTTAATATAGAGGCTTCTATGCTTTTACTAGGAGCTATTTTGACTTTTCTCACTGTTGTAGCAATCTTAAAGAAGTCCAGAATTACATATCAGAAACCGAATGTGGTGAGAGATGGGGCGCGCCTAACAATAAAATATAAGAAAAAAGGACCTCCCGGGATGTCTAGTGACAAGGGAGTGAATAATTTGTTAAGAACAACAATAAATAAGAAAAAAGGACCTCCTGGGATGTCTACTGACAAGGGAGTGAATAATTTGTTAGATGATTCTATAAGTAAGTTTAAAACTTTAAATCTTGATAGCTCTAATGACTCTAAAAGCTCAAGAGATAAAGTTTTAGAGGAAACAGCTCAACTAGATAAAAAAGAAACAAAAAAGGAGGGAGAAAAAATAGGGGATAACCGGTCACACCCCGGTAAATTTAAGAGAAATAAAGACTCAAAACCTAGCCTCTGCCCTACAACGAAACTAGAGGCCTTGGAGCTGAGCAGCTCAGACTCTGAGATTTTAGACTCAGCAAGGAAGCAGAGCTAGAGGAGGAGACAGCACGATACCACCCCGATATATATCGGCTGCCAAAAGTGAAAACAATTAATCCAGCGGGTGTGCTTCCATCAGCACCCCCACTATTTGGTACCGACTCCTTCTTACCATCAGAGGAGCGGAGAAAATTGCAGATGGCTTTCCCAGTCTTTGATAGGGGAAAAGGCCGTGCCTGCTATTCAACACTTCTTAAAGGCCTGGAATGCCTGGGGCTTTAAAGCCTCATAAACATTGACGCTCGGGCCAAGCGTCTCACCTCAAAACCTAAAAGGCCAAAAGGAAATGGTAAAATGGAAAGATATCTTAACTGATCTTTGGAGAGGCCCGGATCCTATTCTCATAAGATCCAGGGGAGCGATATTGTGTTTTTCCACAGGATGAAGAGAATCCCCTGTGGATCCCAGAAAGACTCAACCTGAAGAGCCTCTTCGGACCTTCAAAAGTCGGAACTCCACCCTCTCCCCGGGAGTTGAGAGCCGCTATTGTTATCCAGATTAACTCCTGCCCTTGGCGGAGAGATTGTCACTGCTTAAGGGGTGGGGGTGGGATTGTTTGATGCAGCCGTTTGCGGATTGCTGTTATTTTTGGCTGGTCTGTGAGAAAAGGGGTGGGGGTGGAATTGTTTGATGCAGCCGTTTGCGGATTGATGTTACTTTTGGCTGGCATGTAAGCTCCAGGGCTCAAACCAAGAGATCGCCCAAGCGCTTATATTTTGGCTAACAATGCTTAAGCAATAGGCCGCCGGCCAGACAGCTCTTGCACACCCGGAGCCTAGGCTCATTGCACAGGGTAGAGTGTCTGGTTTGAGCAGCCCCAATGAGGGATGCTGAGCAAAGGCATCGCACAGAGTTGCCTAGTATGTAGGCTTCTTTGGGAGGTACGTTGACCTGCATAAGGGTTACCTGCCCCGAGTCTCCCTTTCCCAGAAAAACGGCAGAGGACAGGTCGAGAGTACTTCGGGTCAAGCTAACAGCCTGATGGCGACTCTCGTACACAGTCTTAATGTTTGATTTTGGGAAGGTTCAACCTCTGCCTCTATCCCTCAACATATGGGTGACCTATTTGCTTGTAAAAATATAAAGCCTTTTCATTAATTAATAAAAAAGGGGGATATGTAGGGAGCCGGTTCCTGCATTATCCATTACAATAATGGTGCCTGAAGACACCAAGATGTAAATTACTTCACAGGCGCTGGGTAATCTCCATTCCTTTGATCTCTGCCTATCCCGTGGCTCATTTGGCCTGAGGAGCTGAAGCCATTCATAGGGTAACACGTCCCAGGCGGCTGGCCAGCCTTTATAAGGGATGGTTTTCTTGGTTCAGTGTCTCCGCTCTGGTAAGCTTATGCTCTCCCCTCACAAGATGCATTAAAGCTTGTCTGCAGAAGGATCCGAGTGTCCTGCGTGTATTTCTTGCTGGCGAGAAAATACAGCGCGCGGGACAGTCCCTGTAAGTGGAGGACAGGAATACGTGTGCGTGTGCGTGTGCGTGTGCGTGTGCGTGTGCGTGTGCGTGTGTGTGTGTGCGTGTGTGTGTGTGTGTGTGTGTGTGTGTATGTGCATGCACTTGACATAGTATACATGTGGAAGTCAGGAGACAATGTGTGAGGTAAGTTCTCTCTATCACGTAGGTCCTGGGGACCAAGCTCAGGATGTCAGGCTTGGCAGCAAGCACCTTTATCTGCTGAGTCTTCTTGCCAACTCTACAGACTAGTTTTCTAGGGCTTTAAAGAATTGAAGTTATCCGGGTGTAGTTGTGCACACCTTTAATCATAGCACTTGGCAGAGGCTGGTGGATTTCTGTGAGTTCCAGGCCAGTCTGGTCTACAGAGTGAGTTCCAGGATAGCCAGAGTTACATAGTGAGACACTGTCTTGAAAAACAAACAAACAATTACCAACAAGAAAAACAAAAGAATTGAAATTAAATCCTGGCTCTAGCTCTCACCTCCAAGTCACCCAATTGCTTCATCCCTGCACATTCACTCCCTAATCTATAAAACGGGCTGCCAGGTCACCTTTAGGGAGAATTCCAGGCTCTAGCACATCTGAGGAGGCGGTTGTGAAGATCCCACCTGAGTCTTGGGCTCCCTGCCCATTCCCCGTGAGGCCTTTGGGCTCTGAGGATGTCAGGAGAAGTCCTTTGCCAACAACAAGGACTCACATGTCATTCTTATCTAAGAGACTCCCTGACAGATCACCAGAAGGAGATCGAGTAGGGACTGATGTGTTCAGGGCTGGTCCACCAGAATGGCTCTAGGAGGAGAGGCCAAGTTCTCGCTTTATCAGCCACATATTTCGGGTGGAACTATGTGTCTCAAGACTCCACCTTTCTAAAGGCCCAGCCCTGGTGCCCCTTGATTCACAGGGTGACTCTTTGTCCTCCTCCTACTGGGCTCTGAACAACTGAGGCAACACTTGCTGTCACCCCTGAGTGCTGACGTCTGTGTGTGTGTGTGTGTGTGTGTGTGTGTGTGTGAGAGAGAGAGAGAGAGAGAGAGAGAGAGAGAGAGAGAGAGAGAGAGAGAGAGAGAGAGAGAGAACTTTAGTCTGTTATATACTGTTGATATGAACAGCCTTTTGGCTATTTCTTCTGTGAATGGGTTGTGACAGGCTTGCAAAGTGCCACATGGCTGAAGAATGGTCACCTTCCTGGGCAGTTGCAGTTTGTGGAGGTAAGTTTACATCATGATGTTTTGAATAACAAGCCTGGAAAAGGCCTAGGGGCACAGCAGAGCCTAAGAAGTCTGTCTGTCTGTCCCACAAGCACTACAGGGGTTGCTGTGCATATCTCCTGCACAGTACTCCAATTGTATCCCAGTGTTGTGTTCTGACTAGAACCCATGGGTTTCATGGTTCCCCAGAGGGAGGCCCTGGTGAATAAGGTATGTAGTAGCTGAGGCAGACCAAGGAAGAGTTTTGAAAGTTCATGGAGAGCTGATGACAGAGACCAAGGAGACTTACAATGGGTGCTAGGAGCAGGCTGGGCAGTTATGAGAGAAAGGTAACAAGGAAGCTCTGACTGAATATTAACAGTGCCCCATGGCCTCCCACAGCTTCTCAATCTGAGATACCCACCAGAGGGTTAGAATTTTAAAAGATGGCTGGTTTTTACTGAGAAGTTGGTGCCCTCTCTATTAACCTTCTCTCCCTGCAGTTCTGTCCACAAGTCTTTGAGGGAGATACCCTGGGAATTGATCTACAAAGAGGAAGTGGATCCTTATGACATGAGGAAAGTTCTAGAACATTCTGTCAGGACTGTCTTTCTTTTGGTGTTTGCTTGTTGGACTCTTGGTGGACACCTCAAAACAACAGTGCTTTTATTTATTTGTTTTTTTTATCAGAGGAGAAAGTGTTGAATGTTCTAACAATATGTTCTGCATGGTTGCTTTAATTCACCCGACAGAAGAGTTTGCTCCTGGCAGGTTTGTTTGTCTGGGAGGCTGGCTTTTGTTTGAGGTCCAGCCACTGTGAAGTCTGGACAGTTCCTTGGAGATTTCCTGAAGTCTTGTGAAGCCAAGTTTGGGCAAAGTGTGCTCAAACTCTGATCACAGCCATTACCTGCATGCAGGCCACATTTGTCAAGTTTCAGAGCTGGTACACAAAGATGGAGGTTTCTATTCTGTCTGATCCCACTGCTGATTAGCCCTAAATAAACACACAAAGACATATTAATTTACAAATTGTTGGCCTGTGGCTAGGGCTTCTTATTGGCTAGCTCTCTCTTAATTATTAATCCATAATTATTAATCTATGTATTTTTACATGACTTTATCTTACCAGAGAACACATGGCATGTCCTATCTTTCTGATCTCTACATGGCATCCCTCCTCGAGGCCTCTCTCTGCCTTCCTCTCTCCTGCCTTCTCCTGGTCTGGTAGCTCTGACTATGCTTCCTGCCTGGTTAGTGACCAATCAGTGATTTATTTATCAACCAATAAGAGAAACATATATACAGAAGGACATCCCCCATCAGGTACAGAGACAGTGTTAAATACAAACCAGCCACAGGCAGGTTGGTGTTGGTTCCAAGGATTTTCTCATTCCATGTTGGATGTGTATCACCTATGTGGGGCGGGGGCTGTCCTCAGGGGAATGAGTGAAGACAAGGCAGACATGTCTCTGCTATTTTCTCCCCTCTGCCAGATCCAGTCTTTCACTCTAAGCCACAGCCTCACCCCATCCATACTCTGCCCATACAGGCATTGGCAGGGAGAGCCTTGGGCCTAGGGAACCCAGGTGGGGCCCCAGTGAGTGGGCTTGCCTGAATTGGAGGTTCTGGAGAGGAGTCTTTGGCTACAATATGGAGTACGCTCAGCTTAAGGCTGAGCTGGGGTAGGGAAGAGATTGTGCTTACAGTGTTTGTGGGTCCAAGAAGATCACTGAGGATCAAGCATAGTCAGGTCTGAGCAGCCTAGGTCTGAAGGTGAGTGAAGGTGACTTCCACACACTGAATTAGTCAGGGTTCTCTAGCGGAATAGAACTGATCAAATGAAACTCTCTCTCTGCCCCCCATAAAGGGGATTTGTTAGAGTGACTTACAGGCGGTGGTCCCACTAGTCTAACAATGCTGTCTACCATTGGAAAGTCCAAGCATCAAGTAATTGTTCAGTTCACAAGGCTGGATGTCTCAGCTGGTCTTCAGTAAGCAGCAGAATCTGGATGATGTAGGCTCTAATGCAGTGAGGGAATGGACTTGCCAGTGAGAGTGAGGACAAACAGGCAAAGAGCAAAAGCTTCCTTCTTCCATGTCCCTTACATAGGCTGCCACCAGGTGTAGTCCAGAATAAAGGTGGATTTTCTTATCTCAGAAGATCCTGATTATACACGGATTGGCCTAGGAAGGGGGAAAAGACAAGATCTCCTGAGTAGATTGGGTCTGTGGGGAAGTACAGTAGAAGGGGAGAGGGGAGGAGGGAAGGAGTGTGGGAAAAATGCATAGCTCAATTAAAAAAAATGGAAAAAAAGTGGATCTCCCCACTCCAAATGATTTAATTAGGGAAAAAAAAATCTCTCGAGGGTGAACCCAGCCACTTGGGTTTTAGTTAATTCCAGATGTAGTCACACTGACAATCGAGCAGGGCCAACACACCTGCAGATAGGCAGATGTCTGCCTGTGCAAACCTTGATGTGGAGTAGTTGCTGAAAGGTTCAGGCATTATGCTGGCCTGCCCCTGTTACCTGGTGAAATCCACTCAGGCAGAACCCTGGTCAGCCCAAGGTTCCATTGGAACTAAGTCTGCACGCAGGTGCAGAGGACCCCTTTAAAAGATAGGCCCCTGCCCATTTACGCTCTCTCTCTCTCTCTGTTCCCGCTCTCTGTTTCCCCGCTCTACTCTCCCACCTATGCTCTCGCTCTGTCTCTCTATGGCGACCGGCCATGGTGGTCAGCCATTACCCTGTTCCTCTTCTTAGTCTCCCCATTCTGATGGGCCTTATAATAAACTTATAGTCAATATGTCTGTCTCAGGAATTTCTCTTTTCTTCTTTTTAAACAAAACAATAACATTTTGGTGCCCGGACGTGGAAAGGCTCTGCCCTTATACCTTCTCCCAAGACCCGCTGGCGGGCGTGTGTTAGGCAAGGGTACCCTTACAACCCACTTCCATCTCTGCTTTTCCTGGTACTCCCTCCTACCTGCAGCAGCCTGAGATGCCGGAACTCAACTCGCCGCTTTTCCAACTAAGTATTTCTGGAACTCACTAATCTGCCTATTCGCTATAATCCGGTAAGATACCCAAAACCGTTCCCATGGGGCAGACTCAGCACTGTTCACTCTGGGTCCATTTTTCGGTTTCGGGCCGGGTGCTCTCAGACAGGGCAATCTGTGCCATTTTTTGGCCTTGCCCACGGGAAATACATTTTTACGGGATCTTTCGATTACTGGCAGTGAGTAGGTAAATGAGCTGAGTTCTGCCCCCCAGTGGGAACTTTCTTTCACCTGGGAATGTCCCTCATTGTTCTGTTTGTTCTTTCTCTGACTGTGTTTCCTCTTGGTTGGCAATGTCTGCTTGAGATGCTCTGAGAGTTTTGTTTGTTTGCTGGTTTTCATTTTTCCACAGGAATGAGGTTTGAAACTTTTCTGGCAATTGAGAATGTGCTTACGGGGCCCGCTATCTCCACGTGGGCTAACCTGGGGGCCGCCATCTTGGTCATAACCATGTGACCTAGCTTAGGCCTGCCCACTCAGTTCAGTGACTTGCACAGGCAAGCACTGCCACCTAACATCTTGCTTTTTATTTCTTCTTTCACTTGTTGGGTGCATTTCCTGAAGGTCAGGCATGGGATCCTGCTCCAGGAGCGGTGCTTTTTTGCTTTTTCCACTTCAGACTGCTGGGTCCTTTTTCAGTTTCGGGACAGCTGTGTCCCCTTTGGGGCCAGGCCCCTGGCAACTCCCACGGGCAGAGGTACATCCGTAGAGGAGCTTTTTGCCGGTTTTCCTCTTGCCTTACCCATGGGAAATGCATAAAGGAACCTTTCTGGTTTCATCCAACAAGCAGGTAAACAGACAAAAGTGGCTTACGGTTGCCGCCGTTTTGGTCATGTGACCTACCTGTAGGCACGCACAGCTCCAGCGGCCTATCCAGCAAACCTGTCTGCCGGATTTTTGATTTCTGCCAGATCTTTTTGCTTTTTATTTTATTTTTTGTCTGTGATTTCTTCTTTCACTGGCTCTGTTGTTCATGGCTTGTTTACTAAATACTGTGCCTTCCCAGGGCCCTCTGTTTAAGTCTACCCTGTCTCTTTAAATCTCCTGTCTGTTTGCTACAATGTACGGATCAGAGATTACATTCTGACTCCCCCTTTACTGTTATCCAGTCCTGCTTGTCTCTGTACCTGTAATTTAACTTTATACTTATCTAGCTCTATATGCAACTTAAATTAAACTATACCAAGTCTCATATTTCTAAATTGCTATATATCTTTAAATGATGGTAAACATTTAAAGTCATAAAGGTCTAATTTAACTATACTTAAAATATAAGCTAAGTCTATACAACTTAAATTTAACTCATCTTTAAATGATGATGAAAGTTTAAAATTACAAAGGTCTATTTCAAACTAACAAAATATTTATACCATTCAGTCTATCCTGTAAGTCGTTTACAAAGGTACAGCTTTTATTACAAAAAGGGATTTTTCTCTAACTAAAGGCAAACTTAACTGCTAAGATCCTAAGCAGACAGCCCTCAAATGCTCAGAGATCTAGAGAATATGGCATTTAAAATGTTTTGTTAAAAAGCTTTTTATAACAGAGAGATAGGCCAGCTGCTGGCCCCATCCCATTTCCTCCGAGAAGACTGATGGACACTGAAGAAACTTCATCTCGAGTCAGTGACAACGATGGTCACTGAGCAACCCTGCCCTTCACCTCAACTACCACAAAATATTCAAGACCTTGGACAAGAGGACGACGGAATCGACTTTCCCGGCGTTGCTTGGGCCAACGGTAGGCGAGTCTTCCCAAAGTCTCTAATCCACAGGTCACATGCTATCAAGAAGGCAGGTGTCCTGCAGCCCGCTACTATGGATGGAGGACCTTGGGGGTGGCTGTCCATGCAGCCTGCTGGCAAGTCTCTGTTATTCTTTAATCATTGATTCAGGTAAAATCTTATCCTTCTCAAGAACTCTGATGCTTTTGACGACTGGTAGTCTTGCCAGCTTAAAGCAAAACAGATTCCAGTAACAGGTATTTTAGGGTTTATCTATGTAAAGATAGGAAAGTCTAAGATGTATAAAAGTCTGAAATTGTAGTTACGAAGGCCTGAGGATAAAAGGGCTTAAATGATGATAAAATGAGTTGAGACATTAAAAAAAAATGAAATATGTTCTGGATTTCTCTATTTCTCATGCTACTGTTCATAGTCAGTTCTACAATACCACTATAGGATCATAACTACAAGGTCAAGATTAAGATGCTTTTCATTGTCAAAAAAAAAAATCTGTGTTTTAAAATGGTAATACTTTCAGCCAAGTTGCTTCTAACGTGATTATGCTACTGATGTGTCTAATACTTATGTTTCCACAAACTCTAAGGATTCTTGTAAGTTCCAGGGAGCCGAATCAGATCCAAACAGGTCAGATTCACTCCAGGTAATATTCAACCTTTCCCCAGTCCCAAATTCCCTTCACTCATCTTGGGGCTCCTCGGGAACCCCTCCCTCATCTTATAATCTTCCCCTCAAGTGACAGGACCTAAGAAAAAAAATTTTTTTCCTAAACTTAACCTTGTCCTCTGCTCTGTCAACATCTTGCCAGGTCTAAGAGGTGCCAGGGAGTTCCATACAGCCTGGACTACAATGAAACAACCAGCTTCCCCAGGACGTGGCAGCACCCCAACCTTCTCCGCCCCCACATCAGCAGGAAGCAGTCTTAAGAATTCGACGCCCTTATTCCTTAATCTGCCATGTCTAAACACCCCACCTTTTTTAAATAATAAGTAGAGGTGGGAATGAAAGGTTCAGGCATTATGCTGGCTTGCCCCTGTTACCTGGTGAAATCCACTCAGGCAGAACCCTGGTCAGCCCAAGGTTCCATTGGAACTAAGTCTGCACGCAGGTGCAGAGGACCCCTTTAAAAGATAGGCCCCTGCCCATTTATGCTCTCTCTCTCTCTCTGTTCCCGCTCTCTGTTTCCCCACTCTACTCTCCCACCTATGCTCTCGCTCTGTCTCTCTATGGCGACCAGCCATGGTGGTCAGCCATTACCCTGTTCCTCTTCTTAGTCTCCCCATTCTGATGGGCCTTATAATAAACTTATAGTCAATATGTCTGTCTCAGGAATTTCTCTTTTCTTCTTTTTAAACAAAACAATAACAGTTGCCCACTCTGTTAGGGACCTGGGGGTACTCAGAAGTCTACCTCAGAAGGAAAGATATTCTCAGTGAACTCACAGATAAGGCTGACTCAGAAATAGGCTCAAACTCACCCAAGTCAGTTCTACAAGTCACAGCACTGTCATAGGGTTTCTATTGCTGTAAAGGGACACCATGACCATGGCAATTCTTTTTTTTTTTTTTTTTTTTTTTTTTTTTTTCTGAAACAGTTTCTCTGTGAAATAGTCCTGGCTGTCCTGGAACTCTGTAGACCAGGATGGCCTAGAACTCACAGAGATCCTCCTGCCTCTGCCTCCTAAGTGCTGGGATTAAAGGTGTGTGCCACCACTGCCCAGCTACCATGACAACTCTTATATAGAAAAACATTTAATTGGGGGCTGGCTTACAGGTTCAGAGGTTTAGTCCATCACTGTCATGGCAGAAAGCATGGCAATGTGCAGGCAGACATGTTGCTGGAGAATGAGCTGAGAGTTCTCCATCTGGATCCACAGGCAGCAGGCAGAGAGAAAGAAACTGGGCCTGGCTTGAGCATTTGAAACCTCAAAGCCTACCCGCCCCCAGTGACACACTTCCTCCAACAAGAGTATACCCCCTAATAATGCCACTCCCTATGAGCCTATAGTTTTCATTGAAAACACCACAGCACCAAGACACATACCTAAGACACCATATCCAATCATAGCACCTGAGACACAGAACTCAATCAGAAGGGACTCCTATCCTACCCCTAAGTCATGTTACTCCTTTATGTCCATGCTGGCAGAACTCTGTCAAACTGTAAAATACCCCAACCCACTGTGCATGAAGGGATCCAGTGGTTAGGTCTCCTTGAATGATTAATATTTCTCACAGGCTAATGTGCCAATGACTTGGTCACAGCTGCTGATCCTATTTTTGGGAGCTATGAAAATCTGAGGAGCTAGGGTCTATCTGGGGTGAAGTGGGTCACTCAGGGCAGTCTCTGGAAGGATATGTCTTGTTCTTGGGTTCATATCTACTCTCAAAAATCTGTCCTCTCCTCCTTCTCCTTCACCCGACCCCAATGCATATGAGATGAACCGTCTTAGCCACATGTTCTCACCAACATGCTGTTTCTTCCAACTGCATGGAGCCAAGTAACCATGGGTTGACCAATTTGAAACCATGGGCCAAATTATACTCTTCCTCTCATAAGTGGTCATGCCAGGCCTTGTTGCAGCAATAAGAAAGGCCAATAAAGCCCTGAATACCCACTTTAAACAAATGGAGGATGTTGCTATCAATATAGTACAATGACACATTTGTGTCATAGGCCACTAAAATCATGGAGCATGAGATATTGGTACTTCAAGATGCTTGCAGAAGTCCCTGTGTCACAGCTGACCAAGTGAGGTTCATGGGGGCTTTTTTTCCCTCTCAGTCCCTGGGGAGGTGGGATTGGAAGTCTGGGCTTTCTCAGACCAGGAACATCCAGCCACAGGCAGCCTCAGTTTACCCAATATTTTGCAAAAGTGTTATTATCCTTAAGATCTATCTTCTTCTGGGGCTGCCAAATTGAATTACCCCAAAATTGGCTGCTTTAAACAATAGAAGATTATTTTCTTTTGGTCAGGAAGCTGGAAGCCCAGCCAGGCAGTGATGACACACATCTTTAATCCTAGCAGTGGGGAGGCAGAGGCAGAGGCAGGCAGATCTCTGAGTTTGAGGCCAGTCTGGTTTACATGGTGAGTTCCAGCCAAAAAAAAAAAAAAAAAGGGAAAAAAATCAAAAGGAAAAACAAAAAAACCTAGAATCCCGAAATCTAGGTATCAACTGGTCCCTCCTGCTTTGGGGACCTGGGGGTGGGGTGGGTGTGTATGTCATTCCTGCCTTTCCCAGCTGCTTGTGGCTGCTAGAAGTATCTTTTTTGCTTGGCTTATGGCTGCATCTGTCTTCACATTGCTTTCTTACTATACCTGTCTTCTGTCTTCAAATGATTTATTAATTATTTGGTGTGTGTGTGAGCATGTCATAGCTTGTGGGTGTGATCAGAGGACAGTTTTGTGGAGTTGGTTTTTTCCCACTTTTATGTGAGTTATGGGGATTGGCTTCAGGTTGTCAGGCTTGTACAAAACAGGCTTTACTCATTGACACACCCCACCAACCCTTCTTTTCTCTCTTGCATGAAGACCTTTTGCCTGGATTTAGGTCTTATCCTAACTCACGACGAAACCTTAAATGATAATGACAAAGATCTCTTTTGCCTAACAAGAGCCCATTCACAGATTGTGGAATGTAAACATGTCTTTTTTAGAGTTCAGAGTCATCAACAACCAGCTGAGTTGTTTGAGGCCAAGGCGTGTCTGAGCAGCCTGTGAGCCATCACAAGGCCTAGTGCTGGGAACCTATTCTGCCATGGAGAGCTTGCCTATTTTGTCATTGAGGGATCCTGGCTCTATCTCTCTGTGTGGCCTTAGTCAAGCTGCCCCACAGCCCTCTCCCCCGCCCCCCTCATTCTGCTTATCTGGGAAGTAGCAACTTTGAGGTGGAGTGAGGTGGGGGTGGGGCACAGTGAGGTCACGAGAGTGAAGGGATCTGCCTGTCGTCCTTCTTCGGTCATGTTCCACAGTGAGGCCAAGGCACATTAGTAGAGGAGACTTGCCAGTGCCCATGGAGAACAAGTGCTGGGAAGCATTGTCACCTCCTCTTGGGCAGATGAGGGGACTGGCCCTAGGCCCAGGCTGGCTAGCATGTAGACTGGATGGAGCAAGCCAAGCAGCCTCCCAAGAGCAAGAGGGAAAGGCATGCAAGGTGGGTGACAGTTGCTGCTCAAGTCACTTACTCACTGAATAAATGTGATGGTGAGTCAGCTAAGTGACAACTCTTCATATCAGGCTCTACCTGGGTGACTAAGTCCCTGTCTCTACTCTGGGGGCCCATGATCACACTGGTAGAGCAGGCCTGCCATGTTAACTGAAATTTGAGAGTAAAGTGGGAAGTTGATCAAGGGAAGGTACACAGAGCTACAAGAGAGTTCATGGAGGATGCAGCCTATCACCTGGGTAACGATGAATGAGGAGGAGTTCACTAAAGCAAATTACAGCTACATGCATCATTGCCCCCACATTTTCCTTTTTAAATTTATTTTCATTTATATTAATTTATTTTTCACATTCCAATCCCAGTTCCCCCTCCCTCCTCTCCTCCCACTTCCCCCGCTCCCCCCTCCCATCTGCTCCTCAGAGAGGGTAAGTCCTCTCCTAGGAAGTCTACTAAGTCTGTCCTATCATCTCGTCTTGTTGAGCCAGGACCAAGGATTGCCCCCACATTTAAAGATGCTTTGCTTACAAGCATCTATCATTTCACAACTTCCATGTGACTGATCAGAAATTCGGGATCAGACCACCTAAGAGGGTCAGGTTTGCCTTACCTGACCACTGGATTCATTAGAGTGGCCCTGACCTTCAGCAACCTCCAGATGTAACTAGGAAGGTGTTTTAGTTGTCCCTCTCCACAGTGTGGTCTCATGATTAAATCAATGACCTTCAGGCTCCAAGGATGGCTCACTTAGTAAAGTCTTTGCCTTACAAGTACAATGGCTAGCTCATTTATTTGTTTGTTTATTTTTGAGACAGAGTTTCTCTGTGTAGCCCTGGCTGTCCCTGAACTCACTCTGTAGCCCAGGCTAGCCTTGAACCCAAAGAGATCCACCTGCCTCTGCCTCCTGGATGCTGGAATTTAAGGCATATGCCACCACCACTGGGCCATTAATTTAAACCCAGAAGAGTTTAAACCCTAGAAGGCACATAAAATTGTTGGGTTTGGTGGCAAGTACTTATTAATCCCAGATGTTAGAGGCAGGTGGATCCCAGTAGATCCATGGGTCTTAGTGACAAGCCCATTTAGCCTCATTGGTGAGCTCCAGGCCAGTGAGAGAGCCTATCTCAAAGTAGGTGGATGGCATTACTAAACAACACTCGAGGTTTTCCTCTGGCATCCACACACATGAGCAGCCATGTAACCCATTCACATAGCTAACTAACTAATGATGGTCACCAATTAACTTGTGATGATCTGGGAGATGGCAAGATGGAAGTCACAGCCTTCTTATAACCTAACACATCAATTTTTATCACACATCACTTCTGATGGGTTCTGTTCCTAAGAAGTGAGCCACAGGGCCAGCCCTTCTTTCAAGGGTCCAAATTTTGGGAGGCACGATGGGGACAGGTTCAGCATCTGCTGATCACATAGAACATTGGGGTGTCTGTAGAAAGCACCCACAGTGAACTTCAGGCACCTGGTTCTCACCAAAGGGCCAGAGCAAGGCTGCGGCAAGGAAATTAGAGTATTAGTAGTAAAGAGACTGACCAGGTAGAAGTACCTGCCTGTTCTCATTGCATGTGACTCTACTGTCCGCACTGTGGCTTTCATTAGCAGACAAAACTCATGTTCACACTCCCATAGTTCTCTGGGAGGATGGTTCTTCTTCAGGCTCTACTTTATGGATAAAGAAACTGAGGCATGAGGGCACTGGGCAGGAGGGAGAGTGAGCTTCCAGTTTCCACAGTCATGTCCCTCAGCCCAGGGCCACACTTGGTGCTTCCTGAAATCTGCAGGAGGTTTGGGGTCAACCTCCACTCAGTGCCTCTTGTGTCAAACTGTGCAGAAGTCAGGCAGCTCCAAGGTCACTCCCACGTCAACAGTGCTGATTTATCTGCTGTTTTGTTTTTTGTTTTTTTTTTCCATCAGGGTGTACATTCTGTGTCAGCAAGCACAGGAAGACGTCATGCTTGGCCCAGATAGATCCTACAGTCCTGGTCCTGTAGAGGAGGCAGCTTCCTGGGCATTAACCTTAGGTCTACACATATATTTTAGCTTGGGTAAGGAGTTGTAAGTCAGTCCACGAAGCATTGGCTTTGCTGTTTACACAGCCCTGAGTTTCCCATAGAAACCCCATGTACTCTCAAATCCATCCATCTTGTGCTCAGTGAAGCCACAGAGAAGGAGGGTAGGCAATTTGAACACTAAGTGCACAGCTGGGCCATGTATCATCTGTCTCAAGAGCACTGATTTCTGCTCTCCAAGTGCTTCCTTGGGATGGCATAAGGAGGGAAGACTGCTTCCTAGGGGAATGGGTAGGATGTTGGGAGGCTAGCCCCACTATCCTGGATGAGTGGCAGTCAGTGTCTAGGTGCTTAGCATCCAGGCTTGTAACCAAGCCTGATTCCAGGTAGATGAAGGCAGGCAGCCTAACTTCCTGGAGCCTTGGATTCCTCATCTATGAAATGTGTATAATTCATTGTTCCTTTTTCCTCAGAGTCAGGTTGAAGGTTGGTATGGATCTGTGGGTCAAGGGCTTTAAGGCAGAGATGGCACAGAATTGTTGTCTGTATAATGAACGGGAATGACTGCCACTAATGCTCTCTCACTACTGCGAAGCTCTTGAGGTTTTAGCCACACAGTGAGATGGAAGATACTGGCTCTCTGCTTGACTGTGAAAAGAGCCCCTCTGGGTCTCAGCACAGCAGAGGAAGCTGCCGCTGGCTCTCTCTTGCCATGCAGCCCTGGTCTAGTCCCTTCCTTCTCCGTTTTCCCACTTGGAAAATGGCAACATTGTCCTGCATGTGGCACATGTCCTCACCAGCTCAGTCTTCTCTGGAACTGTGGATGCAGGAAGTTCTGGTACCTTGAAGTGGCCTGGCCACTAGATGGTCAGAGTGCAAGGGGACTGGGGCACTTGGCTCTTGGAGACATGTCAGGATAATGGAGGAATAGGCTGACAGGGTACTGGAAGGACACGCCAGTGTACTCTGGGGACATGCTGGCTGGAACTTGGAGAAGGTTGTCAAGATGCCTGGAGGATAGGTGATTGGAGGACACTGGTCTGCTGCTTAAGGGTGTGTGACGGACAACTGGGGACAGTGAGGCTGGCCTACTCCCCTCTGGTTCTAACCACAGTGATTTCAGACCCAGGGAGTTTCTTTCTCCTGCTTCTCTCTCTAGACTCCCCTCTCTGTAAGATGAAACTGACTGTCCTCCTGTAAGCTTTCTGTTATCCTTTTACAATCACAGTTGCACCAGGAAGAAATATTGGAGTCAGCTTCTCTCGCTGAGGATAACAAAACCACACACCAGCAGACCCCAAGTACCCTGGCACCTTGTCACCAAGTGTCCTGTCTCCAACCACTCCTTCAAGGGGAAGGGTAACAGAAAGCCCTTTTGAGAGAGCCATCCAGCAGAGAGCTGGCCCCGAGGCCTTCAGTCACTAGCCTGTCAGAACTCCTAGTTGCCTGGTCAGCACAGACGGCATGGCGGGGGCTGCTGTCTCCACCCATCCAGCATGCTGTGGCTGCATATTTACTATCCAAGTTTGGCCTCATGGTAAACAGGAGACACCAGATTTCTTTCCATCCTCTGTCCAGCTCTCCAGCCAGATGTTTTCCACTGGTGTGTCCTTCCTGCAACAGGGCAAGGTTTTGAACCAGAGAAGGGAAAATATAATTGTGGTGAGTGTGGAGTCCATACCTCTGGTCACTAAAGGGAACACGTTGTGTGTTTATTCAATAACTGCTTTCTGATTGGACGTTGGGATGGGGTGGAGTGAGGGACCGACCCAAAAGGTATCCATCCTTTTGAAGCAGGCTGTGGAGAAGCTCCTGTACATGTGCAGATGGGGACAAAGTGGGGCAGAGACTTGGGTAGAATGCCATAGGGAGGGGAGCCTAGAGGCGACTAAGATAAGAGTTTCTAGAAGAAGAAAGGGGCTCTTTGCTAAGGACAGCACCCTCTGAGCTATAGGAGAGAAGGGAGGTATGTGTGTTGGAAAAGGGCAACTGGGCTTTGGGTGCACAGTGAGGGATGAGGCCAGATAGAACCAGGGTCACAGGCAGAGCTCGGGTGCCAGGTTCAATACTGGAGCTTTTTTACATAGGGACGGGGTATAGGAAGGGTTCTGGACAGAGTGCTATGATTGGATGCCTGCAAGAGCTAGATCCACAGTCACAGGTGTGATGGTGGTGATGGATAAGGTGGAGTAAGGTTAGGGAAGACATGGAACTTAAGGACTGCTACTGAGGACAGGGCTATTGGCCCAATGAAAAGTATGTGTTGCACGGGGGATACATGGTAGGGCCAGGGCTCAGGGCCTCAGACACAGTGGGACTTAGAGATAGGGCTCCATGTTCCCGTCAGATGGCTGAGATAGTCCCAGAGAATTGGGTTCTGGGCAGGTACCAGGACATGGACCTGGGATTTGGATATATGTGTGCAATACACACACACACACACACACACACACACACACACACACACACACACACACACACAGCACATGCAGGTGGTACAGGAATAACGGAAACCCCTTACTGCCTGATTCTCCTCTTGAAGCCACCCCCCCTTTGCTGAGCACAGCACTTTGTAATTTAATCCCAATCTTCCCATTTTATAGCTAACAAGTGGAGAGAGACAGAGACAGACAGACAGAGAGAGAGAGAGAGAGAGAGAGAGAGAGAGAGAGAGAGAGAACACAGAGCTGGGTTAACCCAGGCAATGGATTGCTTGAGACCTGAGAGATAGATTCTTGGGATGACGGGCATCCCAGTTGGTCTGACATTTGGAGCTCTGAGCCTTCTGGTAGCTATAATGTCCACTAGAAAACTTCCGTTTCTTAACATGCTGCTATGAATGCCCTTTAGACCCTTCCTCTCCTGCTGTTACAAGTGAGGGATGATGTTAGATTGTGAGAAGCACTTGTTGAGGATGCTGGCCCAGTGTTGTTCTCCGGGGACCCTTTCCCTCCCTACCATTGTAATAAACACTATCGAGTCCCCACTACAAGAAAGCCAGACTCCTGCGAATTTTATCATCCCCTTACTTTTCATTTGGCTGCATCTCAGTGCTATCCTCAAATATTTGGAATCATTTTAGTTTAAAAAAGGATACTTTATTGTGTAAGCTGTTTTCTTTGTTAGGAAAACAGATTTTAATTACTAAGAACAAGCTTAGGAAAAAAAGCTTAGATTCAAAGAAAGTATTGAGAAGGTGTGTGTGTGTGTGTGTGTGTGTGTGTGTGTGTGTAATCTTTTTGGAAATATTTTCTCTCCAATTGCATTGCTGGGGGACTTGGGTTATTGAGAGAGTGCTTGCCTAGCTTGCATCAAGCCCTGAGTTGGGTTCCCAGCACGGCGTGGAATGTGGTGTGTGCCTGCCCAGCCCTGGAAAGGAAGAGGCAGGAGGATCAGAAGTTCAGGATCACCTTTGGATACATGATTCAAAGCTTCCTGGGGTAACTGAGAGACTGTTCTTAAAAAGGAAATTACAATTTTATTTTTCTATTTGAATTAGAAACAAGATTGTTTTACATGTCAATCCCAGTTCCCACTCCCTCCCCTCCTTTCCTACCACCTCCCCTCAACTAAAACCCTACCTATCACACATATCCTTTCTGCTCCCCAGGGAGGGTGAGGCCTTCCATAGGGAGTCATCAGAATCTATCATATCCTTTGGGATGGGGCCTAGGCCCACTCCCGTGGGCTCAGGGAGTATCACTGTATGTGGATTGGGTTCCCAAAGTCCACACCTATACTAGGGATAAATACTGAACTACTACAGGAGGTCCTGTAGATTTCTGAGGTCTCCTCACTGAAACCTACATTCCTGGGGTCTGGCTCAGTCCCATGCTGGTATCCATCTGGGGACCAAGAGCTCCCCATTGTTCAGGTCAGCTGTTTCTGTGGTTTTCATCAGCCTGGTCTGGACCCCTTTGCCCATCACTTGTTCTTCTCTGCAACTGAATTCCAGTTCATTTCAGTGATTAGTTGTGGGTGTCTGCTTCTGCTTCCACCAGCTGCTGGATGAAAGCTATAGGATGGCATATAAGACAGTCATCAATCTCATTATCAGGGGAGGGCATTTAAGGTAGCCTCTCCTCTGTTGCTTAGATTGTTAGTTGGTGTCATCTTTGTAGATCTCCAGACCTTTCCCTAGTGCCCGATTTCTCTGTAAACCTAAAATCTCTCCCTCTATTATTGTATCTCCTTTCTTGTTTTCTTCTATTCTTCCCCTGACTCAAACTTTTTGCTCCCTCATGTCTTCCTCACCCCTCTTCTTCTCCCCTTCTCATTATCCTAGCTCCCTCCCCCCTCCTCTCTTTCTCCCAATTTGCTCAGGACATCTTGTCGCTTTCCCCTTCTCCAGGGGACCATGTATGTCTCTCTTAGGGTCCTCCTTGTTTACTGGCTTCTCTGGCAGTGTGGATTGTAGGCTGGTATTCCTTTACTCTATGTCTAAAATCCACATATGAGTGAGTACATACCACGTTTGTCTTTTTGTGATTGTGTTACCTCACTCAGAATGGTTTCTTTTAGTTTCATCCATTTTCCTGCAAATTTCAAGATTCTATTTTTTTTTTCTGCTGAGTAGTACTCCATTGTGTAAATGTACCACATTTTTTTCTATTCATTCTTCAGTTGAGGGGCATCTAGGTTGCTTCCAGGTTCTGGCTATTACAAATAGTGCTGCTATGAACATCGTTGAACAGATATCCTTGTTGTATGAATGTGCATCTTTTGGGTATATGCTTAAGAGTGGAATTACTGGATCTTGTGGTAGATTGATTCCTATTTTCCTGAAGAGTCGCCATACTGATTTCCAAGGTGGCTGTACAAGTTGGCACTCCCACCAGCAGTTCTCCTTTCTCCACATCATCTCCAGCATAAACTATCATTGGTGTTTTTTATTTTAGTCATTCTAACAGGAGTAAGATAGTATCTCAGAGTTGCTTTGATTTGCTTTTCCCTGATGACTAAGGATGTTGAACACTTTCTTATGTGTCTTTCAGCCATTTTAGATTTCTCTATTGAGAACTGTCTATTTAGCTCTGTACCCCACTTTTTAATTGGATTGTTTGGTGTTTTGGAGACTAGCTTCTTGAGTTCTTTGTATATTTTGGAGATTAGCCCTCTGTCAGATGTGGGGTTGGTGAATATCTTTTCCCAGTCTGTGGGCTGCCATTTTATTCCATTGTATAAATTTAGCTTCTTTGTCAAAAATCAGGTGTTTGTAGGAGTGTGGGTTAATATCAGGGTTTTCAACTCTATTCGGTCTGTCTATTTTTGTGCTAATACCAAGCTGTTTTCAGGACTATAACTTTGTAATAGCTTTGAAGTCAGGGATGGTGATGCCTCCAGAAGTTCCTTTATTGTACAGGGTTGTTTTGGTTATCCTGGGTCTTTTGTTTTTCCATATAAAGTTGAGAATTGTTTTTTCAAGGTCTGTGAAGAATTGTGCTGGGTGGGATTTTTTATGGAGATTGCATTGAATCTGTAGATTGCTTTTGACAAGATTGCCATTTTTACTATGTTGATCCTACCTATCCAAGAACATGGGAGATCCTTCCATTTTCTAGTATCTTCTTTAATTTCTTTCTTTAGAGACTCAAAATTCTTATGGTACAGGTCTTTTACTTTTTTGGTTAGCGTTAGCCCCAGGTAACATAAAATTGTTGTTTGTGGCAATTGTAAAGGGTGATGTTTCTCTGATTTCTTTCTCCACCAATGTGTCATCGGTATATAGTAGGGCTACAGATTTTTTGAGTTAATCTTGTATCCTGCCACTTTGCCGAAGGTGTTTATCAGCTCTAAGAGTTCCCTGGTAGAGTTTTTCGGGTTACTTATGTAGACTATCATATCATCTGCAAATAGTGAAGGTTTGACTTCTTCCTTTCCAATTTGTATCCCCTTAATCCCCTTTTCTTGTCTTATTGCTCTAGCTAGAACTTCAAAGACAATATTGAAGAGGTATGGAGAGAGTGGACAGCCTTGTCTTATCCCTGATTTTAGAGGAATTGCATTGAGTTTCTTCTCCATTTAATTTGATGTAGTTTGCTTGCTGTATATTGCTTTTATTATGTTGAGGTATGTTCCTGTTATCCCTGATTTCTCCAAAACCTTTTTCATGAAGGGGTGTTGGATTTTGTCAAAGGCTTTTTCAGCATCTAGTGAGATGATCATGCTGGTTTTTTTCCCCCCTCAGTCTGTTTATATGGTGGATTAAATTGATAGATTTTCGTATGTTGACCCATCCTTGTATCCCTGGGATGAAGCCTACTTGATCATGGTGGTTGATTTCTCTGATAGGTTCTTGGATTCGATTTGCCAGTATTTTATTGAGTATTTTTGCATCAATATTCATGAGGGATATTGGTCTGTAGTTCTCTTTCTTAGTTGTGTCTTTGTGTGGGTTGGGTATCAAGGTTATTGAAGCCTTGTAAAAAGACTTTGGCAATGACCCTTGTGCTTCTATTGTGTGGAATACTTTGAGGAGAATTGGTGTTAGCTGTTCCTTGAATTTCTGGTAGAATTCTGCACTGAAGCCATCTGGTCCTTGGCTTTTTTTGGTTTGGAGACTTTTGATGACTGCTTCTATTTCATTAGGGGTTATAGGTCTATTTAAATTGCTTATCTATTCTTGATTTAATTTTGGTAAGTGAAAACTGTCCAGAAAATCGTCCATTTCCTTTAGAGATTTTCAATGTATGATCTGATGATTCTCTGGATTTCCTCTGTGTCTGTTGTTATGTCCCCCTTTTAATTCCTGATTTTATTAATTTGCATATTTACTTTCTGCCGTTTGGTAAGTTTGGATAAAGGTTTGTCTATCTTGTTGATCTTCTCAAAGAACCAACTCTTTGTTTTATTGATTCTTTGCATTGTTCTCCTAGTTTCCACTTTATTGATTTCAGCCCTCAATTTGATTATTTCCTGGCAACTACTCCTCTGGGGTGTATTGGCTTCTTTGTGTTCTAGAGCTTTCAATTGTGCTGTTAATTCTCTAGTGTGATTATTCTCCTGTTTCTTCATGTGTGCACTTAGCACTATGAACTTTCCTTTTAGCACTGCTTTCAAAGTGTCCCATAAGTTTGCGTATGTTGTGTCTGCACACTCATTGGATTCTAGGAAATCTTTAATTTCTTTTTTTCAATTCGACCCAGGAATTGTGCAATTGGGCATTACTTAATTTCCATGAGTTTGTAGGTTTTCTGCAATTCGTGTTGTTGAATTCTAACTTTAAAGCATGGTGGTCTGATAAGATTCAGGGGTTATTTTAATTTTTTGTACCTGTTGAGGTTTGCTATGTTGCCAAGTATGTGGTCGATTTTAGAGAAGGTTCCATGTGGTTCTGAGAAGAAGGTAAATTGTTTTGTATTTGGATGGAATGTTCTATAGATGTTTGTTAAGCCCAATTGGGCCATAACTTCTATTAGTTCCTTTGTTTCTTTGTTAAGTTTCTATCTGGTGTTCCTGTCCAGTCGTGAGAGTGGGGTGTTGAAGTCTCCCACTGTAAGTGTGTGTGGTTTTATGTGTGATTTGAGTTTTAGTAATGTTTCTTTTACGAAACATGGATGCCTTTGTATTTGGGGCATAAATGTTCAGAATTGAGATTTTATCCTGATGGATTTCTCCTGTGATGAGTAGGAAGTGACCTTCCTCATCTTTTTTGATTGATTTTAGTTTAAAGTCCATTTGTTGGATATTAGGATTGCTGCTCCCACTTGCTTCTTGGGTCCATTTGATTGGAAAATCTTTTCCCAACCTTTTATTCTTAGGTACCGTCTGTCATTGAAGTTGAAGTGTGTTTCTTGCAGCAGAAGAAAGGATTCTGTCTTCTTATCCATTCTGCTAACCTGTATCTTTTTATGGGTGAGTTGAGACCACTAATATTGAGGGATATTAATGACCATTGATCATTCTTGTTTGTTTTGGATTTGGTGGTGGTGGTGAAATTATGTGTGGGTTTCCATCCTTTTTTCTTTTGGCTGTTGGTAAATTGGGATTATCTATTGCCTATATTTTTCTGGTTGTAGTTAACTTCCTTGGGTTGCAGTTTTCCTTCCAGAACTTTCTGTAGGGCTGGATTGGTGGATATGTATTGTTTGAATCTGGTTTTGTCATGGAATATCGTGTTTTCTCCATCTATATTGATTGAAAGCTTTGCTGGTTATAGTAGTCTGGGTTGGCATCCATGGTCTCTTAGCATAGGTAGAATATCTATCCAGGACCTTCTGGCTTTCAGAGTTTCCATGGAAAAGTCAGGTGTAATTCTGATAGGTTTGCCTTTATAGGTTACTTGACCTTTTTCCTTTGCTTCTCTTAATATTTTCTCTTTATTCTGTATGATTTTTATGTGGCAAGGAGACCTTTTTTTTTTGGTTCAGTCTATTTGGTGTTCTGTAAGCTTCTTGTACTTTCGTTGGCAAGGGAAAGTTTTCTTCTATGATTTTGTTGAATATGTTTTCTGCGCCTTTGAGTTGGATTTCTTCACCTTCTTCTATACCTATTATTCTTAGGTTTGGTATTTTCATGGTATCCCATATTTCCTGGATATTTTGTGTTAAGGATTTGTTGGACTTAAGATTTTCTTTGGTTGATGAGTCTATTTCTCCTAGTTTATCTTCAACTCCTGAGATTTTCTCTTCCATCTCTTGTATTCTGTTGGTTATGCTTGCATCTGTAGTTCCTGATCGTTTACCCAACTTTTCTATTTCCAGCATTCCCTCAGATTGTGCTTTCTTTATTATTTGTATTTCAGTTTTTAGGTCTTGAAGTGTTTCCTTGAAAGATTTGTTGATATCTTGTATTTTTGGTTTGTTTTTCTTCCATTTCTTTAAGGGATTTTTCTCATATCCTCTTTGAGGCCCTCTATCATTTTCATGAAGTTGTTTTTAAGGTCATTCTCTTCTGCTTCATCTGCATTGTGATGTTCAGGTCTTGCTGGTGTATGGTTCCTAGTCTCTGGGGGTGTCATATTGGGTTTTCTGTTGTTGCATGTGCTTTTATATTGTCTTCTTCCCATCCTTTCTTCTGGTGGGTGTAACAGGAGTCTCTTCCTCTCCTGGTGGGTATGGGACCAAGGTTCGCTTCTGGTAGATGCAAACAGTTCCAATACTCTGATGCCTGTCCTCTTCTCCTGGATGGAGGCAGGACTGTTACTGGGGCCTTGGCAGTCTCTGGGTGTGTTGGATCCTGCCAGCCGAGTTTGGATCCCGTGAGCAGACCTCTGGTGTCAGGTGTCCCCGAGTAGGGCAGGGGAACCTGAACCAGAAGCAGTCCCTGACCTACCTGGGCCAGAAATTACAATTTTAAAAATAATTTTAATAAAATTAAATTTTATTAAAATAATTTTTATAATTTTAAAATATTTAAATTCTAGTACAAATAATTGGGATGGGAAGGAGTTTGGTGTTGCATAGTTGACATCAATAATGGGGCAGTTGTTCAGACCAAAATGTCAGAAGCAGCCAATTTCTGCATAACTTAAGTTGGGAAGTTAGAAATCAGTGTGGTGTGTTCACACACTTCAGTGTGTGTTCATTGCTGTTCTCCTTGCAGTGACAAAATGCCTAACAGGAAGCAAGTTAAAGAAGGAAGTGCTTGCTTTGGTTCACAGTACAAGGGGACACAGTTTATCATGAGGCAAGATTCTGTAGCAGAAATCTGAGGCAGCTGGTCACAGTGCATCTGCAGTCAGGAAGCAGAGAGAGAGATAGAGAGAGAGAGAGAGAGAGAGAGAGAGAGAGAGAGAGAGAGAGAGAGAGAGAGAAAGAGACAGAGAGAGACAGAGAGAGACAGAGACAGAGAGGGATGAGTGTTGGTGTTCACCTCACTTTATCTTTTTCTTTGGAGTCCAGGACCCCAGCCCCTCGAACGGTATTATCCATATTTAGGATGAATCTTCCCACCTTAATTAACCGAATCTAAAATACCCCTCACAGACAAGCGCAGAGCCTTATCTCTTCGGTGAGTCTAGAGCTGTCAAGTTGATGGTCAACATTACCTATCACAGGGAATCATAAAGCAGTAAAATGGCAGAAAATCAGGTCAGAAGAATAAGGATGGATGATAGCAATCTAACTTTGGGTTAAAATAAGAGGAAATCCAGATCTCCTCTTTACTCAGTATGTAGGACACTTTAGAATATTGTCCCAGCATTTGGAGGGAATTCAAGGTCAACAGAGTAGTAGCATGGGTCTGTCAGCAAAGAAATCACTCTGCAGGGTGCATATAGAGGAAGGAATGTCAAGGTCTGTGTGTCACAACTAAATTCTGATTCTGGGAAAGGTCTCAGAAGCCAGGGCTTTAACCGTCACTGGCTCTGTGGGAGAGACCCTGAACTTGGCTACATGAGAACTGTACTCACCAAGAGGACACTCAATACAGGGCAGAGTGACTTCTCTAAGCACTAATTCTGCGGAACAAGCTGTCCCTCAGCCCTATCCAGTTTTCCATGCCTACCTAGTAACACTCATATTTTTCTAAGCAGCTCTTTTGTTATTTAAAAATGGTGTGTGCTTATAAAAGAAAAAATTAAATGCATAATGTAGAAAAAAAGGAACAAACATTATCTGTGCTTCCATTACTTGGGGCTACATTGTGGAGCATCTCATTCCAGCCTTTTCCATATGCGGTGCCTGTTGTTTAAACTCAAGTCTCTCTCAGCACAGCCTCTCACTTGAAACCTTTTATGAATGCATAAAATGCATTTCAGATGACTGAAATCCATCTGTTTATCCACTGATCCATGTACCCACCCATCCATTTAATGCATCCATCATCTGTCTGTCTTTCTGTCTGTCTTCTTCATCATCATCTATTTCACCTCTACTTCACAGAACATATAAGAACACACACACACACACACACACACACACACACACACACACACACACACGTATTTCAATGGTTGGCAATTTTGTCTGTTTCAAAAGGTTTTACTTTTATACCTTTAGAAACCATCTTAAGGCTTTGTCAGTATTCAAATTGTTTTCTTCCAAGGTCTCCTTACATTTGTTTTCCAGTCTACCTTCCAATCAAGCCTCTTCCCGACCTTCACAAGCATCAAGCAGACTAATTTTTAGACAGCTCAGCTGATTTCCACTGATCTATTGAATGCTGTCAGCAGTCTCCTCACTAACAAAAGGAAGAGCTATGACAGTGGGTCCTGGAACAGTGCCATCTCATGTTTCTTTGGGGATCACCGGCCTGTTAGCAATTCTCTCCATGAGAACCAGGCCCCTGGGCAGGTGAGGAAATGAAGCTCTGAGGTGGGTAGGGCTGAGGCCTGAAGATTTAAAAGGCAAAGGCTCCAGTCAGGCAGGGTCTAATCTTAACTGAAGCCTTCCTAGAAAGGGGAATCAGACATGAGCTACCAGGTGCAGAGGAGGGCTGGTGTTGACCACACAGTAGCTACATCACTCATCAAGTGCTCTGGAACCTTTATAGATTCATTGATCTTAGGCAGGGTCGGCCCCACCAGCCCAGGAGACCAATTGTGAGTTCGTTGGCAGGCATAGCTGTACTAGCCCCACTAGTTAGTTACTGGTGTTTGCTGACCTGGTCAATGAAACCTTAGAGTTGGCTGAATTGGACAGACCCAGCTGACCTTTTGCCCACTCTTTGCTTTTTTTCCTACCTGAACTGAAGATGAAATGCCAGCAGCTTAGTAGCCACCCTGTGGTTATGTTTTGACTAGTGTGAGAACAAGAGCCGATATCCGAAGGAAGGCTGAGCAGAAAGATGGATTCTGTCCTTCAATCTGGGTACTGGGCCTGCCTATTCCTGGGCTTGCTATGTGGAAAAATAGCCACATATGTGTTTATAATATACTTGTTCACTTTTCCATTATGTGCATTTGAAAGCATTCCTATTCTACATTAGTCTATATTATTCCTATGCTAGCTAGCCTCTATAACAAACATTCTCCAAGTATCAATAGGTAAGCACAATAAAGTTTATGACCTCATTCATTCTGTCATGGCTTGGGCAGAGGACTCACAGTCTAGGCTCTTCCATCTTATAGGGTTACATTTTGCAACATATGGTCTCTAAGGTTGTCGTGACAACCATATCTATGATTTTGTGGGCAATCCTGAAAGTGGTAGGCATCACTTTTGTTCAACATCTCTTTGGCTGAGACCCAGGCTTCTGACCTCAAACGAGCACAAGTTGTGGTTTTTCTGGTTGCCCGGAGGAAATGCATGAGTGAGTCAGTAGCCAGTATCTATTGCTCAGGCATTTCAAAAGCCTCCCTCTGAGCCATGGAGAGATATAGGAACCAAGGTAGAATTTAGTTTGGCTCTTCAACCAGCTATAACTCCAGTGAGCCTTCGCAAAGGCTGATATTCTCCATTTTTATCTATGAAAATGGCTATTCCACTGGGTCCTTCTGTGATGCACTGGATGGGAGAAGTCACCTTCCCCCTTGATCAAGGGTTCCAAAGTGCTGTGAAATTGGCTTGCTTCTGTGGCACTCACAGCTTCAGTAAAGGGAACCAGGATCATGGGATTGAAAGGATCCAGGTTCAGATTCTGGCCCTGCCACTCCAAGATTCAGAAAATGGTGTGTTCTGGGTGTCCAGCCAGTGCCTGCTCTCCTGGCTTCCCACCTTCCCTGAGAGGCTCTGCTCAGTAACTGGGCCTATGGTTTGTCTGGTGGTAGAGACTGGGAATCATGAGGTCACAGTGTCAGGTTGGGGCTAGAGAAGCTGAAAGAGGCAGCACATTGGGTCTGGGATCCAGGGAGGAACCCAGATGGTTGGGAAAGTGAGTGCAGCCAAGTAGTGGGACCCTGAGCTAGCAGCCTTGGAGGAATTGGGTGGATAGCAGTTGAGGTTGAGGTCATGTCTGCATTTGCCATTTTCCCCAGGTGTCCCAGCCTTAGTGTAGAAGGACTTCAATGTCCAAATGGCTTCCGCAGGTGATAATGGTGCCTACTGAGCATTGGGATATGGCATTGTGTAAGACTTATCTGGGACCCAGGGAGTTGGGACAGTGGTTGACTAGGACATGCTTTTCTCGGATAGAGGTGGGGGCTTCTCAGAGAAGCAGACCTTGCCTTGTAAGACCTAGACTGAGAGCCAGAATTGCCCCCACCACATGATTCTGCCCAAATTCCATTGACCAGACTCTGACCAGAATGACCGTGGGACAGAGTAGGAGTGAATGATGAGTGATGGTCCATCTAATCAACTGCCAGGTTTAAGAGTGAATGTCATTCAAGGCCAGAGTGAGCATCCACACCTGAGCTCTTCCCTTTAAGGACTAGATCTGGCAGCTTTTACAAAGATGACCCAGAACCCTAACTCTTTCTAGAAAGGGAAACCATACCTCTTGTTTTACTCCAGCTTGTGCTATCACACCGTTACCTGTTGCTCAAATCAGTTCCACAGCCCACTCTGACAGTCCACTCTTGGGTAGTAGGGGATTCAAAGGTCAGTGGTCTGTCCTGGTCTATGAAGTATGTCTGGGCTGAGCTAGGAGTTGAGTGGGTATGTGTCCACAGCTCTGTGTTTACATCGTGTCTAGCTTGTAGATCTGAGACATAGGGGGGAGAGGGCAGAAGATCACAGTACCCAAAAACTGCAAAGAAAGCTTAGGAGAAGAGACCCAGTTCCTGGGACCCAGTGCTCCCTTGTCCACTTCTGGAAATGTATAAATGGTGGGAAGGTTGCTAGGCTTGGTGACTATCATCCTCCGGCAAGTTTAGTGAGTTTACTAAAATGGCAGGCATCAGCCCAGCGAGGGGCCAATTGGTCCACTTCTTCCTCTTTTTCCCTCTTTAATTAAAAGAATTATATTTCTTTATTACTTATTCTCTTTCTCTCTGTCTTTCTCTCTCTCTCTCTCTCTCTCTCTCTCTCTCTCTCTCTCTGTGTGTGTGTGTGTGTGCATGCACACACATGACCCATGATACATGTACACAGAGCCCAGAAGACAGTCTGAGAGAGCTGATTCTCTTCCTCCATCATGCAAATTGAACTCAGTAATTGAACTCAGGCCATCAGACTTAGCAACAAGTGTTTTTAACCTCTGATCCATCCCATCTGTCAGAAATGTGTCATTCTGAAGATGTCCCCCTGGTCCAATGAGAAACATGAGATAGCAAAACTATTACTGGGCCACCGGGTTTCCTTGTATGGTAAGTTTAGCCCTGTCATGGGCTGTCTCCATCATGAGGATGTACAATAAGGCGACAGACTCTTAATTCCACAGGCTGTTACTGTAAATGCTGACAGGAGCCTGAAATGATCTAGTCCCACCTCTTCCTCTGACAGGACTACTTGTGGTTCTTGGCATTGATCTTGTTAGGACTGATGGCCCCTGCATGGAACTCCTGCATGTATGGCCTGTGGATTCCTGGGTGAACTTTGGGCAGCCGACTGTACCTGCCACCCCTTAAAATGACCTTGGAGAATGATGTCTCGGGGCCTCTAAGTAGGACATTTATATTCACAAGGAAGCAGCAATTGCAGCCCTTTGGGGCTATAAAAAGGTTCTTGCATAGGGCTATGTGACTCAGAAATCAATACCCCGTGAGGGCTAAGTGTTAGCAAGCAAGGTGCTGTTTATTTCAGGTTTGCCTCCAAAATTAGATAAATTAATGTAATGCATTCTCTCAGCTCATTTCCATACACCACTAATTTGCTTTTAGGGGAAAATGCTATAAAAGCCAGTATGGTGGAGGTACAGGGTCTGACCTATTTTCTAATGTGTGGGCCTGTAGTTATGGGTGCTGCACTTTTCAGAACAAATTAAATGTCTTCAGCCTGCATGCAAATGAGCCAATGGCCCAAGAGAGAGTTCAAGTGACTTGCGAATTCTGGGGACATGTTGTGCTTCTAATGGCATCTGACCCTTAGACAGTTTGTCCTCTTCCAAATAAGCAACACATGGATGAGTCTGGAGTCCAGGGACTGTCCACAGCTCGCAGGGACATTGGGAAGAAGCCATGCTTAGGCAGGGAGCTACTCCCCCGCCCACACCCGGGGCACTTCTGGATGAGCCAACTACAGAGTCTGAGGGATGGTGGCAGAGAGGAGTGACCTGCTGCCATCCATCTTCATGCTGTATTAGACCCATGGCCCAATCCAGGTCACATGATGCTGAATCATTAAAATACTTCACTGTCCCCACAGCATTGCAGACAGACGAGGACCGAGCTGTCCAGTGCAGCGGGGAAAGAGCAGGGCTGTGACTAATCCCCTGGCATGCTCTGCTAGCCAAGGTCAGTGCTCAGCAGCTCTCCACTTTGTGGAGAAGCCCAGAGAATAGGCCAGCAGCGCTCAGTAGGGTCTCATTTGGAGTGGGGTGGAGGTATATGCAGCTGAGTCTTCCCTACCATGGCCAAAGGTGACCGATCTCTGGAATGAGGTGTGAAATCACCCATTCAGCTGATTCAGAAAGACTGAAGCTGAGTGTGTTTTCACATGTGCATATACATGCATGTGCATGTATGTGAACGTGTATGTTCTGGTGGAGAACTTGAATCATTGGAAACAAGGGTGAATTAGGAGGTAGAAGAAATAAAAAGCAAACAACAACAACAAAACCCACTGGATTCTCCTACCAACCAGGGTAAAACTTCATGGACATTTGTGTCCTTGTGGTTTCATGGGAAGGCTTTCTCTTCAGGCCTTCCCAAACCCACAGTCTTAAAAGGACACCCAGAACTTCTTCCCATCTGAATATTCAATGTGATAGCTACACATGCATGACACCCCTTCGGATATGGCACCTGCAGGTAGGATTCAACTGAGCATCTGTACCAGATGAATCGTGGATCCAGGCTCAGAAAACAGGTTCCCTGGCTCTGAATCTTGGTTCTGCTTGTTAGCCAGGAACGGTGCTCTCCACAAGTAAGCCTGCAGCATTTTTTCATTAGCTGTTGCAAAGCTCTATTAACTTGTAAACCCGGTTGCTGGGTCTCCCAGAAAAGTGACAGGCATAGTTTGCCTATCAGGAGGAGTATGGGGGATCTCAACACTGAGTGTAAAGTGGAGATAAGCCAGGGTGTACAGCAATGGAGAGAAGATAACTTCCAGGCTTTTCTAGTGGTGTCCTGAGGGAACCACACCCCCCCCACCAGACCTCCGCCCAACTTATCCTGGGCTACCTTGCCTCTGGCTTTAGTATCTAAATGCCTGAACTCTTCCTGTTTTCTGCCACTTGCCAGGAGATACTTGCTGAGCCAGCCTCACTCATGCATGTTTCCTGAAAGCACCCTGACTCTTAGGGGTCTTCCCCTTGGACCCTCACAGAGTAAACCTACTAATCTGTGCATCCTGAACCTGGATTGGGTTCTCTCACAGGAGTTGTGAGTGGTTGAGGTCTGCTGAGTCTGCTACCCCTTTCTCCAAACCCCCAGCATGGCACCAGCACACAGGGTCTTTGAGAAGGGCAGGTTGGAAGGATAAATGGATACACTGTGTATCATGGACACACACACACACACACACACACACACACACACACACACACACACACACACACACACGCACACCCTCTGAGACAGGGTCTCACTGTATAGCTTAGGCTGGCCAGGAACTTATTGTGTAGACCAGGCTGGCCTTGAACTCATAGCAATCCTCTTGCCTCTGCAGCCCAAGTGCTAGGATTAGACACATGAACCACCTGCCCCAACACTGCATTATAGACACCCAGCCATGTGTTGTTCTGGAGAAGTGTGCCATGCTTCTGTGAATCTATTTTGTTTGTTTTTGAGTTTTTTGAGAGAGAGTTTCACAAACCTAGGCTGAGCTTGGACCTTGATTCTTCCGCCTCAATCTCCTGAGTGTTTGGATTAAAGGTGTGAACTTCCACATCAGGCTCCTGAGAGAGGCAAGGGCTGAGTGACACTGGTGGACTCAGGGATGGAGGAGGGATTTGAAACACTGCTGGGCCTGGGTGTGCCTTCCTAGGAGCAGAAACTTTGAGGGGTTGACAGACAGAAGTAACAATGCCAATTGCCCAATCGGATGTGTGTCAGCTCCGGAAACCACATCACCAAGGGGGATATGTGGCTGAAATTCCTGAAGGAAACCAGAGATTGTTTGACAAAAATACCCTTTCAAAAATAGCAGCTGTTTTTGTTTATCTTCCTAAAGACTGTGGAGTACAACTTCCTGGGTTAGGAAGACACGAGTCTGAATAGCATGGGGGAGAGCTGGACTGCTCTGGCCAGGGCCTGGGGCCATTTTATCTTCAGTGGTACTCCTGGAAGTCTGGGTGTGTTCGCTGATTGTCCCGTGTCAGCTTGTAACTTAACAGCTGGTAGTTTAGGTGACACTTAAGAGGAACCCCTTTCTATACATTTGGGGACTCTGATCTGGAAATACGAAGAAAAGCAAGTTCTTAATTTTTTTTTTTAAATTACGGTTTTAGGGGACCAGAGTGATGGCTCCATGATTAGGAAATACTGGCTATTCTTGAAGAGGATCCAGGTTCAGTTCCCAACATCCCCACGGTAGCTCACAGCCTTCTGTAATTTCAGTTCTAGGCAATCTGACTCCTTCTTTTGGCCCCTGTAGGCACTGCATGCACCTGATTCACAAGCATACACACAAGTAAAATACCATACACATGAAATAAAAAATAAAAATAAACTATATATATATATTTTTTTTTATTTAGTGTGTGCAGCAGGGGAAGGAATTGAACTCATATTTTCAGTCTTGGCAGCAGACACCTTCACCTGCTTGAGCCATCCTGTGGCCCACAAGGGTTTTTTGTTTTGTTTTGTTTTGTTTTTTTTCAAGAGATTTTTCTTCACCAAAGATGACTCACCTTACTTTCCACTGGATTTGAAAGTGAGAGTTTTTGGAAGTGGGCGTTGCTGAATTTGAGGGCTCTGTAAGAGGGAATGTTAGAGTTTCCAGCCTTGGGCCTGTCCTGTCTCAACCCTGTCCCTTCCTCCCCTGCCTTCTATCCTCCTTTCTGTCCTGCCTCCTCTTTTTGCATATGATAAGTAGAGGGGGAAAAAAACTCCCAGAGCCCCACAAGCTAAGGTCTACAATGTGATTCCATTGCTTTCCAGCTGTGGGATCTTCATTAAGGAACTTATACCTGTGGCCATAAGTTTTCATCCATGAAATGGAGTAACAGTCCTGACCTTGTCTGGGAGACATTAAGCATGGCCTTGGAGAGAATTTTCACCTTAGGTTTGTCCCATGGGGCTGTCTGTGATGGAGATGGTGTCTGCCAAGCCAAGCCCTGGTGGCTTAGCCGCAAATGATGCTGCAGGTGGTATGTAGGCCTCAGATCATTGCAGCCCAGAGCACCCAGAGTGTGCTCAGGCCCACACAGCCATCAGTACCTGTGTTGGTTCTACCTTGGCTAGAACTTTGTTCTACCTGCTGTTGGCTTTCTTGACTTGAGTCTTCTTCAGCAGCTTCCAGTCAGAGGTAGCCCTTGGTCAGCAGAGTTATTGGCACTGCTGCTGGTTTTTGTTTTGTTTTGTTTGTTTGTTTGTTTTGTTCTGTTTTCTTGGTGTGAGGGTGGTGTGGGAGAGCGGTTTCTGAAAGCTCTGCCTTGCACCACACTGTATTTGTGGTTAGAAAAACAAAAATAATGAATGGCATTTAGGGAAAAAAGAGCTCTTGCTTAGTGTTTTGCTTGCTGTTCTTATCAGGCATCATGATGGTGCTGGAGGAAGCCAGGAAAGGCTGGTAAAAGGGCTGACAGAGAGCAAAAAGCCCCTCTCCCTGCAAGAGCTCCTAGGGCCACCTGTAGGAATAGTGTCTGAGTGTGGCTTCAGCAGGACCAAAGACAGGGACGTGCTTGGTGATCTCCCCACTCTCTGCTCCTTGGTGTTTTATTAGCCACTCCCTCTTCCTCTTAGGGAGCTGTTCCATCCCATCTCAGACTCTGGCCCTTCTGCCTTGCCTCTTGCTCATGGGCTGCCACATTTTGACCCAACTCTTTTGCTTCTGCGGACACTGTGACCCAAAAGACATTTTTGAATGGGAGCATTTTAATCAGGATTATCTTACAGAATGGATTCCCATCTAGAGAGTACCAGAACTCCAGTGGGAGGTCTGTTAAGCCAGCTTTATCCCAGTATCAATTTTCCATATGACACAGTTAAACCATCTCCAACGTTATATCCATTTTGCTAAAAATCTTTTCATGGAGATCAATTCCTTTGCCTTTAGAATCCTATGGTACAGTTTGACAGCATAAACTAGCTTTTCTTCTCTATCAGACTTTCTCAACACTGCTCCTGCCATCTTAAGCTGCCCCAGCTTCCTGCGGGGAACATTCTCCTGGGTCATGTTGCAGTGTGTGGTCTTCCTTAGAGGATCTAGAGAGGGAAGTGAGTCCCAGAAGGGGATGGTGGGGTCTTGATGCAGAAATAGCTGTAGTTTAGAAATGAGTAGGGGAGGGCAAATAGCATGGTGCCCAGTTGGCCACCAGATCATCAAATGACACAGTCTGAGTCAAAACTGTCTCCTTCCTTAGTGCCACATGGGGGCTTGTCCTGGAACATTGGGGACCATGAGTTGCCACCTGGGAGTGAGGAATAAAAGGCGAGACTGGGGGTTTTCAGTTGTCATCTTTCTGTTTGAACAAACAGAGCTTGTCTCAGTAGGCACAGTAGTGGTGTGCGTGCATGTGTGTGTGTGTGCGTGCGTGCGTGCGTGCGTGCGTGCGTGCGTGTGTGTGTGTGTGTGTGTGTGTAGGACTAACGGAAAACAAGGGACCAACACAGACTCAGGGCATTCATAATTTGGACTCTGGATCCAGCTGTACCTGGGATGAGACCATCTCTTCAGGTGGTCCTGTCACACTAGCTAATGGAGCATCCCAACCTTAGATAATAAATTTCAGGTACATGCTGATGTACCAAAGACATCATCCTCAGTACTTCAGTTCTATGTCCCCAGGGTTATGGCACATGACCATTTCATGTACTGATGACCCCAAATGTCTTGAGGGTTCTCCTTTTTTCTTCCTTGGTACCTATTCTGCCCATGGCTGGCCCAGCATTTCTTTCTAGTTCCTTCCACAGGTGAGTGCCCAATGTATTGGAGAGTGGGTGGGGAGGATGGTGTGCAGGACAAACTTCTTGAGTGTCACCAGGCCTCAGTTGGCCTGTCTGGAGAACAGATTCATCACACTATGGAGTTCAGCACATGCCTTCTGTGTCACCTCAGGTATCAGCTGGAGACAGGATGGGCTCCCTAGTAGACTCCACTAGCATGGTGAACTCTGGAGTCCACAAACTGTTGTGTGGTCAAGGGGTGCTGTACCATGCTCTGGGTCACATGCCCATCTGTAATGATTTCCAGCTCAAGTGTGTGTTGCCATCAGGGACTGAGGAGCTGAGACAGAGTTCTTTGACATAGTATATTCAAAGCTTAGAGGTCATATTTGGAGCACTAAGAAGGAAGTCTCATTGTTTTGGTTAAACAAAGAGAATAAATAAGATTTGTCCTGGTTGCTAGGGGCCTAAGCAATGTACTTTCTCATGGGTGGATGAGGGTGACAGTTACACATCTGGAGTAAGAATCTGCCACAATAAATTGTCACCTGTCACCATTCTGGTCTACCCACCTCACCTGGATCAGACTGAACCTGACACAGGACTTTTCTGTCCTGTTCTCACACAGCACAGTTGGAATGCCACACAGGAAATGGGTCATCTTCCCACAAAGAACACGTGTCATGTTGCAGAGAACATGCTCCGGGGGTGGTGAGGTTGCATAACACACATGGATTTTCCCAAGCTGCTATCGAATGCTCTGCTGTGGAGTAGGGCAGGGGTCAGTGGGGGCTCAGGAGCCCACATGCTTTCCTGAAAAAATCTATCTTCATCATTGGAGTCCTGAGCCAAAGAGCCCTTAGGTGTGTGTTGATCTGGGCTGTGTGGGAGAGAAACCCTTCATGCTAGTCTCTGCTTACAGTGATTGTGAAGAGCAGGAGACTTGGGTACGATGATACTCTCCAAGGAGCTGTTGTGCTGTTTCTTAACTGTGTGACCCTGGACAACTCACTTAACCCTACTGAGCTCCAGTCTTCATCTTTCTGCCTCTTGTTAGCATCAAGGAAGTCCCCCCTTTCTTTCCATTGTGAGGTTAGTTGTGTCAATATTGCAAAATCCCACCTCACCCGGGGTACTAGGGTGCTAAAGCATTGCTGGATCTATCCAGGATGGTTGAAAGCTATTGGAATTGTTCTGTCTTGAGCTCTGGTGAAGTCCACATGAAAACATTTGTTTTCTGTGAATGACTAGAACTGTCAAGGGCAGGCCAATTCACAGCCTTGGGTAGGAGATGGTTGCAGAATCTCCCCTTTGCTGGCAGCTAGCCTGATGGTCCTCCTGTCTGCCCAGATGGTTTGGATACTGTTTAGAAGTTCCTAGGATACTTCAGCAACTACAGACACACTCCATGCACAGCCAGTGACCTCTGGATGACCTTGCTGACCCTCAGCTCTTCTCAACGAGGCCATAGGGGAGCACCTTACCATACTTGTTCAGCAGAAGGGTGGGATGGCTACAAACAGAATCCTTCATTTACTCCCAACTGGCCCTTCCCTTGACAGTTTTGGATTTTTATTGTATGTAGAGGTGGAACTGGTCACACGAAGAGGAGCTCTCAGTGCTACAGTGGTAGTGGTGGCAGCAGGGGCAATCATGGGGGTGGCAGCAGAAATAGCAAGAGGCTGGCTGAAGGGTTCAAGAGCAAGGTTAGGAACAGAGATGTCAAAGGGAAGCAGAGACACAGAGAAAGCTATGAAGAATTGAAGATATGGGACTGTAGGTCTTGGTTGCTGGAATTGGTCCAGAGAGCAGTCAAGCCCTAAGAGCCTTGGCCCTGACACCAAAGCCCAAGAGCTAAAACCCTAGGGCCCAGGGTCCCAAGACCTGAGCCAGAAAGCTATGACAATAGCCACTTTTAAGAGCCATGGGTCTTAACATAGAAAGTGGGGGGCAGTCACACTAGCTAGTGCTGAGTGCTGCTGAGAGCTAAGGAGTGTACTAGCTGTGCCCAGCTGCTGGCAAAGCCCAGGACAAGTCCTCACAATTTAGCAGCAAGTGCTTTACCCAGGGAGACATTTCCCCAGTTCCCAAATCATATGTATTTTGTATGTTTGTTCTGTTTGTGGTTTTGTTTTGTGTTGATGTGTGCATGTGTTCTTGTGTATGGGGTATGTGTATATATATATATATATATATATATATATATATAATATATATATATATATATGCACGTGTATGTGTACATGTTTACCACTTTCTGGCCTCAGAATAGCTGCTGTACTTCCAGCCTCTGGTTTGTGTTCTGGTGAGAAAGGAGAATAAAGGACTCTTCTTGTCCCAGTTCCTGGGGGATGATTGTCCCTTGCTTCAGTGGGGTCTAGGCAATGGGTTATTTGATCTCTTGGCATCTTGAGCAGAGCAAGGAAAGGAGAGGGCATGGTGGGTATCTTTCAGATGGCAAATCCTCGGGGTCTGTGTGGGGCTTTGGAGAGGATGTGTGTGCCCTTTTTACCCTGGATCCTGATTTTGACAGAGTGCTGGAAGATGAAGTACTTTTTCTCAGCTGTTGAAGTCAGGTAGGGGATGGATTTACAAAAGGCGAGGGATATTATTTCACTGTGAAAAATGGGCCTTAAAATTAATTTTCTTCTTGATTCTTCTTGATGGGATTGCCTTTGTGTCTTCACATCTCAAGCAAAGCTTCCCTGAAGTCACCAGCATGGGCCATTCGGAGCCACCCTATCTATGGACTTCCTCTAGCCCGGGGGCTTCGTGCAGGCCGGGAATACTCAGCAGTGCCCCCCAGGTACATGATAGAAGATTGTGTTCCCTGGAGATGGTGAGCTGGTGTACTTGCCCTCCTTACTCCCACCTAGCCCTCAATGACATCACCACCGAGGCCCTGAAAGGTGCACCAGAGTCTCCTGTGTCTCTCCTGTGAGACACAGCCAGTTCAGTATGGCTTTGCTTCTTGGTGCATTTTTAAATTGTGTTCTTCTTGATCAAATGTGGAGCTCATGTTACTTTATTAAGCAGAATGCCTGGGGTGTTTATGGAAAGAAGGCTTCCCCAGGGCTCCTGACTGTTGACCCACGGTGGCTGTAGATTATGCAGGCTCAGGAGGGCGAGGAAGACCTTCATTAATTTCACAGCCATGACTGTGTCTCCTCTCATAGCCAGCAGCCCTCCAGCTGGTCTCAGCAGCTAATGAACATCAACCTCAAACTGGGGGTGGGACTGGGAGCATGGGGATGCAATCATCATTTCTTCCAGACTTTAATTGAGGCAGATCACAAGATGTTTGGGAGTAGGGAGGGGATAGATTTGTTAGGCAGCCACCTCAAGGACTAATCACATTTGCCTTTTGATTTCTGGGTATGAGTTAGTGCAGGCTAGTACCAGGCTGGACTGCAGGTGGTAGCCGCTGATCTGTGGGTCTCTACGGCTGAGGATGGCGGCTTGTGATTTACTTTGATGTGAGAAGGAAGGATACATTGAATAACAACCCTTTGGAAAGTGAGAATTAAACCGATCTTGTTGCCCAGCCTCCTCTGCTTTATGGACTTTCCAGGGACCTAGCCAACAAATCTCAGACTTGCTGCAGACTATCGGCACAGGGTGGAATAGATAGCCCTGGCTGGCTTTTGATGGCTGCCTTGCCTGATGCTTTGACCAAGGGTGCCATCAATCTTGAAATTTTCAGAAAATTGTATGGATTTTGTAGGGGAAGAGACTGGCTGTATTTGTGGGCTAGAGAGCCTTATAAATTAAAAGCATGGCTCCCCGCAGTATTTTTGACATTCTTCATGGAATTTTCCATCAATCCTTCAATAATGTCTAGCATTAATTTGTGCGCTTCCTCTGCATCAGGCAACCACACTGAGCCTTGCCGGGATGGAACTCATTCATTAAATCTTCCATGTATTTGCACAGGGGTTGGGATGGTAAGGGGTATTCAGGAGGATGTTTCAACATTATCCTAACCTGGAAGGAGAGGAGATGTGGGCCGCAGGAATTGAGACACTTACCCGAGAGCACATGAAAGAAGTTGGGCTGAGATGGGAACTTCAGGAAGGTGAGGACCGTTGGTGCTGGGGATGGGATGTGGGTGTTGGGGCACTGGGAATCTCTTTTCCAAACCTCAGCTTTTTATGCTTGTGAAATCAGGACCATTGTTCAGATGTTTTGTGCCTTCAGGGCTATCATTGTTTGTTTTATATCACTTTGATCTGGGTGCCCACATACTTGGCTGAATGTTATTTATAGGTGTGTCTGTGGCACTTCCAGATGAGCAACAGAAGGACTGGTCTCAAAAGCCTTACCTGCCCAGCATGGTGGGCCTTATCCGACCATGGGCGAAATGAAAGGGCAGAGGGAGGAAGCATATGGCCCTTTGTTGGCTGACTCTTGGAGCTGGGCCATCACAGCCTACCTCCTTCCCTCACACTTCGCCTCTTTTGGCTCTTGAACCTCCAACCTTAGAGTCAATGACAGCAATGCTGTCCAAGGTCACCAGCTTAAGAACAGCAGCCTGTCTGGGCGGTCTCAGTTTCTTACTGTCCACAGGGGGTTGAATCCAGCACTGCTTTTAGGCTTCCAACCCAATGTGTGCTTGAATCCCTACGTACAATGGTAGAGTTCTCATTCACAACTCATGTATGTCCCTTCCCTGTAAGATTGTGTAATCTCATATGTAAAAGGCTTGACCATCAGCCTTCAGTGCTGCTGGGAGATGATGGGACCTTTAAGAGATGGAGCTGAGTACAGGAAGTTAGGTCATTGAGGGTATACACTTGGTGTTAGGTCTCAAACCCAGGACAAAAGGCTGAGGTGCCTGTTTAACATATCAAAGCAGACCTGGTCACCAGGTTCTCCTAGCATCCCTCAGTCCCTACAGGGTCTTCCTGGCTGCCATATCCTTCTCCCTACCCTAAACTTCTCCATCCCAGGTATTGGGCTGGGCTGCCTACCCTTCCCTATACAATTCAACAATTTTGGTTATATGGCCTTTGATGGGGGAGGTCCTTCTGTATATATGTTTCTCTTATTGGTTGAGCACTGTTTGGCCAATAGCCAGGCAGGAAGCATAGGCAGGGCAACCAGATGAGGAGAAGGCTGGGAAAAGGAAGGAGAGAGAGACCAAGAGGAGACGCCATGTAGAGACTGGGGAGATAGAACTTGCCAGGCATTCTCTGGTAAGATAAGGCCATGTAGAAATATATAAATTAGTAGTTATGGGTTAATAATTAAGAGAGAGCTAGCCAATAAGAAGCTTGAACCATCGTCCAACAGTTTAATAATTAATATGTCTCTGTGTGCTTATTTGGGGCTGAAGAGTGGCAGGACCTGGCCGGAAATAAACTTTCGTCTACAGGCCTTTTTGTCTACTCTTTACCTTCCTGGACTCTTGGTCTGGCTCTCCCATGTCCCCTCCCTCTCTCCTCACATGCCCAGCTTAGCCCGGTCATGCTCAGTCTGGACTCTCCCAGATGTCCCTGCCTCTGACTATACTCTCCCTTTTATCTACAATTAACTTTCTCTCCCACCCATACCTAGGAGCAGTCACGTCCTTCCTTTTTGTTTCTTTGTTTCATTTATCTGGTGCCAAAACCCAAAACCAGCCATGTCCTTCCTTCCTTTTATAATTATTTTAAAAAATTGATTTGGGATATTTGTCTCTCTTTGCTTCCTGGCCACCACAGGGGAAAAGCCCTCTCAAACACAAGCTCCTGCCATCACACACTCTGATTCCATAGGCAATATGAAACTATTAGCCAAAATAAGTCTTTTATTATCTCAGGTATTTTGTCATAGTGATGAAATCTGACTAATATATGCCATATATTTTAAATCATCTCTATATTATTTTTAATGCCTGATGCAATGTGTATAGTTATTACATTGTGCCACTTAGATAATAATATTCAACAAGAGAAAAAATGTCTGTACATACTTGGTACAGACATCATTTGAAAAATAATTTTGAGCCATGAATGACCTTATCTACCAATGTGGAGCCAACAGATATGGAGAGACAGTGGTGGGCACTTTCTGTGGGCTGTCTCTTTGGAGAACTCTCAGTGACATAAAGAGTATAGTTTTGGGTCTTGCCATTAAGGACTAGAGGGAGAATTCCTACCAGACAGAAGGAAATGCAAATATGCCTTTTTTCCCCCACCCAAGGCATTTTCTACAGGCAGAATTCAGCCACTCTTGTTATTCTAGAATGTTTTTCCACTAATGGAAACTGTTTTTCAGCCTTGTCCCTATTGTGTGGTGGTACTTCACTGTTCTACTGCTAACTGCGGGTGGAAGGACAATGCTGGATTATCGAGTCAGAAGCCAGCAATACAGTCCTGAGACATGTTGGGAGACTGGGAACACAGCAGATTCCCCAGGAGTTGCAGAAGAGTCAATAAGGTTTTTCTACACCCAGAACTTTCAGGAGCTCATTTTGACAGGGGCTCACAGGCCTTGAAAGAACTTGCAGAGACCACCTTCCTACCTACTGCCAAGCACTGGCCTCCTTGCTCCAGCTACTCTGTCATGTGGCCTTCATCTATGCCCCTTTCATCTGTAACTGAATCTCTGAAATGACCGCCCATCACTCTTCTCAGCTTCTGTTCGTTAGAGAAGTGTCACCCGTGCTGGACCCAGCCGTGGGGAGGGCTACTGTGGAGGTTTTCTGTTAATGCTCCTGCAAAGGAGGTGTGGGAGAGCTCCATCATCCAGGCTGGGGTTGTAGCTCAGAGTGCTTACCTAGCATGGTGAGGCCCTGACTACCCTTGACCCTACCCTGGAGTACTATGGAAGGATGCTGTAGGGATGACACATGACAGGGTATGTGTGAGAGCCAAGCTTATACTTGTCAACCCAGCCATCGAAAATCGCTTTTCATGACTGTCTCTCCAAGTTAGAAATTCAACCATGCAGCCTCTGTTTCTCCATGTTCAGAGGACTCTGCAGATAAAATGATGTTTATGTAAAGGAGCCTGGAATAGAGAGGTCTCCGTTCAAAGGGAGGCAACATAGGGCCATCAGTCTGGACTAGACGCACTGTTAATAATTGCCGTGTGGGCGTGAAAGTGCTTAGACTATGGGATGCTTAGGGAAAAATGGGGCTTTTTGCATTGAGTCTCAGTCATTAGCAAAATACCACATTGAAAATTAGTCAGGAAAGGTAATTAGTGTCAAAGAGCAATTGTGGTATCGTTACGGTGACGGATGTTGGTGCAGGGTGTGTGCTAATGACTTATGGAATTTTCTTTCAGGAGACAATTGGTGCAATTTGGTGGTCAGCAGACAGTCTGCAAATCAATCACCATGATAGTCAATAATTTATCATTTCTATTTAAAGTATGGAGTCTGCATCAGCTTAAACAGAAGGGAGTTCTGATGGGGGCTGAGAGTTGGCATTCAACAAAATCCTGAGCCTGTGCTGTGTCTATTTAAGTGGTACCATTTTATTCCCTGAGCAGAGCCAACAAAAAAAGCTGTGGAAGGATTTGCCTCTGATTCCATCTTGGGGTGGAAGCAGCTATGTGCTACTGGCTGAAGACAAATCAGGATTTCAATGTTAAGGTTTTACAAGCCCAACTCTGGAGAATAGAAAGAGCCCCAGCACCCAGCTTTATCAGTAGTGAACTGAGGTGAAGTGGGAAGGATTAGATTCCATCACTGGGAGGATGTTGGTTCAGAGGACCATAGACCTTTCTGACCTTAGAGTTCTGACCTTGACCTTGGGTGCCATTGTTTCAGCATGCATACTATAAATAGCAACAACAGCAGTAGTGACAGTTACAACCTGTACCAAGAGCTTCCTATATACCTGGTGCTTGTATGAGCTGTTTCAACTTGACCTTCACCCATGTACAGAGGAGCAAGATTTCCAAGATCACAGATCAAGGAATTACTAAGCTGTTTTTCTATCCCAGATATTAGTCTCCTATTGACTTGCTGAATGCAGGAAATGGTGCTAAATTCTTCCTGCCTCAGCTATCTCATCTATAAAATATGAATAATAATGTGCTCTGCACACAGTTTCAAGACTAAGGTGCTTAGTAAGCAATACACAGGATGTTAAAGCTGGCAGCAGCTATGAACCTGGCTGTTGCATTGTCAAGTGGCTGGCACCTGTAGTTTTCCTCTCCATTCATCCACTCCCTTCTCAAGTCCACTGAGATAGGGAGTCTTGTCTCTTTGTTTTTGATAGTCTTAGGTGTCCAACACCCCACATCAAATTCATAGCACATTTCATCTATGGGTCCTTCAGATTTATTTCATACTATGAACCCCTTCTGCCAAAACTTCTAAAAACATCCCATTTCTTTTAGGCTCAAGCGTAGCCTTCTCAGGATAGAGTAGAAAGCTTCCCTGAACCCCTTCCATAACTGGCTCTAATCTGACTTAGGAACACCCTTTTCTGCATGGGCCCATCCCTAACTCTATTATCTTTCTCTTTCTATTGCCATCAGCTGTCATAGTCACTGTCTCTGTCAGGACAATGGCAATAGCCCTTCAGCCCTATATGAGCATCCCTGACCCATCAGGCCCTGGAAAAAGACTGATCCAGTCCCCAGGCAAGAATCTCCTTGCCATCTTCCCATACTCAGTGTTGGCCCGTCAGGGACACAGTTACAACACATCTACAACCAGACAGTCCCAGAAAGATGGTCAATCTTGGATATGATCTGGACAAGAGAGTTTGCTACAAACAGATCTATTATCCTTGCTCCATGCAGGTACCACACAGTTCAAATTCAAAGTGTCTTTCTTTCTCTCCATGTCTCATATCTACAACAGACTAGGAGCTCTTTGTTGGTGAAGGTCACCAAAACTCATTGTGGGCTGTCAAGACTTCAGGGAATGAGGATGACCCTCATTTTAAAGGGAAGACTCCAAGCCTGCCTTAGAGTACAAAGAAAAACTGAGGAAGCCACTAAGGCCAGCCATGGACCAACCAAGAGAATGAAAAAGTAGTAACAATGTAAGGAAGTGTCCACACACTAAACCAGGTTGACAGAAAAATGACAGGTGCAGGATTAGACAATTAGAGAACACCCCCATTTCAAGCCTGCAATTAATTGGAGAAAAAAAAACACTACTAGATCATTCATATATCCCCCCAAATTAGTAAGCACTTAAGCCCAAGAGTAATAATAGCATTACATGTGTCAGCCAGAGTAAACTAGAAAAATCTGAGGTAAATAACATCCCCCAAGTCTTAGTGGCTTACCCACTCACCAAAGGTTTTTATTCTCCTTCTCCTCCTCCTCTACCTGCACTTTCTCTTCTTCTTCCTCTTCCTCCACCTTCTTTGAATCAAGGTCTCACCAGCTTGGGCTGGCCTCTAACTCACAACCCTCTTGAGTGGTGCTTGAATTATAGGCGTGTTCTACCACACTATCTGATTTCCCCTTCTGTGACATGTCCGTCACCAGCAGGAAGATACTCAGCTTCATGTCACCTTTACTTCGAGTGCAATGCTGACCAAGTCTCCCTGATATGGAAAGTCCCCAGTCCCTGCAGCTGCTAAGGAGAGCTGTGGGGAGTCTGAAATAACTGCAGAATGCCATTTATCACTTCTTCTCACATTTCCATGCAGCAGACTTGATGGGAATGAAGAAATGTATTGTTCCCGTTGGTAGGAAGGCACTGGGCATCAGTAAATGGTAGTTAAGGCTGCTATAATCCATCAACATGTGTGGGATGCAGCTAAAAGAAGCAGACTGGAGAGCTGTCTAACCTTAAATTCAAAAGCTAGAAAAAAGGAAATCTAGGGGGCTAGAGAGATGGCTCAGAGGTTAAGAGCACCGAGTGCTCTTCCAGAGGTCCTGAGTTCAATTCCCAGCAACCACATGGTGTCTCACAACCATCTATTATGAGATCTGGTGCCCTCTTCTGATGTGCAGATATATATAGAAGCAGAGTGTTGTATACATAATAAATAAATAAAATCTTTTTTTTTTTAAAAAAAAAGGAAATCTAACACAGGAGGATAGAGCCAGGGGTGGTGACATATGTTTACAATCCCAAAACTGAGGCAAGAGCTCGAGTGTGAGGACAACCTGGGACACAGCAAGATCTCAACCAACTAAACAGAAAATACCAACACAACCCAAGAGGGCAAAATAATAACAAAACAACTTCAAGAAAAGTAGGGGAAAATGTTAAGGACAGAAATTTATCAAATAGAAAGTAAGGAAATAATTAGGAGGATTATCAACAAAACCAAAAACAGATTCATTATTAAAACTAACAAAATATATGTTAGTATACATTGTTTAGGGCCAGTGGAATGTCTCAGCAAATTAAGATACTCATTGCCAAGTCAGACAACTGGAGTTCCATCCCCAGACCTACATGGTGGGAAGAGAGAACTGACTCCAGCAAGTTGTCCTCTGACCACCACACAAGTACTGTAGAATGCCTGTATGCACACACACAGACACATTAAATAGAAAAGTAAATGTAATAAAAAGTATTTTAGCCATACACATATTTTTTGTTTTTGTTTTCAAGGCAGGGTTTCTCTGTGGCTTTGGAGGCTATCCTAGAACAAGCTCTTGTAGACCAGGCTGGTCTCGAACTCACAGAGATGCACTTGCCTTTGCCTCCCGAGTTCTGGGATCAAAGGCATGTGCCACCACTGCCCAGCTAACCATACATTTTTTCACATGTATGGTTATTTATGAAAATAAAGAAAATATATCCTATTTAAAAAAAAACTAACAAGGGATTGGAGAGATGGCTCGTTGGTTAACAACACTAGTTGCTCTCCCAGAGGACCTGAGCTCAGTTCCCAACATCCATGTCAGGTGGCTCCAACTGCCTGTAACTTTAGCTTCAGGGGATCCAACACTACCTTCTAGGCTCCATGGGCAGGCTTGTATAGACATGACATACACTCACATAGAGACACACAGTCAGGTTAAAAAAAAAAGAAACTAACAGAATAGATGTATATAGAGATGGAGAAATTAAAAGAGTGAGAGAATAAAAGTAGACAACACTAAGAATTTATTTTCAAAGTGCCATTAAGGCTCAGTTTGTGACAGTAACAAATGAGTTGGGAGTTAGTTTCCTGTCAGTCAAAAGGAGGAAGAGATAGACAACAAAAACAGACTTGCTTTTTAGCAAGTGAATGGGTGGGCTTCCTATCTGTAGTAAAAGTTTACAAGCAGCCAGCTTGCTGCCTTGGCTTTGATTTTTATAGAACATCATGGACCTCAAGTAGGAGAAGTTGAAATGTGGTGAGTTGTGCCTTCAGTCCCATATCTCTAGAGAGGAGGCAGAAGGACCTCGAGTCTCAAATCAGCTTGAGTTCCATGAGACCCTGTCTCATGAAAAACAAACATGTACGAAAAGCCTCACAAGAATTGCTATTAAATGAAGTGCTGGAACAGGCTTTGTGTATGCTTAGCATCTTAGACAGATAAACTCATTTTTCCTTACAACATGAGAGGGAGATATTGGTGCCTTTTTACATTGTAGATGAGAACTCTGAGATATGCAGAATTTGAATAATTTCCCAATATGGCTTCAGAGCTGAAACCAGATTCCTACCAAGGGAAACTGGAATCCAAGGACTCCACACAGATAGACAACTACAGTGGCCTCTGTCTAGAAATGGACAGAGCCATGGATAAGGATAGTCCAGGCTGTCTGTGATGGTGTCTTGGGACTGGAGCCCAGAGTCTCCATGAAGGTATGGTTTGTCTTTGTGCTCTGCCTAGAGTGCTTTTGCCTTGCAGAAATGCTTTTATTTTGGTGCGTTTGGATATAATAGCCCTCTCCCTTATTTCTTCCAGTTAAGGAGAATTTTCCTGTACTCACGGTATATAGGCTTTCACCCCAGGTTTTCTTTAGTAATGATATGATTTTTGTTTTCCTATTTAAATGTCTGAGCTATTTTGGATTTTACTCTGTGTGTGCTGTGAGTTTCAGGGTTGACTCTTTCCATATGGCTATCCAATTATCTCAATACCACTTATTTGTTAAAAAAAATCTCTGCATACAGATTTGTGAGGCCGCCTTTCTCATACAATAACTTTGCAGATGCTGTCGGGTCTATTTCTGGATTTTCTGTTGGTCCCCTGGCCTATCTGTTTATTCCTGTGCCAATACCAAACTCCTAATTACAGGCTCTCCAGGATGTGTGAATGTCTGCTGGTACTGGACCCCCAGATGGCTCTTTGCTTTCTGGGATCCCCCGACTAGCTTTGCATTTTTGTTTTTTCTTTCAAGTAAACTTCATAATCAACTTTGCCTAGCTCCAGGGAAGAAAATCTGGTAGTATTTTAAAAGTTGGAGTTGCATTCAATCTGTAAATTAAGTTAGATGAAATTGACATCTTTATGGGGGAAGGTCTCTTTAGTCAAGACCATGTGTGTTATTTCTTCCAAAATATAATTTTGAGTGAAAAAAATAGTTACAGGAGAATTCATATAGAATGACTATCATGTAAATGAGTTTTTAAAATGACACAGCATGGTGATCTGTATAGCTTATGGATTCACACATTTGTAGTCAACAGGCTGAAGTATAGGATGTGAGTAAACCAAACCCTTTCAGAACAGCAGACACGCAAGGAATGGGAAGGGCTGGTTCCATCTAGTTTTACATTATTTGAGCAGGGGGGGAGCTGAAGCAAATACGGTGAAGGATTAACTTGAGTAGACATTCTTATTATTTTCCTATGCATTTCTCTATGGTAGAAATGTTTCTTAATTAGAAACAAAAGAAGCACGAAAAGCCAGCTGTTCCCGAAGGTTCAGGGTACTCTACCAGGTGGGGGGAGGGAGTATACCTGTTCCCATTTCCCCCAAGCATTCTAGAGAAGACATCCCCTACCTGGCCTGGGGGTGGAGTCGGGGGAGTCATGGAGCAGCTCCTTCTGTATGTTTGGGGAATCCTGTTAAGGCCCCTTGCAGCCCTCTTAAAGCAGCTAGAGGAGGAAGATTTCCTCCCTTTAAACGGCATCCTTGGCTGTTTCCAGGCTGACATGAGGTGTGGGGCCTAAGGAAATCACCCCACAGGCTCCTGAATTTGTGCTAAGAAAAGCTTCTCAGTATCAAAACCCCTTCTCTCTTTTGCAAGCATCTCATTTCTTCATCTATGTGAATGCAAGATTCAGAATCATGAGGGAAGAGAAATACTTCCAAATGGAACCTTTCTTCCCATCTATAAGATAGCTTGAGAAAATCTTATTTATGAGCTCTGATAGGAAATCATATTTATTTTCATAAATCAATTTATTGTTCAGCCTCAATACTACCCATTTCAATAGGACCAAATAACTTCAGAACTGGGGGAAGGAGTTGTCTCATTCATAACAATTTTCCTTTTTGAGGCAAAAAATTTCATCACACAAAGTGGCCCAAAGCAATGTACTTTTGGTTCAGGGGATCCTCAGCTTCTCCAGGGCACCCGTGTGAGGCCTGACTATAGCAGCCACCCGAACTGACCTGTGGAATGCTTGTTTCCTGACCCATGCCTAATGGAACCTCCAATGGGCCCTGGTCCTCATTGCTATTCTCCACAGCAGGTCTGCACACGTTACAGCTGCTTCCTCAGCCCACACAAGACTTCCAGAGAAATGAACATCACATTAACCACTGTATTTTATGTGAGGAGAAACACAGGCAATTAGGTCTGGCAGCTGCATCGCATGGCTCCTCAGAGCCTGGAAAGAATGGAGGTCCCATGGGCCCACCTTTGCCTCAGGAGCCCTTCCCCCTGGCATTAGTCCTACCAGCAGCCTTTAAAAACAGAACGATGATGTCTCTGGAGAGGAACTAGTATTGGAAAGGACAGCCAGTAACAATCAGGCTCAGGGACCCTGTGTAGACAATGTCAGATAACATGGGGACCCATGAGGGAGCTTGGTGCTAGAAATGTTTGACTGAATGCAGCCGTGGGAGAAGGGGTACCAGAGGGGTGCTCTCAGAGTGGAAATTCACCAGAAACAAAGCTCCTGTGGGAAATATTTGACCTTGATATCATTTATTAATTAAATCAGGACCAGAAGGAAATGGGTGTGGGAAAGGAGGGAAAAGTGGTCTCTCCTTTATTCTTTGTTTTCACTGTGAATTGAATTTGAGACATTCAGTTTTGTCCCATTCGAGAGTGGAACTGAGGATCATAAAATCGTCAGTGTGAGAAGGTGAAATGGAGGGACGCTGAGAGGAGAAATGGATGGTGACTCCTTTAATGCAAACCCTGGTTTCTTATCTTCCCTTGGGCCTTCTCACTATGCTGTGTTTTGACGTTGTCCATTCCACCTCTTTCTCAGCCTTGAGGCTGAAAAAGGTGGTAACATCTCTAGCAACTCTCAGGGCCTGTGACTAAATGATGCTGTCTGTCCTACCTCAGAATGCCTCTTCTATCCAAGCCTCAGTGACCCCAGGCCATGGGTGGCAGTGACCTTTCAGTGAAGCTTCTTGCCTTCGAGGCTTTGCTTCTGAGTTTTATAAAACACAGCTGAATTTCCAAGGCACAGCTGGCATCTGTTCCTTTCCCACCAAGAATCTTCAGATGCTCCCATGGCCTCCAGCATGTGGTCCAATTGACATTCACGCTTTCCTTCCTCACTGCTGAGTCCTCTCCAGCCATATTTTATGCCCTCTCAATTGCTATGCTGGTCATGACCTTTCTTTGAATACTTGTGGTGGTTTGAATAGGCATGACCCCCATAGACTCATGTGTTTGAATGCTTGGTCCATAGGGAGTGGTACAGGTGAGGCTTTGTTGGAGTAGGTGTGGCTTTGTTGGAGGAAGTGTGTCGCTTTGGGGGTGGGCATTGAGGTCTCATATGCTCAAGCTACACCCAGTGTGGGGACACAGTCTTCTTCTGACACCTGCCGATCAAGATGTAGAACCCTCAGCTCCTTCTCTAGTGCTATGTCTCCTGTATACCACTGTCTTATTTAGGGTTTCTATTGCTGTGAAGAGACACCATGACCACAGCAACGCTATAAGGAAAACATTTAATTAGCATGGCTTGCTTATAGTTTCAAAGGTTCAGTCCATTGTCATCATGGTGAGGAGCATGGTGGCATACAGGCAGACGTGGTATTGGCAACATCTTGATCAGAAGGCATCAGGAAATGGTCTGACAGTCACCCTGAGCAAAGCTTGAGCAAATGGGACCTCAAAGCCTGCCCCCATATTGACACACTTTCTCCAATAAGGCCATGCCTACTCCACCAAAGCCATACCTCTTAATAGTGGCACTCCCTATGAGCTTATGAGGAGCAAACTACCATGGCGATCATGTCCCACCATGGACTGAACTGTAAGCCAGCTCCAATGAAGTGTTTTCCATTAGAAGAGTTGCCAAGGTCATGGTGTCTCTTCACAGCAATAGAAAACCTAACTAAGACAATACCTTCCCAAACTGACATTTACGCATTCAGTTTTCATTTTCTAAGGGCTCCTCTTTCCTCACAGCTGTCATCACCTTTCATCCTGTCTGATGTCCCTTCTCAAAGAAAAATCGTCATAACCACCTGCCACTGCTCCAGATTAACACAACACTCTTCTGAGCTATGATTAGTTCACTAGTTTATTGATTCTTTGACTGTTTTCCCACTAAATACCAAACTCCATAGGAGTGGAGAATGCAGCTATTCTATTCACCCACAGAGATGGGGCACAACAACGTGGCACAAATGATCAGAAATGATGTGTAGATGAAGGAATGTTGTAAATGATGAGAGGCAGAATTATAGTGTCAAATGTACTCTGCTTTTTTTTTCCTTTGAGGTTTCCATATGCACATCTCCAAACTTGCCTTCCAGAAAATTACATAGATTTGCATTGTGCTCATTGTGCTCCAAGTGTGTGCAACAGGCTGCATAATTCACCATCTCACTTCGTCTTTACCAGCACAAGGTACTCTTTAAAAAGAGTTGCCAGTGGGAAGGTGAAACTTGTGAATTTGAGTATTAATGGAGTTGAGTGATTTTCCTGTTTTGGTCTTTTGTATTTCCATTTCCTAGAAATTTTTCCCCATTTCTTTGTTTTCCCTATCTATCTATCTATCTATCTATCTATCTATCTATCTATCTATCTATCTATCTATCTAATGGCTGTCTATAGCAGTTTGTAAGAACCACCCACTTTTCTAGTGATGGTGCTAGAAGGACCAAAGGCTCCAATAATCCCTGTAAAACCTGGACCCTTCCTCAGATCCCATGCAGGGGGTTCCTTTGTCTGAATTAAATGTGTATCTGTAATTCTTTGCATCTGTAATTCTTCAGACACCATTCCATGATTGATTGTGCTGTGCCTCTCTTCTTTGGCTGTGGGTTTGAGAAGATGCAAATTCTGGCTCTCAGAGAAGGGTCAAAGAGCTGTAAAAATGCTTGCCTTTTCCATGCCTGTCCATTTCTTTCTTTAGAGCATCTGCCATTTTCCTGTGTGGCTGACAAGATGGCCTGATTCCTTTGAGCCAGGCTGACTGTTGTGTTGAAGCAGGTGTTAAACAGACTTTAAGTTTTTGTGCACAGCTTTGAGTAAAGAGTTTGAAGACGCCTCTAAGATGATCTCAGCTTAGGCCTTAGACACGTCCACATTTTAATAGAGGGTTTTCTAATCAGGAACATGTGTGTGAACTCGTTATTGATGATGGTGAAGAGTCAAAGGGCCCCGTACTTGGCTAGTTCGTTCACTTCCTCAGCAAATATTTAGGAGTTGTGAATTCAAAGACAGACCAGACAGACACAACCCTCAAAGACTTTCAGGGGAGAGATAGGGTATGAAGATGTAAGCAACTAAAAAGAATGCTAGGTTAGGGAACAATAGCAGCATACACTTTAGGTGAAATGTGTAGAAAGAGCTCAGTGGGTTCCTTAGCCAACTGCTGAGCACAGGGCTGAGGGCTGTATCTCCAGGCTGAGCAATTGTGAGGACTCCAGTGTGCCTTGGGGATGATTCTTAGTTGCACACTAATGTTTATCTCTCCCTAGATATATACTAGAGCCCAAGTCTTGCCTCAGCACATGACTGCCATGAATGAAATCAGGTTGAATGCCAAGCCTGGTGACTTATACATGTAATCTTGCTACTCTAGAGACTAAGCAGGAGGCTGTAAGTTCAAAGCCTGCCTGGACAATAGAATGAGTTCAAGGTCAGTCTAGGAAACTTAGGATGGTGAGACCCTGCCTGTCAAAGGAACTAAAAAAAGGTCTGAGGATGTAGCCCAGTGGTAGAGTTCCTTCCTAGCATGTGTGAAGTTCTAGGTTTTTTCCCCCATTATGTTATGAGCAAATAAATGAAATAAAGTCAGGCCAAATGACTAAGTTCTAGCAAGTGGGGTAAAAGCAGAAGGGGCATGAACAGCACCTGAGAACTGACTTAATGGAAGATGTGTTCCCATTTGTTCCGTATCATTTCCTTCTGGCTAGAAGTCAAGGTAATGACTAGAACTCAAGCCTCCAACTGTGGACTAGGAAGTAGAAGTGTCACTTTGAAAGTGGTTGGACAATAAAATAAAAGAGGTGTGCATCACTGAGTTGGTGGAATGATATAAGAGATGCAGACTGAAGACTTAGGGGCCCCTAAAACAGCACAGGATATCACCATTGCTCTTGGTTGCTCTCTATAACTAGAGACTATTGTTGAAGATACCACATACTTTGTCTGGAGAACATGAGAAAATGAGGCCGGAACTAAGCTTAAAATGCCTTCCTGGTTGGATAACTTTCACAGTCTAAGAAGGTCCTAAAGGAACTGCTAAGAGAGAGGTTGCCATGGTACTACCTAGCAGTAAACACTAAATGCTGCAATACTAACCTACCTGCCAGGTAAGAATCACTACTGGGACAATAGTGGCATAACGGTTATGGGGATAACCAACTGCTTTTCTGATTGGATTTGTGGCCTGCCCCACAAGAGGGAATTCATGCCTAGCTCTGTAGGGATGTCTCTGGCTGTCATAGGTTCCAGAGAATCTACTATGGTTGTTTTGGTAAATGGGTGTGTTGTTAAATTGCCTTCTAAGCATTAATTAACTCATAGGTCTGTGCTGCTCTCAGTCTTGGCCAGAGAAGCTTCTTTCCGAAGCAGGGGCACCAGTTAATGTAGAGATTCGTAAATGGAGAGCAAGTTACTGCTGAGTGCTCAGCCCTAAATGGGACAGATCTGTGCTATTGCCTTCCCAAGGGACAGAGAGCAACAGGTAAGAGGTGGCAGAAAGAATGTTAGAGCCAGAGGATGCTGTGAAATGCTGTGTTCTGGACATGACATGGCCTTCGTATTCATAAACTTACTGCAGTGATGGTCACCTGAATAAAACTTGCGCACAATCAATCCAACAACAACAGTCAACATTATAGAAGACAGCAGCAATTGGAATCAAAGAGTTGAGAGAGGGCGAGTGGAGGGGGAGCACAAGAGACGAAGGTGGGAAAGGGATGTGCTGGGAGGTGTGGGGGTGGATAGGATCAAGATACGTGTATGAAATTGTCAAAAATAAATAGAAGATATTAAAAGATAGTGACAAGTTGTCCATCTCTGCACTCAACATATTTATTTAGACATAAAGGTCTACCTTGCTTAGGTCATTAATTTTAGGCCACCAGTTAGACTGACCTCCCCCGCCCCCCGCCCCCCAGCAGCAGACAGCACTTTGAGCAGATGTTACCTTGAGGTCAGGAGTCAAGTCTGATTTCCTTCATCTCCACTTTCTTAGACAATCTCTGCTTGCTCAGAGCTGGGCACCGAATGGGTGCTGCTCGTAGATCCTCTTCCCAGGGAGCTCCCCCACATAGCTGGCAAGTCAATGGTATCTGTTGGCAGGGAACCTCAGGGCCTCACCAGGAAGGGTGGGGCTGCTGAAAAGTGGTTGGAGTCAATGAGTGTATACTGTGTGCATGTATCAAGTCCGCACACTGAACATCAGTAATATATGTTGATAAGACAAATGTAAAAAAATAAACAAGGGCCTTGTTTAGCAAGTGTCTTGCAAAATTCCCTAATATGTGATGACCAGTTCTCATGAGGCAGTATGGCAGAAACCCAGTGGCCATATGGTGCCTTATTCAATCTGGGCACATCTAGAAAGTGTTCATTGCACTTGAACCTAGCAGCTCAGCTGTGGGTGGGCACTAGTTCAGTATAGAAGGAAGAGCCTTCTCCTCAGCCTGGGTAGAGGCTTATAGACACCCTCTTCTCACAGCCATTCTAAGCCAGTGCCCAGCTCCAGGATTTGGGCATCTACCAAGATTCAGTCCTTGAACTCCATGTCTAGATTTCTACATCTGGCAATCTGTCAGGTGGTCTTGTCAAATGATGGTCCTGGTCCGCCCTTCCCAGGGAACATGAGACCCTTCCATGGCACCCCTGGCTTAGATTCCTTTCTGGAAGTACCTGAGAATAGGACAAAGAGGTACTCTTCTTTAGGATGGCAAAGGTCTCCCAGTATTAACATTCTGTGGTTCCCTCCCACGCTGAATAGGATAGACTAGGGACTACAAAAGTGACAAAGGAGGACTTCTAAGACTGGTGCAAAAGGGGCATGAGAAATTTAGGGATATATTTTCATTGTTTTGGATCACCGTTTCCAGGAGATGCTACCATGACATATGGGACCCTCCTATTCTCTAATAACCATAATTCTACTTTCAACTTGACTACTTTTTAACTTCTACCTATGAGAGAGTACATGGAGGTTTCGTCTCCCTGTGTCCTACTTACCTCATCTAACACAATTATCTCCAGTTCCTTCCATTTTATGGCAAATTACAAAGTCTTATTCATTAGATGGACAAATAATGCTCCATGTGTGTCTATAGTATGTTTCTTCATTCTCTTATCTGTTGCTTTATAGGCTGATTCCACATCTTAGCTACTGTGGCAGGTGCTGCAATAAATGGGTGTGAGGATGACTTCCTGGCAGTTTGTGAGGCTTAGGAAGAAAATGAGTTGGAACTGAGAAAAAGGCTGGGTGATTCCTGAACACTGAAGAAATACCAGGGGAGTCAGGGTAAGGCAGCCACAAACGTCAGCAACTCACTCAACAACTGTCTGCCTTCCTCAAGCCCTGAGCTCTACCTTCCCAATTCATTTGCCTAGAAGGCTCCGTCAGGGACCAGATGGGAAGGAGTTAATTCATGGATGCCCCAGGAATGATTCTTCTTTCTGCCTTTGATGCAGCCAACCATTAAAATGTAATATTATGTGTATCATGGTCCATTTCCTGGATGTGCGAGTGTGAGTGTGGCCACAGAGCTGAGACAGCAGCGTTCACTCCCAGTCCCCAGAGGTACAGATCATGCTGGGAGGAGCAAAGGAGGAACCTGGACTCTGGCTCCACTGGAGTTGGGAGCAGTTCACTTTTGCCTTAGAGCCCCTCTTGACCTTGAAACTGCTGGTGGTCCCCAGCAGGGAATGGGGATGTGGGTCCAGGAACCCTTCTACTTTGGGGGAAGTGAGAGTGTGGGGTGGTTTACCCCAGATAGGAGCTTAAGGTCTATTTTGCAGAGGAGAGAACAGGATCAGAGAGGGCAGTAGGGTCACAGCAAGGTCTGTCTCCTTCCTTACCCCCCCCAGTGGAATTAGGGCTTAGTTTTCAGGAGCCAGTGGTCCAGGAGGAGGGAGATGGGTGTCCTGCCAACCAGGGCAAGAACCTGTTAATCACTGGAACTTCTTCCTGTTCCTTTCCCACAGGGCTTCAGAATGCAAAACCAGACATCCCAAGAGCAGCCTGTGCATTATAAGGTGTGATCTCTAATCCTCTCCATTAACACCTCCTCCTGTAACCTGGGATGCCCAGGAGGGGGTCCTATGTCCCGGATGGAATAGCCTCTGTTCTGTCACTGTCAACATCCAGACATGTCTGCCAGGAGGGACTGTGTCTAGATAGCTAAGCAGCCCCTGGGAAGCACTGGTGGTGGTGGAGACCAAGGCCCGTGTGTCTCACAGTAAGGCCCTTTGCTCCTCATGGGTGTGGGCCAGTTAGATTTGATCATCTCCCCTCTCTTGTGTGTGCCATTTGACTCCCACTCTGCCCACCTCCCAGGGGTTCTTATTCTCACATAGCAGAGAGTCACTGTCTACCCCCTCTCCAGCTGCTGCTGTGGCTCCCCTATAACATGATTGTACCTGGTACCCAGTGTTCTCTCTAGACACCCTCGGATTCTGCCTTGTGCCTGACAACAGTCCTAGCAGACACCTGCCTGGGACTTAAAATCTCCCAGGCTTCCCAGGCCTGCTTCTCAGACGGCCTTTTTTTTTTTTTTCTTTCTGTTCCCAGATAAGTCAGGCTCCTCAGTACTGGATTTTCTCTCTCTCTCTCTTCTTCCCTCTGCTGAGGGTTATTCCTCTATCTCCCAATTCAAGGAAGCAATTTCTTCTAATCCACTGACACCAGCTGTGTGTTACGTAGCCTCATCCATTCCCTGCTGAGTCTCATTGCAGTCTGGGCATCTGCTTTGCTTTAGGCTGTCCCCCACCAACCCTGGACAGTGAACAAGATTGAAGACAGATCTGTGTCGATCTTGAGTGCTGTTGGGAATAAATGCCCAGCATGAAGCTGACAAGAGTGGCCACCGGGCTGGACCAACTTCAACCAAGGGCAAAGTTTTGAGTGTGAGAATCTTTTATATCTTTCCATAGATGCCATACACTTCCCTGGAAGGCAAGGAGTTTTCTGTTACTATAGCTATACCAATACTACTTAGATATTCCCTGTGGAGGTTTATGCATTATAGTGGGATATATGCCTTGGTAGCCTGGCTGATGAAAATGTGAAGGTTCTAGAAGAGTGGGGAATACATAACAGCATGGGTCGAATAGGGTAGGGGCATCACAGTGAGGGCAGAAAAGGTCAAAGAAGGGCAGCTTAGGGTTGCAGCAGCAGGTGATTTCAAAGTTGAAAGTGGCTTAATTGTCAATTGCCTTTGCCAATATACTCATGTACTAACATGCTTGATGCTGTGCTAAATGCTTTGCATGTATGTGCTCATTAAATTCTGGCTATGGGGTAACCCTGTGACACAGGCTGTTATTACACTCCTTTTACAGAGCAATAGTGGAGGCTTGGGTTGGAGGCCCATGTCTAACGAGTAGGCAGTGAAGCCAATGTTTGGCACAGGCTGTCTGTTTCTGCATCTGGCTCTAAGTCAGACACCTCCCCCCACCCCCACCCCCATCCTGCACCTTCCTGCACAGGGATGCTCACATCTTGCTTTGTCTTTTTCAGGCTACATCTGCTCCTGTGGGCTTCCCCTCCTTCAGGCCCCAACCCCATCTCTGCCTGTGCTGTTTCATGAGATTACTCCCTGCCTGTCCTCTGGCCTGGCTTGCCTTGGGAATTGCCTTGGATCCCCATCTTTAGGCTCCAATTAGTATCTGTTACAGACATCACGAGTGGCTCTGTTCCAGTCCTTGCTCACGCTTATTTCCCCCACTAAGCTCTCTGTTTGGTGCCAACCATCTTTTCTCCATTCCTAGGGAATGTAAGTCCTATGGAGTGGGGTGAGAGACAGAGGACAGGAGCTGAGCGCCCAAGCCATGACCTCGCCCGATGGATCTCTCCCAAACCTGCTCTATACTGTACCATAGGAAGACTGGGATAATCAGAAGCCAAGCAGACTGACTGGTCACATTGTGCTGGGCTTCACAGTCCCCTTATTTATAACCCTTAGTTTACAGGTGACAAAATATAGTTAGAAGGCCTGTGAGATAGCTTAATGGGTGACAGGGCTTGGCATGAAGGCCTTGACAATCTGAGTTCAATCCTTAGGTCCCAACTTGGAAGGGGAGAATGGACTCCTAAGGGTTGTACTGACTCCCACATGAGTACCATAGGCTGTACGTGTCTACACAGACTATACTATATTAATACAACAATAAGAAAATGAAATAATAAAATACAAATTCAGCCAGAGAGAGAAGGTATCTCAGATGCCACAGATTCATGCCAGAACAGGACGCAGACCCCATTCCCTTTGGTTCCCATCCCCATGTACTCAGTAGCTTCAGTCAGCTACCTACCAGAAGAAGGCTGTTAACCATACCATAGATCTCACTGTGAGTGCCTGGAATTGGACAATGATAACCCTGGGGCTCACAGGCTGTTTAGATAGCATGGCTGATGCAGCAATTGTCTTCCTGTGTAACATACCACACTGGAGGCAGCCACTTGGAAAATTGAAAAATGATGACAGCCCAAACGAGGTGACCATTTTGATATTAGTTAATGGTTTGATGTCGTGAATGAGCTGGAGAAAACTAGAAAGGCCTTTTGTCAAAGCTGTCTTCAGGGAGACAGAAGCGAACCTTGGGACAGAGCCAATACTATGGAAAAGGTTAAGCCTCCCCACTGGCTTCCCAGTACATCTCCTGGGGCTTCCCAACCCTACAGCTCTCCCTGGAAGCTTGTTACCATGCCAGGAAGGGAGACTTTGACTTCTAATCCATGGCTCCCTTTTCTCATGACTTGTGCTGCCTGAGTTTTATTTTTAGCAAGGGTAAAAGATTATCAACTTGACAACATGGACCTCTGTTAAAGAGCAGTATGGCTGGTGGAGATAGATTTGGGAGGGACAGATGGAGATGGAAAATGGGCTGGTGGCCCAGCTGGTAAATGCTTTGGCTCTGGGTGTCTTAGAGCTGCTCAGAACCCAGAAGCACAGAAACCCAGCCAGGAGGAGCCCATGGGTTAGCCTTGACCTGCCCCACCCCCTGCTCCATCCTTAGCTTCCAAGATCAGCTAGCGATCCTTGGCAAATGGTGTCACCAAATTCCCCTAAAACATGAGCTAAAACGAAAGAGGACATGATGGGGATAGAGAGGGGAGCTCTGTTGATTGTAGCTGCTGGAGCCAGGAACTGTGTGAGGCACTCCACAAATTCACTTAATCCTCTTTGCATGCCTCTGAGACATGTATTAAAGGAAATAAGAACTTGATTTGTTGGGTTCCTGCCCTGGGGCCAAAACAGTGTCTCACATGCTATTTCATTTATCCATGATACCAGCCTCTTGTGGTCAGAAAAACAAACTCAACCTGGGGAGGCCAACTCACTTGCTTGTATCCTGAAAGTTAATACCTGGCAGAGCAGTGGCTTTCATGCCACTCCATCCAAAGCCCAGGTAGGAATCTGGGCAAGGAGAAACAAGAAAGGTCACTAAAGTGGGAAAGGGGGATCAGATAGAGTGGCTGGCTTGTGAGATGAGAGCAGAGGTGAAGATGGGACAGGTGACTTATGGCCACTTACTGTGTCACTTACAGGCATGTGGAATGGAGCTCTTCTTGAAACAAGCACTGGAGACTGATCACCAGAAGGTTCTAGGCTAGTCTGAACAGAAGGAATGCACAAAGAAGTAACATGTTAGAGGTTAAAGTTGTATATTGCATCCTATGTCCATGTTGTTTACTTAGGTGGCATTAGTGCCAATGAAAAGCCCCTAGGAAGGTAGGTGTCTCTTATTCTGGGAGGGATTTTTTTATTTTGTTTTTCGAGACAGGGTTTCTCTGTGACTTGGAGGGTGTCCTAGCTCTAGCTCTTGTAGACCAGGATGGTGAGGTCCACCTGCCTCTGCCTCCCGAGTGCTGAAATTAAAGGCGTGCGTCACCACTGCCCAGCTCTGGGAGGGATTTTGATTGGATACAGGGTAATATTTTCAGTCTCTACGAAATGACTGAGTTTTGAATGTTTGAAGTAATGAGGCCCTTTGAAGCAAAGCTCAAAGTGGTGAGTAGCTGTAGTGGTGAGTAGCTGTGTGATCTTGGACAACCTGAATAGCCTCCCTGTGCCTCAGTCACTATCTTCAGTTTCTGAATGCCCCGGTAGCAGGACCAGACATTTTCTTGAATTATTATGAAAACATGCAGGATAGTGCCTGGCATGGAACACATGGGCCTATGGCCAAGGCAGTGAGTCAGAGTCCAGTAATGAACTATAGGTGAGGGGAGAAAGTCCCAGAAGGGACCAAGGCAAAGTTTTCCTATCTATACATTGAGATAGGCAGATAGGATGGACTATATAGTATGGATATTTTATACCCCTCTCAACCTTTCTGGTCTCATATTCTATGGTTTATTAGATTTGAGTCAGTAGATCATGGAAGGGTAATTTCTCATTGGGTAGACCAACTTGCTAATGGCTTAGTGATCTGGAAGAATTTCAGTCTTCGTCTAACTAAAGGTGTGCCTCTTTAGCTATGGTTGGACTTAAGACATCCTATTCTTATAAATTCCAGAGCATTGAGGTGGGGTCCTTTAATGCGCAGTTCTGCTCTGAACACCTCTAATCCCCACTGGAGAACTTTCAATTTCTTGTCACCAACAGAACATCACAAATGAAAAGTGATGGTAATTCTGATGCAAGGTGTCTGATTTCATCCCGACGCCCACTGCCCCCCTCCACATGCCCTTCCCCTAACCACAAGGACTCTTAATTGCTTTCCCTGATCTTGGGAATTCATAACTTTAGAACCAGTCCCTGCTCCAGCACCTATATAGATAGTATTCCCTCTCTCCCTCCCTCCCCTCCTCACCCTCCCTCCCTCCCTCCCTCCTCCATTCTTCCCTTCTGGCAGAGTGATTTGACAGTCATCTACCAATTTGGGGTGATTTTTTTATGATCAGAAGCCCAGGCAGTATCTGCCCAGAACCTGGCAGACCTAAGGGCAATCAGTCTGTCATGTCTAGATGCCCTCTTACTGAGGCTCTGAAGCTAGATCCCACTGCCCCTTGGCAGAGTAGGAATAGGCCTCCTATAGTTGGATGACAATCTGACCAACCTTGTAAAAACCTGACAGGTCTCTTGGGGACCCCTAAAATAGCGCAGTTCCTCTCATCACAATGCAGTCCACTCCTAAATGTAGCTATGTCTGTGGGAAGAACCTTGTGCTTTGCCTGTGTGACTTCTTGTTAACTGGGCCCCATCACAGTTTCGATCATATAATTGTATGCTAAATAATGCCCTATTAGCCTGTTTACACAAAAATTAATATATTCATTAACCTCCTAGGGTTCCTGGTGGGCATTCTTATTTTTTATCAGAGGGGAAAGCCCCAAGAACACAGCTAATGCTTAAATAGGTGGCTTTCCCGGTCATTCATAGCCATTAAGAGAAGCCATTCTAATCTTCCTGGAGGGCAATTTGGCAGCACTCACTGAAGCCTTTAAAATGCACTTACCCTCTAGCCCAGCACTTCTAGGAATTTGCCTGAGGATGAGAGGTCGATGTATTCAGAAATGTATCTATGAGGCCACTTGTTCAAGTCCACTGTGTAATAGTGAGACCTTTAAAAGAGCAGGATGGCACAGAAACAGCTGACATGAACAAGGGGGAGCGCATGGACCCCAGACTGAAGTCTGGGAGGCTGATCCAGACCCCTCAATGTGGATGTCAATGAGGAGGCCCCAGCACTCTATGGGGCCCCTGGTAGTGGATCAGTATTTATCCCTGGTGTAAGAAGGAACTTTGGGAGTCCATCCCACGTGGAGGGATGCTCTCTCAGCCTGGACACATGGCAGAGGGCCTAGGCCCTGCCCAGGATGACTTTGGGGAACCTCCATGGATAGCCTTACTTTCCCTGGGGAGCAGAGGGGGGGATGAGATAGGGGGCTGGTGAGGGGTTGGTGGGGAGGGGAGATAAAGGGAGAAGGGATTGCCATGTGAAACAGCCTTGTTTCTAATTTGAACTAATTAAAAAAAATAATCTCTTGGGGGAAAAAGTGGGCATTGCATAGAAGAAATATGACTGGGTGATATTTGTATTACAAACATAAAGCAAAGCAAAAAAAAAAGAAAAGAGCAGGGTGGAAGCTACACTAAGTTACAGAGCATGGGCAATAGACTCTAGAGGCACTGCCACAGAAGAGTAAAACTACCAGAAAAGGAGATTAGGGAGCATTTCACATTTCTATTTTTTTGGTGGTGTTGTTATAGAGACAGTGTCTCTCCCTATGGCCCAGGCTGACCTTCGACCTGAGATTCTCCTGCCGATTCCTCCTGACTGCTGGGATTAAAGGCATTGCTCCATCACTCCCAGCTCATATTTCATCCAAGTGACTTTTAGGTCTCAGCTTTGTGGTGGTCTGAATAGGAATGGCCCCTAGACTCATGTGTGGAATGCTTGGCCATAGGGAGTGGCACTGTTGGGACAGGTGTGGCCTTGTTGGAGGAGTTGTGTCGCTAGGGAGTGGGTTTTGAGGTCTCAAAATCTCAAGCCAGGCCTAGTGGCTCAAAGTCTTTTCCTGCCTGCTGCCTGTGGCTCAAGATGGAGAACTCCTTCTCCAGCACCATGTCTGCCCGCACACTGTCATGCTTCCTGCTATGACAATAATGGACTAAACTTCTGAAACTATAACGCAGCTCCAATGAAATGTTTTCCTTCATAAGAATTGCTGTGGTCATGGTGTCTCTTCACAGCAATAGAAACCCTAACAAGTAGAAGCTTACTCTATAAAATCCCCATCTATGTGTGACAGTAAAGACTGGAACGCTACACGTCCAGGTGTAAACAGAGGCGTTGTCTTTCCCTAGTGATACTTACTGCACACTTGATCTTGGCTCAAAGGCTGAGATGCAATGGTGTTATTGATTTTCATATTCAAACAATAATCACACGTTGCAAATGCAGTCTTTTTACAGGAATACAAAGACAGGAACTTGATGACCTAGTGCCCCCTTGCAGGCAGGGTGGTGAACTAGATATCCCTGCTACCTCTCTGGTGACAATGAGACCTCTCTTTGTCAAGTCCCAGGCACACAGCAAGGATGGGACTTCGTGTTTGGTTTCCAGAGACTCTGAAGGGGAGGCAGCCCTCCTAGAAGAAATGCTGTATTCACAGGTTCATGGTCCGTTTCCCTGGAGTAGGAGAGCAGCTGTGGTTGAAGTTGTGGCTGACCTAGGTATCAGAGCAACTGGGGGTGAAATGGTTTGGACCAGTAGGCATGTGGGGGCTTAGGACTGGCTGTGGGAACCAAGGCAGACCTGGGCAAGGACCTTCCTGCTCTGCAGTAGTTGCCCCTTCTGGTCCTGCCTCACTGGTGTAATTGAGCTGTCCTGGGCTCTGATACCATGGGGGAGCATTCTAATTTTACTTAAGTCCTGGGCAGAGATGTTTTCTTTCCCAAGTGGGATGGCTGATACTGAGTGTCAGCAAGACAGGGTCTCGAGTCACTCAGGAGATAGGCCCTATTTGTGAAGGATCATGTAAATTAGGTTAACTGAGGAGGGAAGAGCCACCCTAAATGTAGGCCATACCATTCCATGGCCTGGGGCCCCAGTTGTGTAGAAAGGAGGTAGTGAGCACTGGTATTCATTGCTTCCTGACTGCCTATACAATGTGACCAGGACCTCCTGCTACTGCTGCCTTCCCTGCTATGATAGAGCCTATTCCCTGAAACTGTGAGCCAGAAGGAGCCTTTTCTCCCTTAAGCTGCTTTTGTCAGATAATTAGTTGCAGCAAGTAGACCAGAACGGTCCTGGCTTAGAATCGGAAGCACCCTCCTGATTCTCTGGGGTCCAGCGTGCTCCAGCTTTTTGTTACGATAAATCTTTCTTTCTGCCTAATGCCGCCTGAGCCCCACCACCACGTGTGAGCTTTACACTAGCCGCTTGCCCGAGTTAGGCCCAAATGAATACACAGAAACTTGTATTAGGTTCAAAGCTGCTTGGCCAATGACTAGGACTTCTCATCTGCTAACTCAGTCTTAACTATCATAAACCTATATATTTTATAAGACTTATCTTATCGGACACCTTATTGGTGTCCCTCTTTGCTGGGATCACATCTTGCCGCTGGAGCAGGAGCGGAGGGGAAAAGAGGGTGCCCTTCCTGTTTCTCCTTCGCTTAAATATGAGTCTCCTTGCTATGTCACTTCCTGCCTGGATCAGCACTTCTCTACTACATTTCCCAGAATCCTCTTTGACTCCTAGTCCCGTCTACTTGCTGTCTCATTGGCCAAACAGTATTTTATTTAACAATCAATAACATAAACATACACAGTACATTCCCCATCAGCCTTCCCTGCACACACCTCTGGTGGAATGCACATTTTCTGGAGTGTAGCACCATAAATAAAAGACCCAGAGACAGATATTGTGTAGCCCTGTGTGGCTTTGTTCTCACAGAGATCCATCTGCCTTTGTCTCCTGAGTCCTGGGATTAAAGGTGTGTGCCTGGCTTCTATGACAAACTAGTATGGCTGCTTTGTTATTTTGATCTCCAGTGGCTTTAATAAATTATAAACAATACTGGAGACTCACCCATGCCTAGTTTTAAAACTGCTGTTGCTCAAGTTCTCTTAAGACTGTGTAGTTCAAGACTGTTTTCCAAGCCATATTGCTTCCCTCCTTGAGTTCTGCTGGGACTGCTCACGGAGATTATTACAGCTGTTCCTGTTCACTAATGGCGTTCCCCCTTAGAAGGAGGGGTGAGGAGGGTATGGGTCTCTCACCAGCCACCCTCCTAATCAGTTGTGTGCAATTATGCCTTAACTGCATGTGACCTGGGGTCCTAGGGGGAGAGGCTATAAGATATAGATGGCCAAGTATGAGGGCATTTACACAGCCATGGAGAAGCCATCATCCCTGTTTGGTACAGAGTTACCAGGGTGGCTGCTTTAAGGTCACCCATGCTTTTGCCCACAACCCCTTTGCTCCATAAGTCCTGAGAGTACACTTTGGTGGAATTGTACCTTAGTTTGTTGCTGGGACCTTGGGAGGAAGGGTAGATGCTGTTTGTGTCTCTCCCAGGGAAGGAACTTAGCGATGGACTCACGGCTGAATGCACTCCCAACCCACAGAGTGGCTGAGGACCCACTGGGCTTTGGGCCAGGTACTTCAGCTCTGTTATCTGTAAAACACAAGCACTGGTAGGGTGTAGTCAGCACTGAGCACACAGTAGGTGCTCAGTTATCTATCTGCACATCCATTGCCATTGAGAGGCTGGTGGCCAGAGACGGTGCACAAGTTAGTCATAAGTAGATGGCATCTCCCGAGCAGGCAGGATCACCTTGTGAGTCTGTGTCCAAGAGCCACCCTTACTGTCCACTGCTGTGCTTCCTGGCCTCCAGCTGTGCCCTGTGGTCAAGCAGCTGTGTCCTGCATGGAAGCAGTTTCCCTGGTTTTGTCCAGCTCCTGCCCTCTCACCCTGGGGTAGATTTAGCATTGCAGAGACATGTGAGCCTTGTGGGCATTACAACTCCAATGAGATTGTCGTTCATGGATCAAAGTAGAAAATGTAATACCTGAGATTTATGCTTTTCAGACCCAAAACAACAGCCTAGCCACAAATCATCCAGAAGGATACATTCTCCATGAGAACACGTCTGTCCTGTTTCCTCCGTCAGCCACTGCACACTAGGCCACTAACAGGAAGCCTGGAGCCAACCCTCCCTGGAGCATAAGACTAAGAGATGCCTGAGGGTTGGGGTGCTGTGCTCTGATTTTGTGGCTGTGGAAAGAGAGTTGTTTTGATTCTCTGGGCACTAGGTTTGGAGCCATGGGCAACTGAGAGAAATCTGATGTGACTGGCAAGAAGGATTGGCCTTGTTATGGGCACCCTTCTCTCTCTCTCTCTCTCTCTCTCTCTCTCTCTCTCTCTCTCTCTCTCTCTCTCTCTCTCTCTGTGTGTGTGTGTGTGTGTGTGTGTGTGTGTGTGTGTGTTTATGTTTCTGGCTGCCTCTAAAAATGAACCATGTCCTGTCCTATAGAGGGCATAATGAAGGCATAAATGGATGATCTTGTGTCATCCATAAGAGCCCATCCTCCAGTGACATACAGGTACATGGGTACCCATTCATGACACCCTTTTGGGGAGGCTCTCTGGGAGGTGGCAAAGCATGGTGGTGAGCCACGCAGCCAGATGGGCTTGCATCCCAACACCACTGCTTAGCAGCTGATTGCTTTGTAAGTGAAGCCACCTTTCCTTTTTTGTAGAATGGGGATAATAGTCATATTGACCTCAGGCTTTCTGGGAGGATATAAGTGAAGCAAGGACAATACTCCCAGCTATACTTGGCCCATGGCAGGTGCTCACCAGATGGAGAGCCATGGTGCTGTAGTTAGATGTCGGCACATACTGGCATGAGAGAAACCCAAGAACAAATAGCCAGCTGGGCTTGTGTGCACAGAAAGTGAGTTCTGGAGATGGGGCACTATTGACCCCAGAGGCAGAGTACGGGTGACTGGAAGAGCACTCTAGGTGTGTGGAAGGCCAAGGTAGGAGGGAGCAGAGGGATAGACAAGTTAAGTAGAATCCCTGAGCTGCCATGGTGAGGGGAGAGCATAGGCATAGGGCAGAAAACCCTGATGGGGGAGGGGAGGCTGGTTGTAGAAGGCTGCGGGCTGAATGGGAGTACCTGTGATCACAGGGGGCATAGGAAAATGAGGCCACACTTCCTCTCCTCACCCTAGAGGATGCTCTTGCCAACATCTCTCAGCCTCCAAATCCCTGTCATGGGAATGAGCCATCCATGCCTTGCAGGTGGTCCTGGGGCGCTCTAAGATTGAGTCTGGTAGGAAGAAAGAGAACTTTTTTTTTTCTTTTTTTGGAGTGGGACTATCAGAACATGGAGCGAAGACGAAAAGAGGCATAGGCATTGCTGGCCTGGAGACTGACCCCCCGGAGGGTCCTCAGCAGGGGGAGACTAGCAGAGCAGCCCACTTAGTCAGGGTTTTATTGCTGTGAAGACACCATGACCAAGGCACCTCGTATAAAGAAAACATTTAATTGGGGTGACTTGCCTATAGTTTCGGAGCTTCAGTCCATTATCATCATGGTGGGGAGCATGGCCATGTGTAGGCAGACATGGTGCTGGAGCTGAGAGCGCTACATCTTGCAGGCAACAGGAAGTCTACTGTGACAGTGACCAGTATCCCGAACATAGGAAATCTCAAAGCCCACCCTCACCGTGACACACTTCCTCCATCAAGACCACACCCACTCCAACAAAGACACACCTCCTAATAGTGCCACTCCCTTTGGGGGCCATTTTCTTTCGAACCACCACATAGCCCTAGCCTTGGTGTGGGGCTGGTGGAGGGACAGGGGCTTTTCTGCTTTGGGGGGCTGATACTGATTTCCAGGAGAAGAGAAATGGAGGTGAAGTTGGGATGAAGTCCTAAGTGATGGCTGCAGATGAGCACTGTACAGGCCCTGTCCCTGGCAGCTACAGCCACCTGCAGCACCAACCCACCCTACTGCTTGCCTCAAGTGGTCCGTAAGCAGTTCACAGGAGTGGACTTTTTCCTGACTCCCCCTTCAGCAGCGGCATCGGGCGACTGCCCTGCTCACAGGGGCATGGGTATCTGGAGACCCCGCCCCCCACGTTTCCTCACACCTTAACTAGTGTGCCTCTAGCTCTATTTTTAGCCGTAGAGCCAAGGCCTTTCAGGAAATGAGGGACGGGTGAAATATATGGCTGCAGCCACACATTTGTGGTTTGTTTTTATTTTAAAAAATGATTATGCTGTTGAGTATAACACTTTCCAGTTCTGAAAGGGATTCTAAGGATCGTGAGTCTGTGGTCAACAGCCAAAGGGCCATTAAGAAGAAGTTGAGGAGAGAGGGGATGGAATCCTGGTCACATGGGGGGGAGTTAAGGAGGAATGGTCAGAAGCAACAGGTCACCCTCTCACGCTCATTTCACACAGATGGGGAAATCGAGGCTGAAGAATTTCTAGCCTTGTTCTAGGAGGCCTTGGAACTCCTGGCTCCTCCTGAATCCCTGTCCTGATGGGGACTGCACACTAGGCTGGTGGTGGGACTGTCATGGCTCCACTGCATGGCAGATGGTATTGTTCAAATGCCTGGTGGGGGGGGGAATCCTAGGAAAGAGCTTCCCACCCATGTTCTGTTGTCTCTGGTGGCATGATGTCCCTGGAGAGCCTCAGGGCTCACTGCTGCTTCTCTCCACACCCAGAAGCTGCCATGCGGAGGGTCCTAGTTGGTAGGGTATACTACACAGTTTGCCTGACATCTCCTGCCCTGCTGAGGCACATCTCCCCACACTGACCCAGGGGCAGGAATACTGGGGTCTTCCTCTTGTCCTGTCCTGCTCCAGACACAAGGGCCCTCCTGTTCTCTGAGGGCAGGCTGGGTGAAGACCGTACGAAAACACATGGCTATGGGTGATCATGTGGCTGTGCTTTAAGGATCTCTAACACACTAAAGGGTTTAAGTCTTGATGGGAATGTTTCTCACTCACAGAACTCTCAACTCTCATTTGCTGTCCATGGCCTCACCCTACTGACCCTGGGGGCCTTTCATGCACAGTGATACATTTTTATGAAATATCATTTGACTCCAAAGAGAGTGAGCTCTTTCCAGACCTGGCAGACAAATTAATAATATGCCCTGAGATAATTTAGACTATGTACTCAACCTGCTGACCTACTGTGTGCTAGGCCTGTTTTAGTTTAACTTGCCGTTGAGAGAATAATGTGATCAATCTTGCTATGTGTCAGATTTCCCACACAATCAACTTTTACAACCTATACTACCTGCACAGCTTTAATCTTAAGTTATATATTCTTCAATGCTTCTGACCCAGAATAGAGTGTATGTGTGTGGGGGGGGGGCGATGGGTGTTGTGGTAATTATTTACTGGAAGCAGACAAAAGGTTGAAAGCAACCTTAAACAAAAGAAACACCCCATAAATGTTGGAAGTCACATGAGCATGTCGGGGATGATATCCATGCATGGGTTTGAGTGTTATGTGAACCAGCTGGGGTCAGTAAAGTAACTTCTTCACTTATAAATTCTGTGAAAGTTTTCTGTAAGAATTCCTCATTCCTTCCTCCTACCCTGCTCTCTGTACTATTCAATAAATGCAGAGCAAGGCCCTTTGTCAGGGACAGATACAGACAAAACAGACACAGGCACATCAGATAGGCAACAAGGACAGACAGGTCATACACACATACATGACAGACTACAGATGATGGAAGACACAAGGAGAGAAGTGGGGAATTCAAATTTGGGCTCATTTTTGGTCAAACTAATTCAAGAGGATGTTTCTATCTTCATTCCTTAATATGACTGTGATGCATTTTGGTGTCCCCTCTCAGGCTTTCATTAATATGTCAAACCATGACTCACCATCTGTGTCCACTACCCACTGCTGCTTCCCTCAAGCCCTTCTCCAGCCCCAAGCCTTCTCTAGGCTGCATCTTGTCCAGTCTGGACCCCACATGTCTCAGCTGGAGCATCTACACTCAGGCCAGCCCTTTGGGCCCACTGGAGCACAGGCAGCACTGATTGTGCAACTGTGTTGTGTGTTTGCTGGACATCCCCAAAGGGCCATGCTTCTAAAACACCAGAAACGTGCTCTGTGCTCTTTCTGTTCACAGGGAAGCAGCCAGCAAGTTCCCTGGGTGCTGTCTACCCCCAAAACAGGGGAAAGCAGCTTATGGCAAGAGTATGAGGGTACCCAGGGCCCTGGGCAGTGCTCCAGTTACCAGTTCGGAGCAGCTTGAGTTGACTGACCAGTGTCTGGATAGAGGGGTTGACCATAGGAGGATATGGTTATTAGCTTTAATTGTTGACTTGACACAACCTAGACTTGCCTGGGATGAGATACCCAGTGAAGGATTGTCTGTACTGGGTTGGTGGGAGGGCATCTCTGTGGGATGTTGTCTTGACTGATTTGATATGGAAGACCCTCAGCCTAAATGTGGTGGCATCTTCTGGTAGTCCCTGGACATAGAAGAAGGAAAGATTTTTTTGTTTGTTTGTTTGCTTGGCCTTTCATCTTGATGGATGCAGGAGGGTGGGAGTTGGTGGTGTCTCTGTAACCACCAAGGCTAGCAGAGTGTCAGTCCACGAGAGATAAGAAGCTAGTTTGGTTCAACACGACTCAGTAACTGGTGTTGGTTCAAACTTTGAGAATCTGACCCTCAAGTAGTTTATTTTAGGCATATTTAAGCACAGTACTATTTGAAGGAAAAGGTTCCTGGTGATAATTAACTGAATCCCATATGTACAATAAAACTTTAAACATGACTACATCTAAACTCTTATAAAGTACAAGTGACATCTTCTGTAAAGATGGGTTCTCTAGGTTAACAAAGGAAACAGGCTCAAGGTAAACAATGCTCATGATGAGGGTCTGAGCGAGGACCAGGTGTAGTCAATGCAAAGCTCACCAGCCTATTAACCATGTCAATTCCCAGGCTTCTGGGCAGAAGACTGGCTATACATCTTTCCCTTTGAAGAGACAACCCCATGTGTTTAACACTCCTGGTCCCCAAGGAAGCTCTATGCTTCTTACAGGTGGTGATTTTAGTGACCCCATGGCTACTGCTGATCCATTCCCTAACAGCAGAACAAGCTTCTTCAGACTTCCACCATGGACCTAAGACCAGGAGCTCCCCAGGAATCCTCCAGGCCAAATGGAGATTGCTAAAACACTCAGCCTTGTGGGCTGAGTATCACTGGGATTGGCCTCTTTGTTGTGAGACAGCCATTGTTGGAGTACCCCCACCATATGCTGTAAGCCAGCTAACCCCCCATATGTATTCCTTATATTAGTTCTGAAAGATTCTAAGTCAAGAGGACAAATTCACAAGGTGTGGACATCACAGTGTTCAGGGTGTCACACTGATGGTGGGGAGGACGAAGACAGAGCAACCAGAACCAGTCAGCTCAGAAATTCAGCAAGCAGCAGCCATCTGTTTGCATTCACAGATGCTGAAGGTTGTGATCAGGAACAAATAAACCAAGGTACACAGAGGTAGGGGTAGGACCTGCTGCCACCTGCTCCTTCCATGGCTGCGGATTCCTGGCCAGGTCCAGCCTTGGCCAGGCCTTCCCTGGGTCTTGCTGATGTCCTGACTGCCTCCCCTACAACTGGAGGGACCCAATAAGAAAACAAACCTGTTCCTGCTTCTCCCTTGCTGCAGTCTTAACATAGCTCCCTATTGCTGCTTACAAATATCCAAATCCCTTATTCTGACTTCACAGGTACCTTAGGGATTTAGACTCAATTGGCTTCCTGGGATCCATTTCCCTCCTCCCTCCCCTGGCTATCCTGGAGCCCTCCCCTAGCTATCCTGGAGCCCTCCCCTGGCTATCCTGGAGCCCTCCCCTAGCTATCCTGGATCCCTCCCCTAGCTATCCTGGATCCCTCCCCTAGCTATCCTGGATCCCTCCTCTAGATATCCTGGCTCTGGGCTCCCTGGAGTTCTTGAAGACCCCTAAACACTTCAGCCTAAATACTTCACTCACATTACTCATGTTGTTTGAATGTGTCATTCCCATCCCAAATGTCTCTCCTGGCCTTCATTTGGAAATCTCTACTCTTGCTTGGGACTCAAGTTAAAGATTATCTGTCTTAGACACACACACACACCCCTCTCACTGACCAGCACACTTCCTGGAATGAGGACATATGCCTACTTGCCTATGCTGTCCCTTAAGTGCTGCACAGGCATGGTGCATTTCCTCCTATGTGCCCCCCTCCTAGAAAAGGACCCAATGAAGCCACTGTGCAGACAGCACAGAATCCTTCTTAGCAGAGGATGGGAAGGGCTTCTTCAAACTCCTGCTTCTATATGCCTCAGCTGTTCTGGGGTCCACTCATTGACAGCAGTTTGTAGAGGTCCCAGCTTCCTCTCGAAGCTCGGGAGCAAGGGTGGGCCAGGCGTTTCACAGCACAGTTTATTTCCTTCACAGTCTGCCACCCTACAGGAGCTACCTAGTCTTCTCAGTTAAAAGGACAGATCAGTCTTCCGCTCTTCACCAGAGCAGTGTACTGACAGTCAAGAAGCAGGGCCATCAGAGGGGCCCGCTAACAGCCAGGACATGAAAGATTTGAAACCTGAGAATCCGTTTGCATACATCCCAGATGTAATTTCTCCCCTTGGGAGAATGGGATGTAACGAGTCTGACAGTCGTTCAATAACTGGGGTAGAAAGAGAAAAAATAACAAGCTGCTGGGACTTCAAAAGCAACACTTTCTTGGCAAAAAGGATGTGATAACAACTTGATGAGATAAAAGGCACGGAGCTCTGAGCTGCACTGTGATTCGGAATGAAGACAGTGTCCAGAATGTGACTCTGACAATGTCTTAAGAAACATGACTACAGGCTGGTGTGGGAACAACCATGGCTTCCGAGGCGAGATGAGCTCACTTCACAGGTGTATGTGTGTGCCTGTGTGTGTATTGTGGGGGTCGGAATTATGGGGATGAGGGAGGAGAGATTTAGTGGTTCACCAGTGAGTTTCTCTAATGGAGTGGATTGTTGGTGTTTATGTGTTTTCAGAGTATGAATGTCCCCATGAGGGCTGTATGTGATCAGAGTGTATGTAAAGACTTTGTGTGAGGGTGGAAGTTGTATCAGCTAGCTATAGCCATGATAATGCTTTGTAACAAACCACTTCAAACCTCTGTAATTTAAAACAGCCTTAAGAGGCAGCTTCACCTAGCAAAGCTAGCTTAGGTGTTCTTGGCTCTTTGATCCAGGGACCAGGTTGAGATTGTGATCAGGTTTAACCATATGCCATGCTCCTTGGACAACTGCTGCAGGAACATGTGTCAGCTCTGGGTGTCTCAGTCAGTCTCTCTTCTGAATGCAAGTCCAGATTCTTCTTATCAAGAACCCTCAGAGCTAGTAGGCAGACACTATTCCAGCACATCCCAGGCTCTGTGCTTTCCTGGTCTGAGAATACCAGGCTCAAGGATCAGTGTGGTGGTTAACTTGGCTTGTTAGCTTGATTGAATTAACACACGCCTACGTCGTTAATGGACATAACTCTGAGTGTCTCTATCAGGAACTCATTTGTTTGGTGGGGGAAATTTCAAGACAGAACAGCATTTGAATTGTGGAATGGCTGATGTTCATTTCTTTACCTGGGGTTATAATGAGAATTCAAACAGATCTTAAAAGTGCAGCTTAATTGTCAGGCAGTGGTGGTGCACACCTTTAGTCCCGGGACTCAGTAGGCAGAGGCAGGCAGATCTCTGAGTTGGAGGCCAGTCTGGCTTACAGAGTGAGTTCCAGGACAGCCAGGACTGCACAGAGAAACCCTGACTCAAAAATAACAAAACAAAACCTCAAAACAAACAGCATCAAAAAGCCATGTGTGGTGACACACATCCTTAATTCCAGGCAGCAGCAGATGAATCTCTGTGAGTTCAAGGCCAGCCTGATCTATATAATGAGTCAAGACAGCCAGGGCTACACAGAGATACTGTCTCAAAAAAAAAAGTGCAGTTTAATGAGAAAAGTACAATGAATTTAGTTAGAATGGTAGACAAATCAGTTTTTGGCAAAGGGACTGTCCTTAAAGAGATGGGAACCACTGAAGGGAAACATTTTCTACTAGGACAACAGGATAGGTGATGTGAGGACAAGACCCCACCCACTGAAGGCTCCAGCTTGTAAAAAGAAAAATGCATTTAAAAGGATAGAGCCTGACCCGAGAATATCCAGTCACAAGAATTGCCTGCACTAAAACAACTGCCTAGAGAAGTGTTTTCTCATGTTCCTCCAAGAAGGCATAGAGAGATAGCTCCAGGGGTGGTATAAGTGGGCCAGGCTACTTGAGCAGCTGAACTTGGTGTCAACCACATGGGTCTGTTTTTGCAAGCATGTAATGTGTAAGAGTAAGGCCACAGAGGCTTGCACCAAGGTTCCAAACAGCCACCAAGGCCAATCCACATGAAGCAGGGTCTGATTCCTCCCATGGAGGTAAAGGTAAAGCCTCAGTTGTAATGGAAACCTGAGAACACTGGAAATGCCAGAAATATGTGCTGTTTGTCAAGGAAAGCTATAGGTACCTGAAGAAAACTGGCCCAATAGAGAGACCACAAGCCCCACAGGAAACAGAGCTGGAGGGATGGGGCTGGCCAAAACCACTGGACCCCAGATGGTACCAACAAGAATGTCAGATGCCAGCCATGGAGCTGCAGGATTTAGGGATTTCTTCGCTAGGTTTTGGTCTCTTCTTTCCATTCTGTTCCTCCACTCCTTCCTTTTGGAATAGAAATGTTTAGTAGGTACCCTTGGAAATAAGCAATTAAAAAAAATTTTTTATAGGGTTCACAATTGAGAGATTGCCTTGCCTTGCAAAAGGAGAATTTGGACTATGGGGCTTTAGAACAATGTCAGAACTGTTACAACTATGGAGACTCTTAGAGAGTGTTTTGGATTATCAGATAAACATGAGACTTAGGGACCAGGAGTAGAAGTACTGATGAAATGTCAATTTCACAAAAACTGGATTTGTGAAAATTAATTTTGACTGTTACCCTGATCAGATTATCACATGTCTAGGGCATCAGGAAGGCACATCGTTTGTGTGTCTATGAGGGCATTTGCAGAGAAGATTATCTAAAGGGTTAAGACCTGCTCTGAATGTGGGTGGTACCATCCCATAGGCTAGAGTCCCAGACTGAATATAAAGGAGAAATGAGAAAGTTAGCTTGTCATCGGCTTCCTCTGCTTCCTGATCTGCACAGAGGTGAGCAAGCAGTTTCATGATCCTGCCACACCTTCTCCAGGGTGATGGACAATGTCCTCAAATTGTGGTGCAAAATCAACAGATCTTCTGTTAGTTTGAATCAGAAATCTCTCCCATGGGTTTATGTATTTGAACCCTTGACCTCCAGATGGTGGTACTATTTGGGGAGGTCATGAAACATTTAGGAGGTGAAGTATTGCTGGAGGAAGGGTAACACTGGGGAGGGGAACAGACATCGGTGATTTATAGCCTTGGTCTGCTTCCTGCTCACTTTCTCGGCTTCCTGTGTATGGATGGAAATGTGGTTAGCCAGCATCCTGCTCCTGCTCTGCTGCAACAGACTCTCCCTTTGGATCCACAAGCAAGCTTTTATGTCAGTTGCTTTTTGCCATGGTATTTTATCACAGCAACAGAAAGAGACCCTTTCTCCCTTATGTTACAAAGCAATGAGAAAAATAACAATACAGTCAGAGGAGGATACTATATTCATCAGGACACCGCCCCAGTGAAGGAAGACCATGACCAGTGCCGTTCTATGGCCATGACTGATATTTCAAATGATATGAGAATTCTGGGTTTGCAAGAAGACTCTCATGTGTCTTGCTGTGTTAGAACAGTACAGTATGTACATTCAGAATTTTGTTCAACGATGAATACATGCTTCGAGGAGAACCATAAAACTATTTGAGTAAGTTGGTGGGTAAGAACTAAAAGACAAGAATACCCAGGGTTGCAGGACCACTCTAACTGTGTGAATTTAGTACACCATTTTGATATTCACTATGATGTGGAAATTTAAAATCACACAAAGCCACTTTGCATTCACTTCATGATCTGTAATGCTTTCTCATTTACTAGCTTAAGACGAGAATGAGAACAGCTCAGCCTTTTTTATTTTTGTTTTTTGTTTTTTTTTTGGGTTTTTTTTGTTTGTTTGTTTTTTGAGACAGGGTTTCTCTGTGTAGCTTTGGAGCCTATCCTGGCACTCGCTCTGGAGACCAGGCTGGCCTTGAACTCACAGAGTGCTGGGATTAAAGGCGTGTGCCACCAATACCATAGAGAACAGCTCAACCTTAGGTATAACTTTCTAGTGGCTCTAGCCATGTAGCATTTGGAGACAGAAATGAAAATGAGAGTTGAGGGGCTGCTCCCCAGGCAAACTTCATTGAAAGCATCTCCATTGACCAGAAGAAAAGCTGAGAGAACACCTGAACCATTATAGGGGAAGACCAGAAGCAAGCACAATGAGTTTCAGACATGAGGCTCTACCAGGTAATTTCTTTTTCTCCTATACTGGTGCTGAGGGAGCACCCTATGGGAGCACCCTGTGGGAGTACCCTTTGGGAACATGCCATGGGAGGAAATTACAGCAACACATTGGGCTGTTCCTCATCACCATGCTATAATGGAGCCAAACTTCCTCTGTTAGTTACACTTGCCTTTTATTTTTTTTTTCATCGGATGAATTTTTAATTTTTATGACAGGATTGGGAAATTTTCAAAGCAGTCTCTACAAGGCAGGCTCCAAAGGTGCTGCTTATTTGCTTAAAAACTCAAGGCTTCCAGATGGGTCTCTACAAGGTTCAAAGAATAAGTAAGAGGTGGGTTTCTTTGGCCTGAGGGAGGAGCCAGCATACAGAGTGCCAGGACTCTGGCTGTTATGGAGCTCATGTATTTTTGAGCCACATGATGTTGGAGATCTATCTTATTGCCAGGCATGATGCAAAGTTCTGGGGCTCTAGGGAAGGTTGAAACAGGCAACGTGATGCTGTAGCCTATTCAGGCTGCCATAGTAAGGTATCATAAGTGCAAGTGTTCAGCTCCGAGGAAAGGTATCCTAGCAGGAATACCACAAAATCACTCTGCACAGAAACCTCAACATTTATTGGGAAACAAACCTTAGGGATTTACTGGGAAAGACACAAGAGGGTGGCGGCCTCTGCTCGGGAAAGAAGCAGCAAAGAACTGAGCAGGAGGCAGGCTTTATATAGGTTTCTTGGGGAGGGGACTTCCCAGGGTGACTGAGATTGGTGGGATTTTGTAGCCTGATCATGGGGCAAGCTCAGGGATTGGTGGAATTCTGTGGCCTGATCTTGGGCTTTTTTTTTTTTTTTCCTCAGTAGGATAGAGTTTAGCCATCTGCATCTCTGGGGCCTGGAAACAGTAGTCTGGGGGCAGGGCCTAATCACTGGTGGCTGAGGGGCTTATGATAAGCTGTTAAAGTTTATAAATACTAGAATGTGCTTCTCACAGTTCTTGAGACTGAGTCCAAAGTCAGGGAGCTAGCAAGGTAAAGTCAGACTGCTGAGTCACAGTCTGGGAAAGGAGGGAGTTCCTTTTACAAAGGTGCTCATTCTATTTAGGAGAGCCCCACCCTCAGGACCCGATCACCTCTTAATATTATCGCTTGAAAGTAAGGATGTCATACTGTGCCGTCCTCAAATGTCCTTACTCTCAAGGTGATGACTGCCATTGATCTGGGCACCATAGCCAGTCCTTAACACAACAGTCTTTGCCACTTATGGAGCTCAGTTCTCAGAGAAACTGATAAGGAATGAAGAAGCCCACAGGAGCAGTCACAGGTGGCAGGAGAAGCCATTTAGGACCCCACTAGAGCTAGAGGGAGTGGGGTAGGAAGGAGGTACTGACCAGTGCAGGTAGACACTTCCAGCTACAATGGGAATGATGTCTCCCAGCTGTCAGGTTGCCAGCAATGGGACCAACTCAGCACACCTTGCTAAAAGATGAATATGAATCCCAGGTTGGTCTCTTGGCCGTCTCTGAAGATGGGGTTGGCCCCAGACTGCAAAGTCCTCCTTCTATCTCCTTCCAGAGCAAAATACATCTTGGCTTGGATTTGAGGCTGGATGACCCACAGGCCTATTTTAGCCCCCTCCAGAAGCCAAGTTCACTGCTAGTCTTTATGTCTTGCAGCCTTGTCATCCTTCCTCAGGAAAAACTGGGCATCATCCTAGAGATTGAAGGCAGATCACATAGGGATGCTGAGAGCTGGGGACCACTTTCTTATCCCCTTCTTCCTGCTGCCCACAGATTGCAAGGCTTCCAAGTAGTCTTGGCTTAAGGTCCACAGTGAGACCCTTTTTAGGAAGGTCAGGAAATAGGCCAGTCCCTGAAATGAAATCCTTTAAAATCAGAGGGCCATGAATGTCATGAGCCTGAAGGGATTCTTTTTATCTGCCTGGTGGCTTGTCCAGAGATACTCACGGAGCACGTGCCGTGCCCTCCTGAGCTTGCTGGCTGGGTGCTGGCACCATGGGAAGCTGAGCTGAGAATGCTGCATGAAAAACATGTGCTGTGCTGTCAAGGACCAGAAGAAAGAGCAGAGGCAGTGCAGGGGCCACTACATGTAGAGGGGAGGTAGAGGAGGTCCCAGTGAGGATGGGGTGACATCTAGGTGGGGGGCAGAATGCTGTCTGTAGCCCTGTTTCATGGATGAATGCTTGTCTCCCTCATAGGTGGGATCAATGTGCCTTATATAAGGGACCTTGGGAATATTCTCACCCTCTTCTCCCCACGGGAAGAGTCTGTCTACAGCCTGGAAAGGATCCCTCACTAGAACCTGACCCCGCTGGGCCCCTGACCTCCAAAAGGGATCCATTTTGTTGCTTTGTTTGTTTGTTTTTCAATGTAACCTATGGGACTTTGCTATGGCTGTGTAGCTGCACTGAGATAGTCACCTCCATCCTATCTCTCTTCTGCTTGGAGAGGCAGTGGTAATCTGTTGGAGAGAATAGATGCTACAGTTATGGCCTATCAAGAGATTTTGATAATTGCTTATCCATTTTTTTAAACTAGTAAGTTGATAATTCTTCAAACTGGAAAAGAGTGTGTGGGATTAGAGCTAGACAATGACACAGGTGTGAGAAGCACCCTTCCCTGAACCAGATGACCCAGATCTCAAGGAGGGGGCAATGGACCTGAAACAGCAGAGGCGATCTGCACTTGCCCTAACCCCCAGGGCACAATCTGCCACTTCCACCTTACTTTGCAGGGGAAAGAGGATTAAAATGCTTGTGACGTGACATGGCTCAGGTTTTAACCATTTTTCCAATCTACTACTGATGGCAAATATGCTGACTTGATGAATAGCATTTGCAGCAATTTGCCTTTCCCAGGTATGTTAACTTGGTTTTCCTAGAAGCAGCGGCTCCTTTCCTTGGTTTGAATTGTATATAATGAAGTTGCACAATTACAAGCACACAGAAAGCTGGCACAAACAGGTTTGGGCTATCACATGGGATTTTGAATACCTGTGACATTGACTAGAGGGGACCAGACGTGGACAGGCACAGAGCACAGCGTTGGCAGACAGCATGCATATAATGGCTCCGGCAGAGAATCCAGTCTGCAAAGAGAGACAAGAGTTGGCTTTCTAGACACTTGAGCTGCCTCTGTGAGGTAGAAGCTAGCAAAGAGAGCCTCCATGGAATCTTTGAGGAAATTATTGCACTTTATCTGCATTTACCAAGAAGCAAAGATGCCAGGAGTGGTGGCGCACACCTTTAATCCAAGCACTTGGGAGGCAGAGACAGGCGGATCTCTGTGAGTTCGAGATCAGCCTGGTCTACAGAGCAAGTTCCAGGACAGCCAGGACTATATACAAAGAAACTCTGTCTCAAAGAACCCAAACAAAACAAAACAAGTAGAGATAAAGAAAAGGATTTGAATATAGGCAGTTTATTTATCAAGAAACTTGGGTAGGTGGGAGTAGGATGTGAAGAAAGCCAGTCATGCTTTCAGCCATATGCTCACAGTAGCTGTCAGTATTGGTAACTGGAGTTTAGACAGACTGGGACTTCAGGAAGATAATACTGCACATGTGTGACAGTGATCCTATTCACAGGTTGGGGAAGGTGAAGCAGTCATTCTACAATTCCCATGCACCCTTGGTTGGGTGTTATCATGTTAGCAATGATTGCAAATACAGGAGCCCCATGGCAGCCTGAGCAAGTTCTCAGCTGAGCATTGGAAGCAGAAGGTATAGAGGAGCTTCAATCAGGCCAGGTAAACAAGTGAGCTGAAAAGATTGGAGGTCATGTGTAGACAGATATTTCTGTCCTGTTCTGTCCTGCAGCCATTTAGTACCAAATAAACACACAGATGCTTCTATTAATTACAAACTGTTTGACATATTGCTCAGGCTTATTACTAACAAGGTCTTACAACTTTAATCAACCCATAATTCTTATCTATGTTTAGTCACATGGCTTGGTAGCTTTTCTCAGTATGGAATTCTCATCTTGCTTCCTCTGCATCTGGCTGGTGACTGCATTTATGCCTTTCTTCTTCCCAGAGTTCTCCTAGTCTGGTAGCCCCACCTATACTTCCTGCCTGGCTACTGACCAATCAGTGTTTTACTAAACCAACATGAGTGACAAATCTTTACAGTGTACAAGAGCATTATCCCACATCAGTCATGTGGTTTCAGTTTGGAGATGAGGGTTGGCTCCTGAGGTTAATTAAAGATTAAAAGGTCAGAGATAAGAGGGGTAAGGAATTACATGCCAGACCATCCATGTAGGTTGCCCACATGAGTATCAATTGTTTAAAGTGACATGGCATTTCCTCTGCTGGGGATGCCATGGCAGATGGCATCACGATGCTGAGAATACAAGGATTCACTCTGAAAAGCAGGAAACCAGGGAGCTTAGGGTTCCACACTCCTTTCTGAGAAAAACCTCATTACCTAAGGGCCTCCCAGCAGCCCTCTGCCCAAAGATTTCCCCACAGCAATCCTGCCACAATGAGAGATCTGCCACCTCCAGATCATAATAGGGTGTAGGTAGATGGTAGCAGATGCAGCAGTCTTGAGTGACAGAGGGAATGTGGCCAACATGTCAGGTGAGCAGAGCTCATACTAAGATGGCCAGGGGTGGGTGGTGGAGTGGTGGTGGCTAGGGACAGAGACATCAAACTAAAACTGTCCCCAATAGATGGGAAAGAAACTAAGCTGTAGGCACTGCTGAAAAGCATGGTCTGAGAAAAACAGAATTCTTCTTATTTCCCCAACATCAGTCCTCTCGTTGGTAGCAGGATTGTCTGGAATTTTTTCACCAGACAGAGGTGGAGTTGGCATCAGAACACAGCCCTTCACACGGAGTCTACAAAGGGGAGCAGGTATCTGACTGCTGACAGATAGGCTCCTTTCTTAGTCAGTAAGATAAAATATTAAATAGCTGTCTATCCTCCCCCAGGTTAATGCATAGATTAAATACAATTCCAATCAAAAGATGTTTTAAAATCAATATGCTTTGAAGTCTCATGTGAAAAAAGGACTTGGCAAGAATTTCAAAGAATGTTTCTCAGAATGAAGAGCTACAAGGCGAGGAATAGGGAGAGAGGATGAAACAACCCCAAAAGCATATTGTAAAACAAAGCTGTTGAAACCGAGGCACTGGATCCTCACAGAAAGGGTCAGAAGGGGATAGCCCAGAGCAGGCCTGAAATGCCAGCACATGACTGGGTCCACTTTTCAAACAGTATGAAGGAAGATGTATGGTAAGCACTATGTTGGATGGTAGGATAACCATTCAGAATAAAACATTAGGTTAGGAGGCTGGAGAGAGGCATCAGTAGATAAAAATGTTTACTGCTCTTTCAGGGAGCCTGGTTGGTTCCTAGCACCTACATCGTATGACTCATAACCACCCGTAACTCCAATTTCCGGGCATCCAACACCATCTTCTGGCTTCTGTGAGCAACTGTACTCACATGGGTGCACACAAACTAACATGAGTGCACACACACACACACACACACACACACACACACACACACAAAAAAAAAAAAAGTAAACCTTTTAAAAAAAGATCAAATTGGATCTTCACAACACCACATGCCCAGTAAACCCAAGATGGGTTAAAGCATAAGATATGAAAAAGTAAATTTTAGATAAACTAGCAGAATGGAAACCAGGATAATCCATCAGATCTGTGTGGGAATTATTCAACTCATAAGTAATAGAAGTAACAGCAGGAGTGGCTGAGTGAGTGTGGGAAGTCTTCAGACTCCCAAATAATGACAGGAGCACCAGGAGAATTTAATAGAGGGCATGTTGGGGGAATATTCACACAATAATGGGAGGTAACGGGATTTTTAAAATACAACTGACAAATAATGAGTAGCTCTGATAGCTAAAGAGTTTCAATGTTTTTAAGCAAAGTAAAGATACAGTAAAAGTCAATCATGAGAGAACAAATTGCTAGTAGTTAAAGCAATTAAGCTTGGAATATCCTTCTGTACTATCAGAGAGCCTATTTGTACTGTTTGATCTTGAAGCACTGGGGTTAGGATGGGAAGGACACACCAAAGCCAGTGGCATTATCATCAGGGATGATGTATGAAGCAAAATAACGATACAAAGCAAGAACTACAAAAATTCATCCAGTCTGACAGATTCCTTCTTTCCCCGAATGAAACTGCGTACTAAGGAGACTCATCAAATGGAGGTAAAGTTCACACCTGCAAAAATATTCACTAACATTGGAATGGCATGTTTGATAGCAGATCAGAATACAGAGAAAATGACATGACCTAAACGTCCAAAGAGAAGAAGAAGATACATTAGTTACAGAGTAGCTTCTCTGCGCAGTGGACTATATTCAGTCTGTAAACTACACAGAGAAGATGAATATTAGCTGTTGAGTTAGGGCTAAGGTTTGAGTAATCTGGAGTGGGGAGTCTGTGTGTATGGGTTCTGCATGTGTCCATATACATGTGTATGATGGGCACTCACCCTTGTGTGCCTAAGTGGAGGCTAGAGGTCAATCTTGGGCATTTTCTTCAATCATGACTCCACCTTCTGTCCTTTTTTGAGACAGGGTTTCTCTGTGTAACAGCCCTGGCTGTCCTGGAACTCGCTTTGTAGACCAGACTGGCCTCAGACATACAGAGATCCACCTACCTCCTCCTCTCGTGTTCTGGGGTTAAAGGAATGCCCCATCACTGCCCGGCTATCACACTTTGTTTTTGAGGCAGAGTCTCTCACTAAATTTGGGAGCTTGCCATTTCCATTAGACTGACTGGCCAGTGAGCCCCAGGGATCCATATCTGTCTCCCCATTTTTGGGTTACAGATTCATACGCCATGCCAAACTTTCATGTCGGTACTGCTTTACCCACTGAGTGATCTCCCCAGCCCAGGGAAGACCATTTGTTTGTTCTCTCTCTCTCTCTCTCTCTCTCTCTCTCTCTCTCTCGCTCTCGCTCTCTCTCTCTCTCCCTCTCTGTGTCTGTTTGCCTGTCTCTGTCTCTCTCCTCTCCCTTCCTCCCTTCCTCTTCCCCCTCTCTCTTTCTTTCTTTCTTTTTTAATCTTTCCCTCTTCCTTCTCTCCTTCCATCCCAACAACAACACAACACATGCACAGAGCCCATAGGCTCAGGGGCTCTGGATTTTCCACAATATCCCTCATTCAGCAAGACCAGAGGTGGGCTGGAGTTTTGGGGAACTGGAGGAGTGGAATTTTCTTTCATTTTTCCAAGCATACTCCTCCATTAGGTAGGAATCCAAAGAATGAAACATTAGAAGTACAACCTACATATTTAACAAACTTGTGCATACTAGCTACAGCTACACTGCCAATGAACCCAAGTACTATTTTAGGTATATCTGGAAAAAAATCCCCCTCCTGGTGAAAATGCATCACATTTTCAGCAAAACCACAAATCTCGACACTCTGGGCATCTGCATCCTGGTCTAACAGGAGAGCTTGTGTTCCTGGATCCTTCTATTCATTCATTCCTTCTAGGGGCTGCCACAGTGGGAGTGGAGTTTCCATGTGCAGCCAAGGCCATGGGTTCCCTGTTTCCCTGTGCTGTGCTTTCCCCTTGTTGCTGACCACTGCCAGTGGGGTGTGTTCCCAGGCCACAGTCAGGCCCTTCTGAGAGCTGACTTCTGCCCAGTCTATGTCTCTGGAGTCCATCCTGGCTGCAGAAGTGCTCAATTCTTTACTCCATCCTTGGTGGTTTGGTGGGAGGAAGTTTTCTGGGTAGAGGTGGGTGTTGTCTACTGGTCAAGTGGTAATTTCTCTTGAGCATTCTCCTCTTCCCATGTTTCAGAACTGCAGCTGGGACTACTCGGGGATTGGCGGGGGAGGGGAAGGGAAGAAGAGAGGGTCAGGCTGTCTTTAAGTGGGCCTTGTTCTATTCTGGTCTACCTGGGTCACCTTGCCTGTCAGTTGCTTCTATTTTGATGCTTTTCTCTCAGGTCTCCAAAGTCTTTCCTCCCTGTTAGAGCCCCCTCTAGGAGCCTTGCTCCTCAGAGTCCATCATAAAGGCCCACAGAAGGGACAGTCCACACTGTTGACTCTCAGTTCTTGCTTCCTGAATTCTGGTCCCCAAATAGTTCAATTGAGGTCACCTAGAGTTTGCTCCTGTGCCACAGAGTCTTCTGTGAAAGACAAGGGTCCCTTCTGTTCAGGGAACACAGGGATGCTAAGACAAAGTGGCCTTTTGTTTCCTGGTAGCCTGATAGGTGTCCTGTTGGTAAGCCAGTCGGGGGAGCATATGTAGTTCTCACTGGGAAACAATGGTGTGATGGGGCAAATGATCTGAACAAATCAGAAATCATCCAGCTGGAAGCTCACCGCAGCCTTAGCAAAGACAGATTTCACAGAGCTTTTCCAAGCTGGGTTTGTTTCCCACACACAGCACGATGAGTCAAGAGAGGACCTTCTTTTGACTGTGTATTCAGGGGGTTGACGGTATGGCTGTCACAGGCCTAGGGTTCAGGCAGGGAAGACTGGGTGGTACGGTGCATCGTTCCTGCCACTCTCTGGCCTGCAGCATGTGTTGCTGTTGCGTTTCTGACAGGGCAGACCAGGCTGATAAATTCATCTCAGATTCTGAGGATGCCCCAGCATGTCTCTTCTGGAGAAATGAACTTTAATTTATTTAAATTTAATGGAAAAGCATATGGAGGGGAACAGAAAGCTAATTTAAAATAGTGCTCAAAGCAATCAATATGTTAACGGATTCCTTCAACTTTCTATGCTTGGCTGCAGGAAAAAAGAAATCACACCAAAAAATAAAATCCTTTAAAATGTAAGCTGATCCCTCCACCCTCTTCCTAAGCTATGAAAATGCTGTTTCTGATGTTTGGAGCTGGCTCCCGGAGAGTTTAAATCAACCAGTCTTGTAAACATTAAAATATGTTCTGGAAACTATAGATCTTCTTATGACACCAGAAATGGGACTAGAGGTGACTTTAGTCAAAAGGTGTGTTTTGGCATATGCCATAGCAGGCAAGCATCCCATGTTGGAGGAAATCAGTACATCCCTTATACACTGGAGTTTCCTCATCCCCAAAGTGGGTATCACTACCCCTTCATACTTTGTGAGAAGCCAAGGGGTGTGGGGCAGAGCTTGCTGTACAAATTGCAAAGTTGTATAATTGCTCACACAGAATGTCAGCTGGGGACATCTGTCTCCCAAGTAACCATTGTTTCTTTGAGAGTTAAGGGCATAGTCTTCTTACTGCATCCTTAGGAGGAGACATCCTGGCGAGTGTGGTCCCCAAGGAATTATTGGGTTCAGCTAAGTAGATCTGAGGAGACCAAGGTTGATATACCCTTGTCCCCAGCTGTCTGTGCATAAGCCACAATGTCGGACATTCTGCCATTTCTCTAATCTCTTTTTGGCTGCAGTCTTCTCTTTATCCATCTTCTTGTGAGGCTCTGTGGTGTGGCACAAAGGATAGAGCCTTGCAACCAAGGACTTGACCTCTGCTCCTGGAAGGCTTTCTGGCTGCTGGACTTCCATCACTCATGTCTGGAGTACTCTGCAATGTGTTCTCTGGGTGGCTGGAGGGAAAGAATAAGGCATAGCAATGCAGTGTAAGAGTAAGCCACCATCACTCCTAAAGTCTAGGTCCAGAGCAACTGTATCTTGAGCAAGCTCACACTCCAGTACTTGTGACCAAACTGGCCATCGTTTCTAGGGCTGGCCTTGGTTTCTAGGGCTGGGGAGAGGCTGGGAGTGTGGCTGGGAGTTATTTAATTTCTTTGATCCTTTGTGGAAGTAGAAGCCGAGTGGGGGGAATAATCAGGCATGTTCAAAAGTCTTGTGTGTAAATTACCACTTGGCTCTCAAATTGGGATGCCAAAAGTAGCCTTTTTTGTTTGTCTGTTTTGGTTGTTGTTTGTTTGTTTGTTGTTTTATTTTGAGACCAGTTTTTATGTGGCCCAGGCTGGCTTCAAACTCCCTATGTGGCTAAGGATGACCTTGAACTTCTGATTCTCCTGCCTTCCCTTCATGAATGCTAGGATTACAGATGTGTGCTATCACATCCAAGCATATAGTATTGTATTACTAACTGTTCTTACTGACCAAGGTAACTATTATAAGAGGAAGTATTTAATTGGAGTCTTGCATACAGTTTCAAAGGTTTGGCCCATTATTCTAGCAGAAAGGATGGCAGCATGCAGGCTGGTGCTGGAGTAGTAGCTACATCCTGATCCATAGACACAGAGAGAGAGAGACTCTGGTCTTGGCAAGGGCTTTTGAAACCTCAAAGCCCACTCCCAGAGACACACTTCCTCCAACAAGGCCAACCTCGTAATCCTTTCAAACAGAGACACTCCCTGGTGACTAAACATTCATCTATGAGCCTATGGGAGCCATTCCCATCCAAGCCACCACAGCTGTATTGAGGCTAGGGCCTAGAACACTGTGCATGACAGGTAGGCAAAGCTATACCCCTTGCACACAAAGCAGCCTTTAAAAGAGGAAATCAGTGAGTGGTACACCCTCTGCAACTTCCTTGAGTCTAAGACAAGGTCAACTGTTTCCATTTGAAATTTGGAAGCAGCTAGTAGACACCACCAGAATCCCAATCCTCAGTCTGTCTCAGCATTGACCTTCAAGGCGGGATTACGATTCTGGGGAATCTCCCTGCTCTATGCCAGGTGCTTGGGGCCCTAACTTGCTTATCTATTAAAGGGGGGTGGTGGTAGAAAGACTTCTGGAGCATTTTAGACTCTCATATGTAATCAAAATCTGCCTAATTATATTTCCTCCTTAAAAAAAAAAAAAAGCATTCGTGGGCTATTGAGTTACCTTCTAGGCTTCTGTAATGGTGGGCTTCATTTCTGTAATGTGTCCCTGACAGGGCTTCCCGTTCTGAGAGGGGAAAATTAGACATACTGTCAGCAGCCAGTATGTCTGGGCCAGGATGAGTTTCTGAAAAGAACCTCTAGTTCACTCTTGTGACATCTCAGCATGGAGTGTCCAGTGGGATCAGAAATCCAGAAGGGGCAATAATATTGGAGCCCCAGGAAAGATTTTAGGAGTTGCTGCCTCTGGAAACCAGTCTTCCCCAGGGCAGCCTCACACAGGGCCACATAGTAATCTAAATAGGACCAAAATTTGGCTTCAGAGAAATCCCAGCTCTGGCCAAGTGCAGACACACAGAACTCTGCCACTTGTGTGAAAACCCTTGATGCCGAGAAAGGTCTGAGCATGAGGGAGCAAGGGACACAGAAGTGTTGCATGGGGTTGGGTACCCATGGCTGAGTCCACCTGTGGATTGATGTGTGCAGGGGATGCAGGAGAGAAGAAGGTATGGAGTTTCATGTCTTTCATGCTGGGGACCAGGTGGCTTTGAAGCCACTCAGCCTCTGCCAGTTCTACTGCAAGCTCCACAGCAGAGGTGACTAATCACCCTCCCTCCCAAGCCTCACCCCTCCTCACCTGAAGGACAGAGATTGCAAGCACACCCAATTGGGTTGTTCTCAGCACCTCTGGAGCTGTGTCTTGCCTCTGTTGCACACTGAGCAATGCTGTCTTTTTCTTTTCGTTCCTGCTGTTAGTGCTGTTTTAACTCAATATTTTGCTGGCTCTGCAAGGATCTAGCTGAAGAACTTCACCAGCCATTATCAGGAAGAGATTTCCAATCTTGTCCCTGTAGACTGTGCAGGTGGCTCTGTCTCATCGGAACCCAGCCAGCCCAGGCTGCTGTAAAGCATGTTATGTGCATAGAATTTTCTCCAATGCTTTCCTCTGCAGACATGCCCTGCGGGCCAAGGGTGGCCTTCTCAGCGGCTCCGCTTCTCTTGTGGGGAGGGCAACACCCAGGCAAGCCCTCCCTCATGGCTTGCATATAAAACAGTGCAGGGCACCACTGAGACATATAATGTGGGAGCTATAAATGGGAGTCCAGCTCTATTTTTAGAAGCAGCATTCACAACTGCAATGTCGTGAAAGGTCTATAATTTTTCTTGGGCTAAGAAGAAAATGCAGCTCCATCAGTATTTGGGAACGTGTCTCAAGTGTGGGTTTGAGGTGACATGATTGTCCAGGCCCTCCTTCTGTGGCCCAGGTCCCTGGGTGGGAGAATGGGACGTTGTCTCTGGAGGGTTAGCCTGGGTGGTCTGTGTGTTGGCGCTCATTAGCAATTCTGGGCCAGGAGTACTGCGTCTGTGGCTGTGGTTGTGGTTGTAGCCAGGAGGTTCAGAGTAGTCCACCATCCCTTGGGCTGGTCATGAAAGTTCAATGAACCCCAAGTACTAAGAGCAGTCTTTTCATCTGGGGGGGGGGGGTAGGTATCCAGTAAATGGCAGCCCTGAACACTACCAACAGGTTCTAAGCCAGTTGTCATTCTGTCCCCAAGTGTCCTGGTTGTCACTGTTCTTCATATGGGTACTCATCTGCAACTGGCCCCCAGAAAGAGTATGGCTAACCATACACAGGCAGCAGGAATGGATACTTCTGTCCATCAAGAGTGGAGAACAGAGTTGGCCTCGGCAGGAAACTGAGTTAAAAGGTCAGCATTTTGGCCTGGAAGAGAGTCTACCTGAGGGCCTGAGTGAATGAGGGTGAGACGGGCAGGCTGGCTTTTGACTATATAGGTCTTCTCTAGCTGCATCCTCCCATATAAGTTTCCTTTGCTATAAAATGGGTTATTCTCACTTCTGATGGAGCAGGTGTGGGTGTCCTCCTGGGAGCTGTGAGGAAGACAAGGTGTGTCTGTCACACTGCTGTGACAAAATATAGGACAAGAAGCAATTTAAGAAAGGGTTTCTTTTAGTTTACCATTCAAAATTGTTCCATCACCATGGGGACCACATGACAGCCAGCAAGGAAGGCATGGTGGCAGGAGGCAGCTGGTCACATTGCACCTGCAGTTGGGACGCCAGAGAGATGAATGTGTGGGGTCAGCTAGCTTGCTCCTCTTGATGCAGTTCAAGACCCAAGCCCAGGGAAAGGTACTACTGTCCTTTATGGTGGGTTTCCTACCTCAATTAGCTAATCAAGGGCATGCCCAGAGGCTAGCCTAATCTAAACAACCCTTCAGAGGTGTGCTTGGAATCAGGATCCTATCAAATTGACAGTCAATACTAGGCATCAACAGGGTTAGAACACCATTCCACATCCACCCATTGGGCCTCCGTGATTCAGTTCCTCACCCAGGGATGGCATTAAGTCCTGGCTTTGGCTTTCTTCTAACCAAACAGAAATAAAATTGCCACCAAACATTTCCCACTGTTAAGACTGTAGATGGCTTGGTTAGACATTTGAGGTTTAACCCATATTAAAAAAATACCACAGGAAACAAATGAGGCCTGTTCCAATGGAGAAGGAGGTTGTGAGAGAACTACCATACCCAGTTAGGCCCAAGGATAGAGGTTTCAGGGCTGGAGTGAAAGGCCAGGCCTGGCACAGCATATTAGCTTCTGAGGTTTGTATCCACATAGGATGGTGGGTTTATGTCCACATAGAATGGTGTTCGAGGCACTGAGAAGCTTGGGGTGTGTGCACTGCAGGGACCAGGTAGCTATGCTTACCCTTCCCACTGACCTGTCTCCACCTGACTCTAGAGACAGGAGATAGTTACTGGCTCCTTTGAACAGAAAACTTAAGGGGAGATGGGAGGGTGCAGGGGCCAGACACTGGTTACAGTCAAGTGGCAGGATGCCCAGATGGCATGTGGTCTGTGGCTCATCTGGTAGACCTGGACTGGCTGCTGCTAGTTTCTGCCTACATTAGTAGCCTCTGGCTTGACAGAGGTCTCCTGCTGTCTCTCTGGGAGAAAGTGCCTGGCCTATGTATGGGTGTGTGACTTAGTGTATGTTTATCATGTGGATGTTTCTTGCATATGGATATGTATGCCTGTATGTGTGTACATGAGAGCATGTATGTGAGAATGAATGTGTTTGTATGTACACATGTGCAATCGTATAAGCGTGTGTGAACATTTTGTACACACATCCTACTCTTTTTCACCAATTTCCTAAAGTGAAATTTCCCCTGCTAAATTGCCCAGCTGCGGTGGTGCCCTTTCCCTCCTTTCCTCCTGTTTCCTATAGTTCAGTGGTTCTCATCCTTCCTAATGCTAAGACCCTTTAATACAGTTTCTCATGTTATAGTGACCCCCAACCATAAAATTATTTCATTGCTATTTTATAACTGTAATTTTGTTGCTGCTATGAATTGGAATGTAAATATCTGATATGAGACCCCTAAGGGGTTGCCACACATAGGTTGAGAACCCCTGTTGTAGTTAGATGTCCTATCTCTGGCTGCCACATACTCAGGGCTGGCCATACCCTGCCTCCCTTCTCTATTGGAACACCCAGAGGCAGCCTGTGTACAGCTGTTGAATGTCTCCCTACTCTCTCAGTGCTTTCTCTAAAACCATCATTCCTCATCCATCCACAATGCTTAGCATTCTCTGACTCACGCTGGAGGAGAGTTGGCAATGAGAAGGCACTTTGGAGATGAGTCCTGGTACTGCCACCTCTCTGCTGGGTGACTGTGAACAGATTACTCTCTGTCCTTGGCTGACAATAGGGACAGGAATTCTGCTCTTTTAGGCTGTTTAGATAATCCCTGTAGCACTAGAGAGGTAGAAGTTGGCCCTCAGGGTTGGAGAGATGACTCAGCAGTTAAGAGCACTGTTGGCTCTTCCAGAGGACCTGAGTTCAATTCCCAGCAACCACATGGTGGCTCACAACCATCTGTGGGATCAGATGCCCTCTTCTGACAAAGTCATACATGCTTACAGAGCACTCATATATGTAAAATAAGTAAATCTTTCTTAAAAGGAGAGGAAGAGGAGGAAGGGGGAGAAGGAGGAAGAAGAAGTTGGCTCTCTGCTTCTTCTAACCACAGGACTGAGCTCATGTATGTGAGCTTGCGAGCGTGTGTAGATCTTAACTGCTTTGAGCTAACTGAGATCACTGTTGGGCTTTTTGGTGGCTGGAGGTTTGGGAGAGTGGTAGCATAGGGGATGAAGTGGGCTCAAATGTGGCTTCACCTTGGACCAAATGGGGACTTAGATGTTCCTCTCTGGGATAATGATGTTGAACTTAAGGTGACCAGGCATGGGTGACCCTGACTAGAGGTTGGCGTAGAATGGGATCCTCACTTCTCATTTCTGCCCTCACCACCTGCCCTTTTGTCACCCTCCTCCTGCCCTTACTTCCTGTGGTTTGGCTGCTGAGCCTGCAGGGGGGGGGGGACTTTTGTACTCTTAGTGATGAAGGGTGAGAATGGCAGGTGGGTAATGGTACCACAGTGTGTGGGTCATTGTCAGACTTCTAGGTGCCCCATGTGAGCCATCAGCTTTCCCCAGTGATGTCAACAGAACCTCTAACTGATGTGAATAGATGAGGAGCATGCTGGGAAAACTCAGTCAGTCCACATCACAAGGAGAAGCTCAGCGGATAGGATATGGGATCTCTACCTAGACTCCCAGATCCATGAAGAAAGCTTTCCAGTGACCTGGCTTGGGACACTTTACTACTCCTTGGCCAACAGTCCTGTCAGGACAGCCTCACAGGCTCTAACATGGAGGACTTTTTGTCCAAATCAAAGTCTATAGAGAAACAAAAAGGCTTCTGGGCAGACAAATGTCACAGTGGCCTGGGACTCTCCTGACCAGTAGGTAGAAAGCAAGCTTAAGCCTATTCCTCAAAGACGGCTATTGCTTCTCAAAATGGCTGCCATGTCATCCCCTCAGCCATTGACCACAGGTGGAAAGGCCAGGGCCTTTGTTCTTTCAGGAAACACAGGGAGGAGGGTTGGCATTCTTTACAGCAGCTTTGGCTACAAGAGGGTAGGAGGCAAGATTCAGTCTCTTAGCCCTCAAAGACAGATGCCACTTTTCGAGATGGCTACCACACCATGCCCTCCTGGGACAATGAGATGAGTGCAGGGGAAGCTCTGGAGAGCTGCCTTCCTGTGATGATTTGTTGTGACTGGGAGGCCTCCCCAGTGGCCTAACTCAGGCTTCCAGGGCAGGCCTGGGAAGCCCTCTCCCCCTCACTTCCTTGCATCTCTTCCTGCTCAGGCCATCCTGTGGCACCACAGCTGCTTAGACAGGCTTATTATTGACATCTGCATTTATCTCAGACTTCCCAGCCCCAGTCATTGGTACTAGTGGCCTTCTAAGAAGACAATAGCCATTTTCCAAGACCTCTGAGTCTCTGTCCCAATGAGGGCTGAATGAGACATGTGGCCATGACACCACTATTCCAGACCTCCTTGCTCAGAGGTCTGTCTGCACACTGGCCTATAGAACCCCCAAGAACTCCAGCCAGATTCCATGTGTTGAAGGGATGCTTGCAAGGTTTTTTAGGGAGGGAACAACAAGGCAGGGATACTTAATAAAAGGGGTTTCCCCACTTCCCATTTGGGAGACTAGGTGAAAGTCAGGCCTCATCATGCTTGAGTTAGAGGTGTCTGGTCAAGTTCATTTGGCTCCTCAAGAAAGAACCTCCACCCCCAGATCCTACCTCCTCTGTTTCTGCTAGCTCCCTGAGTAAGCTGGTCTCCTCATTTTCTCCCTTGCCCAGCTGCTTCACACTGAGTCTACCCCTCTTGCTTTCTCTGAGTCTGCCTCCCTGGTGTTTCCTCCTGTTTGCCCCTCACCATCCAGTGTGGTCATGCTTAGCTGGCTCAAATGGAGACCAGGGGCCCCTCCCCCAAGCCCTCCCAGACCTTCGGGCCTCTCAGCATACTCTTGGCTCAGATCCATCTGCTTTCTCTGAGAGCATCACAGGCCTGACCCCATGTTTGGTGAGATCAGGGACAGTGCCCATCCTGTTGCCATTGTGTCCCCAGGCCCTGCTGTGTGTTGCTTCTTCCTGAAAGCCTCACACCAATGAGAGAATAAATAGTCTTGTTTTGTCCCATGATTTTGGCAATTAAAGTTTGACTTCCAATCCAAGAAGAGTCCCCACACATCTACCTTCTAGATACTGCTGCCTCTGGCTTTGAAAACAAATTTAAAAACAATGAATGCTGTAGCCTGGGTTCATGCTTCATCACAGAATGTGGTTTGTCAAGTTTCTGGACCCCTGGTTGGGTCTAGTTTTCATGAAAAGTGAAACTTCTCAATTAGGTTGATATTGGGGAAGTCCAGGTCAAAGTCTGAGCTCTGGTAGCACCAAAAAAGTAGGCTCAGCCACTTATATCCAAAAATGCCATTTATATAGAGAGAAAATTATAGTGAAAAGCAGAGAAAGGAGATTATCCAACATGGCCACATCAGGAGAAACAACAACAAATAAAGAGACTCAGAGCTCCTCCACAAGTCCATCTTAAGTACTGGTTCTCTTCCTTCCTAATGTTGAGACCCTTTAATACAGCTCCTCATGTTCTGGTGACCCCCAACCATAAAATTATTTCATTGCTATTTCATAACTGTAATTTGCTCCTGTTATGAATTGCAATGGGAATATCTGATATGCAGGATCTGTGACCCCAGAAGGGGTCAGAGCCACAGGTTGAAAACCAAAGACCTTAAGGGCCCTGACAAGAGGTTACATTTAAATAGAGGGCAAGACGTGTCCATAACTAAGCGGTGCTGGTCCAGTTGTTCTCATCTGTCACTGACCCACCATTGTCTTGAGAGCTGCAGTATCTCCTTCAAAGTGGTCCAAAACATTGTCAGAAATGTTTGAAATCTCTGCAAACTAAGTTTCTACTCTGGCTCACCCCAGGGCCCCAGCTTTTCCTTTCCCCCAGTATGGGATTCTGGATAAATTTTAATTCTTTAAAAATTATTAAATTTTTTTAAAAATTATGTGTACGTGTGTGTCTTTGTGTGTGTGTGTGTGTGTGTGTGTGTGTGTGTGTGTGTGTGTGTGTGCATGTGAGTACCACAGGCATGTCACATAGTTGGAGCTACAGGAAGTTGTGAGCCCCCTGAAGCAAATGCTGGGAGCTGAACTCTAGTCCTTTGCAAGAAGAGCTCACATCTTACTCCTGTTCGCTAAGTCACCTCTTTTGCCCCTACATTTGAATTCTTTGAGGTCTATTGTCTGATAGCCAAAGGGAGGGCACAAGTGTCTCTCTTTTTATCTCCTCTCCTGCAAGAATGGTTACAAAATCAATTATTTGTTCATGCAGAAACAAAAATCCATACTGGCAATTTGGTTAAATTAAGTCTCCCCATGCTGTTCCCTTCCCTCGGCCCTTCCCTCTCAAGCTTGAAGGTTCCTGCAGAGTCCGCAGGCGCCTGGCTCAGGAACAGGTGGGAGTGAGGCCTGGGCTAGGACAATCGTTGCCTTTTTCAGATGATTCCATGGCTCTGGGGAAAACTGTCTGAGCACACTCTCTCTCCAACAGCCCTTCAGCAGGTTAGTTTAGCTTAGTAATTAGCAATCACAATATGAGCTGGGCTAATTATCCCCAAAAGTCAAAAGAAAAACACAGATGTTTTTAAAGCTACACTGTAGAGATTTTGCTTTTTCGATTGTAATAATTTAGCATGCAAAATGAGTTAGATGGTGACTTTCCCCGAGACTTAATTTCCAAGGTACAGTGAGGAAAATTTTACTGATTTTGTAAAGACCAGTTTTGGAAAGGGAGGGTGGGTAAACCCACACAGTAATTTTCAAAACTCAGAAAGAAGCGAAGAAGGCTGGATTGAATAAATCAACATTTTGTGTTCCTGGGATTTGAGTTTAAATCTTTCTCCTAATTGAAAACTTGTGGGAAGTCCCTGGGTGCTGAAATACAAAATGACAGGTATGTGCTCATGCTTGCATGGCTGCCATGTCTTCATCGAGATCACCAGCAGGATGGATCTGGGAGGATGAGTGGATTCTCCAGCCAGCTCTGAGAGGGGTGACACTGCCCTCATTGGGTTTCAGATCATATCTGTAGCTACCTCGTTGATTCTTCACTCATATTCTGCCATAATCATAGGAGGATAGTTACCAGGAAGGCCCTGAGGGTCTGTACCAGCCACAGTTTCTATAGAGGAATGGAATTGGTAGATTGAATATATATTCAATATGTTCTAGATTGACTATATTAATGTATACATTGAATAGATATTAAGAGGACTTATCAGCTTGGCTTTCAGAATGTAGTCTGAGTGTCCAACCATGGCTGCCTCAGCCGTCCCAATCTTGTGCTGAAGGCCTGGAGGACTCCTGAAGGGCCACTGGTCTTCAATCTGTGTTGGGAGCCCAAAGAAGTTGAGTTCTGGTGTCAGGAAGAATGGCAAGAGCAGCAATATCAGGGTAGATGAACTTGACAGCAAGATGCGAACAAAGTAGATGAATTTGCCAGCATGACAGGAAGGCAATCAGGCAAAACCAAAGTTATCCTCTGACCTCCTTTTACAAGGCTGCCACTGGAAAGTTCCTGCCCACATTCAGGATTAGGCTTCCTGCTTCACATAACCTGATTGAGAAAATCCCTCACAGGTGTGCCCTGAACCTGAGCTTGTTTCCAAAGCCTGTTAGGATGACAGCAATCACGGGTGAGAGTAATTTTCCCTCTGCCCTCTGAAGGTGCATGGGAGTAAGCTGATAATTCCACTGTTCACAGAACAGACAACGGGCCACCGATGATGCTCCATGGGAGCAAAGCAGAAGATAGAAGATAATGGTGTGGTGCCATCTGTTCAGGATGCTCACTGTCTTCAGCCCCTCCCCCTGCTCTTCAAGTTTAGTCTTCTAAATGACAGGGCCGAGGGCCACTGTGCTCCTCTTTCCTGGTGGATCCAGGTAGGCAGCCAAGAGAATTTCACTAAGTGTCTCATTTCACCCTGTTGGAGCCAGAAAAAGTCAGAGTCACCTGATCTTGATGGACAAGCCCAGCTCAATCCTGGAAGTGAGGCATAGGTTAGTTGGTGGAAAGTGGGAGTAGCTTAGCTGGGTAGAGCTCTGTTCTCATTGGTTGATGGTCATTCTGCCCTGGGACCTCCATATAGGTTCTGTTCTTTCAGGGTCTTCAAGATCTGTCTGTCTGTCTGTCTACCCGTCTCCCTCCCTCTTTGTTTCTCTGCCTTTCTTCCACAGACATGGGAAGCCAGAAGCCCATGTTGAGTGTCTTCCTGGATCATTCTCCACTTTATTTTTTGAGACAGGTTCTCTCAATAAACCCGGATCTGACTAAATCATTAGCCTAGCTGGCTAGTGGGCTCCATCGATACTCTTATCTCCATCTCCTCAGCACTGGGATTATAAGCACATGTTATGGCATTATTACATCTGGCTTTTTACATGGCTGATGAAGATTTGAACTCTGGTCCTTATGCTTGCTCGGCAAAATCCTTACTCACTAAGCCATCATCCCGTCCCTCAGTAAGACTTGGGTGGAGGCTGTGGGTCTGAGCTGCAAGTCTTTATGGATTGTGGACTTTGTCCCCTTTCCTTGAGTTTCCTCAAGGGTAAAATGAACACGGCTTGGGTCAGTCTTTCCTAAGCATGTCTTGGAGAAGTCTAATTTTAAAAGACCCAGAAGATGCTGCACAAACCCCAGAGCTTCCTGGAGGATGATACTTCTTGGGGGCAGTGGTTCTCACTGGGCTGATCTCCTCTGCCACCCCTATACCCTCACACTGGGGACAGCCAGCAATGCCTGGAGACAGTTTTTGGTCCTCACCAGGAGGAAAGGTGCTATTGTCATCAGTTGTGTGGAGCCTAGCAATGCTGCCAACATCCTATAGTGCCCAACACAGTTCTCCCTGCCATCCCTGCAACACCTACCTAACCCCAGTCACAGGCACTAAGGCTGAGGAACTGGCCCAAGATCCTAAGGCAGATTAAAATAGTAAGCACTGTGAGTGCCTGAGCAGGAGGGGGCTGCATAGGCAGGAAAGGGCTGCAAAAGGCAGAACCAGGTAACAGTGGGCCATTTGTTTCAAAGCTACTTGCTTGACAGGTTAAAAGCAGAGGGGACTTTTAGCAGCTAATGGTGGCCTGTCAGTGTTTTACTAGCATCTCTCTTCTGCTTCCTCAGAAGGTCCAATAGTCATCTTGGCTTTGGTGTAGTGTGGAGGTCTCAGCGTGCGTGACTCCATTTTGGTCTGGCCTGGGAGTTCAGTGCAGGTACCAATTAGAAATCAACGGCTTCTCACACATTTCCTTGAACAGAAATGAGGTTGAACACTTTCTTCTGGTCTTTAGGGACACTTTTGTCCATCTCTTGTACGTTGTCTTATGTACAGCCTCTACCAACAACCCCCTGCTTGTTCACTTAGAAATTCTCATTGTTTATTAAGGATAGTGACTGTGTTAGGTTTCCTGCCCACCCATTATTGCCACAACACACCTGACATGAAGAAACCACAGGAAGAGCTTTTATTTATTTATTTATTTATTTATTTTTGACTCACAGGCTCATGGTTTCAGAGCTTCCACTCTGTGGTCCTTGGCTTCATTGACTTAAGCCTCATGATGAGGCAGAATGTCATAATGGAAGAAGTACATGGCATAAGCCGCTCACCTCATGGCGGACTATGATTATAGTCTTCTCTCTCTCTCTCTCTCTCTCTCTCTCTCTCTCTCTCTCTCTCTCTCTCTGTCTTGACTGTACCATCCCAGCAGGAATAATGGCATCCTAGAGACACCTGCAGCCTCCCTCTGGCTATTGGACTACTGAGACACTGGCCTTCAATGAATTAGAATTTCCCCAGAAATCTCATGCCGGGGGTGAAAAGGCATAAGTTGAATGCTAGCCTGAAGAGGAACTTGTCTCCAGGAACAAATTTCACACAAGCAATGATGCATCAATGATGTGTGGGGACACCTGGACCAGGGCTGCTTACTTTTGTACCTCTTGCCCTCTGTTTAAACCTAAACCTCACATCAGGACCCAAAAAATAGACTTGAGGGTCACTGGACCTCTTTATTTGTCCTTTTTCCTAATGTGGCCACAGTGACTCCATCTCTCTCTTCTGCTATTCACTGTTATTTGTCTTTAAATGAGCACAGGTGGACCAGCCTGGCTTGTGGAGTTGTCAGAGACCAGACTTGACTCTAAAAATCTTTGGTAATAAGCTGACTGAGAAGTTTACTTTTTTATAGAAACTAGACCCAACCAGGGTCCCAGAAACCTGACAAACCACGTTTTGTGATGAAGCAAGAACCCAAACCACAGTGTTTGCTATTCTCAAACCCGTGTTCAAAGCCAGAGGCAGCAGTATCTAGGTGAATATGTAATGACTCCTCTTGGTTCCAGATTTGAAATTGCTTTGCCCAAAGCATTGGACAAATCAAGAATATCCATTCTTTTGTTGCATGAGCCTTTTGTGAAGCAACAGGGCTTGGGGACATCACTGGCTCTATTTGTCTCTCTCTCCAAGGTGGCCACATTGAATAAATCTCCTTTCCCTGATTTTCACCGTCCCTCATTGCTTTAATGGCTTGCCAAGGATGGAGGGCTCAGCCTCACCTGTTGGGGCTGCCAGGACCCAGGCTCTGACTCTTAACAACTCTGGTGACAGGACCAAGGACTAGATATAACCTTCAAAGCCATGCTCCTTGGTGACTGATCTTCTCTGACTAGGCCCCACATGAGCCTGTGGGGGCATTTGGGATTCAAACCACTGCTACCCTTTGTGCTGCTGGGGCCTCCACCTACTTCCTTCAGTTTCCGGCTCCCCATTCTTGTGGCATTGGGTTTTGAGACCTCTAGCTTCCAGTTGCAGTTTCAGAGGAAGCAAGCACTGGCTGAGCCTTTGGTTTAAAGCTCTGTTTCCTACGATCTCTACCCTTACTTGGCCAAAATGAAGCTTAGCTGGATCTGAAAGTTCAGCGGGGAAGAAGTTCAAGGGGTCAGGCATATCCTGTTCCTCATTTCACAAAACACAGTGCTAATTGCCCAATTTAGAGTGATTTGGTGGTGTCTCTTGGCAGCAGGCTGCAAACTATCTCACTTGCACAACTGGCAGCTGTTTTCCTTTGCTGAGTAGTATGTACAGGAACTGGTCCTGGATTCTGAAGACCAGGTTCTACCTCCGACTGACTCTGGGCTCTGTGTGACCTTGAGTTGTCATTTTGCCTCTGAGCTTTCTGTGTGTGACAGATGTGTTCCCCTGCTTGCCTTTTGGTGTCCTGGGAATGCAGTGGGGAAAAGTGTGACATGGTTCTGGTGATCTGAGGCATTTGAAAAGACTTCCCACTGACCTGGCCCAAGTTATAAGATCTTTGTTTCTTCTCTCACTGTGTGCTGGGAAGACACAATTTCTGCTTCTTATCTATAAAATAGAATTATTTTCACAGTGCCGAATGGAATGTGTCCACCATGTCCCCTGGGCTGTTTGGGTTCTTTGAATGGAAGTGTGGGTCATGCACTTCACAGGCAGCAAATTCCAGGAAAAGGCTCTTTGAGGCACCAATCAACAACACCCTCTCTACGGGAAATGGAAATTTGACATGTGTGTGGCTAAATAAGACCAAGTCACAGTGATGGCTGTTGGTTGCCAAACATGCTCTAAGCAATTGCATGGCACCACACTGCATAGATATTCATGAGTTGCCACACTGCCCTCTCTGGAGTGGGCATACAGCTGTGTGTACATACATACATGGCCTCACATTCACAAGAGCACACCTATTCATGCTATCACACAGCCAAAGACACCAAAGACTCCTATGCCCACAAAATTCACACAAAGACACACAGACACATACCTGTAGAGAAGCACACATTTGTACTTTTAAAGATTTATTTTTCTGTACTGTGTATGAGCATTTGTTTGCATGTATGTGATCCATGTGGATGAAATGCCCATGGAAGCCAGAAGAGGGTGTTGTAACCCCTAAACTGGAGTTACAGATGATTGGGAGTACTCATGTGCTGGGAACCCAGCCAGTGTCTGTGTGTGTGTGTGTGTGTGTGTGTGTGTGTGTGTGTGTGTGTGTGTGTGTATACAAATGTGTGGAGGCCAAAGGACACTCTTAGATATCATCCTCATAAGCTGTCCATTTCCTTAGAGATGGACTCTCTCATTGGCCTGGCGCTCACTGATTAGACTAGACTAACAAGCCAGTATATCCTGAGGATCCACCTATTTCTGCCTCCCAGTACTGAGATTACAAGAGCATTTGGCCACATTTGATATTTCTCTGTGGGTTCTGGGGATTACACTCAGATTCTCATGCTTGCAAGGAAGCAAAGTATTTTACAGGTAGAATTATTCCCCCGAGTGCCATATGGTCTTATTGTCTTATAGAGTCTCAGACACAAAGGTGCATACATACACACACAAGAGCCTATCAGTTGTCTCCTGAGCAGGATTGGGAGAACTGGGCTAGCTGCCAGACATCAACCCCAAGGAAGGACAAACACAGAAAGAGGCCCACTGGGGAGAGGGGTGAGGCAATGACCCCTGTGCCACTCAAGAAGCCAAGAGGTTACCAAGTTTAGAGCTAGAAGAGAAAGCTGGGGTGCTCCAAAACAACCTATGAAGCCCAGAAACCCTACGAACAAGGACTATGGGGGTGTCTTAGCTCAAAACAAATTGAATTGCCCATGCTGGGCCAGGCTCTGGATGAAGCTTGAAGGGGAGTGCTGTCACCTCTCCACCCCAAAGTGTTCTTCAGTGAGGGATGTTGGAAAGGATGTGTGAGCCAGGCTCTGAGAGATAGGTGGGCTGAAGAGCTGAGGGGGCTGTCTGAACCAGCAGGACACTGAGCACTCCAACAGGTGTGCACATTGGGCTGAGCTGGGGTGGACAGGAAGAAGGTTTGCAACCCAGACAAAGACTGGATGGGATTCCCTAGAAGACCCAGGACTCCACACTTGGCAGTTCCTTTGTTCCCCACCCTTCCTCCTCTTCAGTGGCTTCTTATGAGCCTTTCTCTAGTATAAAGGGATTAAAGAACCCTCTAGCAACCCCCTTTATCATTATTTCAGCAAGATAAAGGGAGGGTCATACTTCTGCAAATGATCCCTTCCACTTGAGAGGGCAACTGGCAGAATGTGTGGGAGGGGGATCAAAGAACACTGTTTTTGCTGTGTTCCCTTAAGCACATTACTTGTCCTCTCTGGGCATCTTCTAGAGTTGAGATGGTTAATTTCATGGCTACTCCAGTCCTAAAGACTGTGCCCACAAGGGGTGAGTGGGCAGGCACACCCTGCAACAGCTGCCAGGCCGAGATCAAACGTCTAGGCAGGAATGTTTTTGCAGTGATGCTATTTATTCCTTTCTGGGTTTCAGAACAAAACCCCAGAAGCAAAAACCACTTACTTCACAACCCCCAGAGGTTTCTCTACAAGGATGGTATGTGCTAACCAAAGACAGCTGCATCGCCACCGAGATTTTTCTTTACACCCTGCTCGGTAAGCCTCCACGCTGGACACACCATTTGTCTGCTGCAAAGCTCCAACTATCACTTTAAATAGATTGCCTCAGGGACTGAGACTTCAACAGAAGGCAGATCTCCCCACAGCTAAGAGCAAATGGAAATGCAAAAGTTATCTGAAAGTTAGGTTTTACAAATGAAAGGAGCAGTCCCTGTTTAATGCAACGGTAGTGTTACTAACAGCTTTAATCCTTTAGTTCTTGACACTCCAATACCTGCCAATCAAGGATGGACATGGAATGCTTTCTCATCTCTTCCTACACATGGTCCCAAACCCAACACACAAGCCTAGCCACCCTGACGGGTGGACAGAGGACTATGGGTTCACAAGAGCCTCCTGTTTGGTTTAGTCTTGAGAGTTTTTACTAATTACCAACCAAGGGACTTTGCTCCAACATGCACTTGCAATTCGAAGTCAACAGAAGCCTTCAGAACACTTAAGACAATGTGCTGGTTTAGTTTTCTGTTGTGATAAACACTATAACCAAAGGGCTTGATGAGCAAAGGATTTATTTCATCTTACACTTCCAGGTCACACACAGTTCATCATTAAAGAAAATCAAGATAGGAACTCCAGATATCAACTTGGAGGCAGGAACTGAAGCAGAGGCTGTAAATGAGGCATTTATATTGACTTTCTCAGCTTGTTTTCTTGTATAAGTCAAGACAGAGTGCCCATGGGTCACACCACCCACAGCAGGCTGGGTCCTCTTCCAGAAAGCAACAGATAAGAAAATTTCCCTGAAAACATGCCCATAGGTCAATCCAATATGGGCAATTTTTAATTTTATTTTTTTTATTATTATTTTTGGCTTTCTTTGAGACAGGGTTTCTCTGTGTAGTCCTGGCTGCCCTAGAACTTGCTCTGTAGAGTGGGCTAGCCTCCAAATGCAGAGATCTGCCTGCCTCTCCTCCCAAGTGTTGGGATTAAAGGCATGTGCTACCACTGCCAGGCTGATATGGGCAATTCTTAAGTGGAGGCTCCCTGTTCCCAGGCGAATCTAGGTTTGTGTTGGCAGCTGAAGCTAAGTAGGATGGAGGCAAACATAAGAAGCAGAGCGTTCCACGTGCACAGGCTGACACATTTCTATCAACCAAGATATGGAAACATTTTGGTCTATAAAAATACATTAACAACCCCATATAATCAATATTAATAAGTTTTGGAACACTTGAGGAACATGTGAACAGGATTCTGGGTTTTAAACTGTTGTTTGGTATAGTTTGGAATGGGGTCACACTGTGTAGTGGAGCCTGCCCTCAAAGTCTTAGTAATCCTCCTGCTCTGGCTTCCCAAGTGCTTGGATCATAAGTGTGCAGCAATGTGCATGGCTCAAAATTCTTTATTGGAATAAATAACTTTTATTAAGTGCTGTCACTGGGATGGTCATCTGTTTAACCACTGTGTTCCCTTGAAACCTGTATCTTGTGTTCATTTCAAATGTCATTCTGTTCCTACAGTCTGGTCCTGTAGTGGGATGTTTTACTCTTTTGGCTTTTGAGGAGCTCACCACCCAGCTCCCAGATAAATCACACACAGAGGCTTATTCTTAGTTATGAATGCCCAGCCTTAGCTTGACTTGTTTCTTGTCAGCTTTTCTTAAATTATCCCGTCTATCTTTTTTTGGCCTCGAGGCTTTTATCTTTCTCTATTCCTGTATACCTTTTCTTTTCTTCTTACTCCGTGTCTGGGTATGTAGCTGGGTGGCTGGGTGGCTGGGTGGCTGGGTGGCTGGGTGGCTGGTCCCTGAAGTCCTACTCCTTCCTCTCTCATCCCAAGATCCTCTCCCCCCTGATTTCTCCTCATACTTTATCCTCTCTGCCTGCCAGCCCCACCTATTTCTCTGTCCTGCCTTGCTATTGGCCATTTCAGCTCTTCGTTAGACCATCAGGCATTTTAGACAGGCATAGTAACACAGCTTCACTGAGTTACAAGCAAAAGTAACACACCTTAAAATAATATTCCCCAACATGGTGCCTAGAGACAGTTATTAAATATTGTCAGATTGAATGGGTGAGAGGACTTCTAGGCCCCTCTTCTTCCTGTGTGCCTTTGAGTCTTCTAGGAGATCAACCTGAGCCCCACTTTGCTTGGCTGCCAAGCGTGTAGAACAATGCCTCCCTGACATGGCAGGTGCTAGCCTCACATGCAGGTGTGGCTCCTAGCCCCAGGGTGAAAGACATGGAGTCCCAAATCAAGCTCAGATACTGCAATGAGATCTTCCTCTAATCCTCAACAGCTGCCTCCTCCCTCACCTTTCCCACCCCTCTGAGAGGCAGCACTTTGACTGGGTTGTTGAGGCACAAGAGGAAGTAGGGAGAAGTAGGAAATCCTTACAAAGGGGGAAGCCCGAGGAGATGGCCAGATGACATTGCCAGGAGCAAGCACTGACTGTGAGATGGCTCTGACCCATCTCCATCCTACCAGCTCTATTACTTTGCTGAGCCTCTCACTCTAGTTCTTTGCATGGCTCCCTGTTTTTATCCTGGGTCTTGACCATCACCCCCTGTTCTGGCCATTCGCCTGTTATCTTAAAATCTACCTTGCTTCCTTCCCAGCCATTCCTCATTCCGAATCCAGAGGTTTGCATTTTGGAACTGTTTCTTGTCCTTTGGAGATGCTGGTGATGGATTGGAAGATGGAAGAAGAGACAAGCCAGGGTATTTCCTCTGCCCCACCCCCATTCTGCTCTGGGAACCTTTGCAGTTCTAGGTTTTGCTGAGCAGTTCTGTCCCCTATTTTGCCCCACTTGGGGGCTCTGGAACCTACTGCTTTCCCCTGTCTCCCTGCTGCCATAGCTGATACCTAAAGGGCCACAACTATACAATTGGTCCTTTCTGCTTTTTGTAAATCCTTATATGAACAAATTTCTCTTGCTTTGGGGTGTACCCCTGTCAGTAGAGAGCTCACCTAGTGTGCATGAAGTCTGGGTTCGATTTTCAACAGGGCATGGGGGCCCAGACTTGTAATCCCAGCATTTGGAAAGTGGAAATAGAAGAATCAGAAGTTCAAGGTCCTCCTAGGTTACATAGATATTTCAAGGGCATCCTAGGATACGAGAGTCCTGTCTCCAGGATAAATGGGTAGATAGGTAGATTCTTTCTCTTGATCTTCTGTCTTGAGTGGAGAACTCAAGACAGGTTTGTGATGTTCCCAGAGAAGCACTTTCTTACATCCCAGGGGAAGTAGCTTACAACTCTCTCCATCACACCCCGCCCGTGGTCCTGGAAGGGTTAACCAGTGCTGAATGGTAGATTTCATGTAATTGCCTCTTCTCTTGTTCTCTTTTTCTCTCAATGGATGGTTAAGTAACTTCTTGAGGACAGGAATGTCATCTGTTCATCATTGTGTCCCCAGCACCTAGGCGAGCACTGACATCTAGGAAGTGCCCTGAATGTCTAAGGCCTACCGCTCGATGCCACTGTTTCTATCCCAAGATCTCTTATTACCATCTGTCAAAAAGAATGGGGCTTGTGGTTAAGTAGCTACTGTTACATGTCTGGGATTCTGTGACTTTGCTTTGCAATTATGATTATAATTCAGCCAATTTGGAAATCACTCAGAATGTCTAATTTCCTTGTCCAGGGTTGTCAGTGTGGCTAACTGAAGTCAGAAATCACTGACTCCTCCAAGGCTTTGTTCTGCTGGTAGACCATCTGTCCTGTGAACCACAGCTCTGGAGTAAGTGCTCAAATGAGTGCACCCATTTAGGAAGACTTAAGAAGTCATCATTCAGTGTCAGCAATAGCCTGACAACAAGGGCTGCTTGCAGGGGCCACTGCAGATGTCAAGAAATACATAATTAAAGTACCAGAGGCTGGCAGTGCCCAGCTATGTTCCCTGGAACCAGCCTCTAAGTCATCTTTGGCAATATGGGGAAAACTGGGGCCTTTTGCTTTGAACTTGAATACAGCCACATGCTGAGCAGTCATTTTCACGTAGTCACCCCACAGCATCTTAATCCTTTTGAAATGTGGGGTGTGGGGCTTAGTTTAGACAGTTCGTACAGCCCATTGCTGCTGCTGCTCATCACTCCCTCACTAGCTCCTAACTCATTCCCCTGTTCTTCCTACTCCGTCCTCACCATCCCTCTTGTGGGTAGCCTCCTGTGAGTACTTATCTTTGATTGACAGATTTTCAGAAACTCAGCTAACTTGTTCATTTTCTTCTTTTATACCTTTTCTTTTTCTTTTTCTTTTCTTTTCTTTTTTTTTTGCGCCACCTCCATAGAATCTGAGGTAGGGATTTAATTTACTTTTAAAACAATGTGTAATAAGATTTTCCCATCCTCATTTTCCTGTCAATTCTTTCCTTTTATAGTAAGTCAACTTCTTCTGGTGGATAAAAGCAGTGACCGAAGACCTCCTTGTTCACTCATGATTTCAAAAGGAGGGCTTTTGTGCTTTAACATCAAATTAATGTGGCCAGGGATGCAGTTAAATGGCAGCATGTTCAAGGGCCTGAGTTGTAGCCCCAGCTCTGCAAAACCAACAAAAACAAAAGCTCAAATTGGAGTTTGTTCAGATATTTTAAATTTACTTTTTCTATCACATTATGGAAATTGGTACCTTTTTCTGTAAGACTGAGATTCCTTTTTATTATGAACGAGTTAAGTTTTGTCTAATGCCTTTTTTGTTACTAATGAGTTGCTTCTATTTTTCTTTAATCTCTGTCTCACTCTTGTTCTACGAACAAGGTCTTGTGTCATTGTCATCTAGGCTGGTCTCAGATGACCCTGAACATTCCTGATTCTCTTGTCACCACCTCCGGCTGGGATACAGGTGTGCATTGCCATACCTGGGTTAATGGTACTGGGAATTGGAGCCAGGGCACTCATGCATGCTAGACAACCGAGGGACACATCCAGCCTTCTCTAATATCTTAATATGGTGAAATTATTGCTAAATTTGTTATTAATAAGATACTTTCATATTTCTAGGATAACCCATTTGGCGATGAGGTGTTATTATCAGTAGGTATGGATAGACTTAAGTTTTTAATGTTTTTTTTTTTTTTTTGTGTGTGTGTGTGTGTGTGTGTGTGTGTGTGTGTAAGATTGTAATTTAAAGGAAGTCTGGTAGAACTCTTCCACAGAAACATCCAGGTTTACGGCTTTTACTGGGTACTAATTCAAATGTATTTTGCCTCCATTTTGTTTGTTTGTTTTTGTTTTTCTTGAGTTAATTTTGGTGCAGTCCTAATTCATTAGGACTTACAGGAAGCTCATGTATTGTAGGAAGTTGTCTGTGACTACCTTTGGCAATATTCCACTAAATTACCTTCCTGCTGCCTCCCACACAGGGCAGTGTTTCCATTCACTACAATAGTAGCTAGTGAATATCTGTCACATGTGCTAGGGGAACCACATGGACTAAAACAGGCAAAAATCCCTGTTCTCACAGATTATGCGCCCTAGCAGGTGGAAGCAGTAAGTATTACATATGAATGAGCTGAATGCTACGCCAAAGGAAAACAAATGAAAAAAAACCTGAAAATCCAAGGGATGCCAAGCAGGATGGCCTGGGTTCTAAGACTTAATGCAGTCTTCAAAGAGAGTCAGAAGGCTAAGGCAGGAGGATCACTCAAGTTCAAGACCAGCTTGGACTAAACAAGTGAGTACACAGGTCAGCCATGACTATTCAGTATGAGTCTCTGTCCTCAAAAAATAAACCAGGGGGCTGGGTATGCGGTTCAGTTGGCAGAGTACTTGCCTAGCATGCACAAAGCCCTGTGTTTGATCCCAGCACCATAGAAAACCAAGTGTGGTAACAAATTCTTGCAAACCTGAGAGGTGTAAGCAGGAGGATCGGAAGTGAGTTTGAGACCATCCTGGGCTACATGAGATCCTGCTTTAAACTAACAGACGAAAAGAAAAAAGAAAGAAAGAAAAAAATGAATCGGTACTTACAGCGTCTAGGTGCTAAGATTACAAAGGGAATGAATCAGGCAACATTTTTGCTCTTGTAGAGTTTATATTCTGGCAGAGAGACAAGTGAAACACAGGTGAATGATCAAATCAATACTATATGAAAGAAATCAGCAGGAGCTTTGGGAGAGACAGCAGGGATGCTTGTTTTAAACAGATGTCTGGTGAAATCCCTTTGAAGAGATGATTCTGAAGCTAGATGTCAAAACTGAACAGAAGCCCCTGGAGCGGGCGCCATATTGAAATGATATAGTCACTTCCGGTCTCTTCCAAGAGCTCTGAGCTCCTGGAGGGGAGATGTTATGACTCATTTGAGTTTCAGTGCAGCACCAGGACTGGTACATATAGATGCTCCCCAAATGTCTGTTTCACTCTTAGAAGACATCAAGAGTAAGAATTGAATATCGCCATTAGCTGGCAGAAAGAATCAGAGTTTGTGATACGGGCAGCAGATAGCTAAGCAATAAAGACAAATAGCACCTGGCATTGAATTATAGATAGCAAAAGAGACCTCCCAATCGCTCTCTGCCTAGTCATTGCAATCCAGATGAGAAGCAGACTAGAGTTATGTTTATTCAAGACAGAGTCCAGGACCCATGCAGCCCTAGCACCTGGGGATGGGATGTGTATTAGCTGTGGGCGGGCCTCTACCTTCCTATCTCTGTTACCCATCCTCTCTTCCATGTCCTGTGGAAAGGTGGGCCAGGTGGTTGAGCTGGCCCTAGTCCTGCCATCTTTGGGTATGCATGAGTAGTATCCAAACTCCATGGAAAGGTCAGTTACTGGCTGGGTCCATGGCAATACCCAAGTCATCCTTGTCAAAAGGATAGGTAAAACAAATGTCTCTGAGCACCCAGACCCTCTTTCCAGCTTGTTCAGTGTCCTGAGAGACATCCTCTGGTCATCAGGCTGTGGTTGATTTAAATTGCACCAACACCTACGGTCTGTCTTGAGGACTTTGGTAGGATTAATGGACAAGATCTACACCCAGCAGGGAGAAGGTGTCTTCTGACATGTGTCATCGAAAGAGTGACAGCATCTGAAATTAACTGGGTCAATGTCTCCTCATTTCCCAATGGAGTTCAAGTGCTGCCCACTTGTTCCATGCAGTCTTCCGAAGTGTGTTTATTTTACATGTGTGGGTGTTTGTGTGGCACTGCTAAAGCTTTATGGGAGAGACTGGCATGTGACGAGGTCAGAAAAATAAGTTTTTTCCACTTGCCGAGGTTGGACTCAGGCCTCATGCTTGCTAAACAAGCACTTAACCCCTGAGCCTCATCCTCAGGCCCAAACAAAATTTTAAATTACATTAAATCACAAGAACTTGTTTTGATATTTACCCGCCCTTTTGTATGTGTGAGTTCTGAAAGCCTCAGAACCTGCTAATTTCTTCTCTTAGATACTATCAGTTAGGACTGAATGTTCAGTCGTGGCTTGCTTCACCACACGGTGGTCAGAGGATGAGTCATGGCAATGTGAACATCTCAGAGTGAGTTAGACAGCTATGACGTCACTGAGCTAGCTTCTCCCATGAGGCCACTGTTGTGTTCTTTTCTGCAGTCCTCGGCGGAAACATCATTATGCAGCCCAGAGCTGTACCAAAGGCAACAGGTTCTCTCACTACGCAAAAGTTAAAAGGAATCTCAGTTATTTCATGTTGCTTGCTATAGGATCTCTAGACCTCCCCGAGATGCTACCCCCTGTCCTCTCGCAGAGAAATCCAATACAACTTAGGTGATCATTGTCACTTAGTTTCTGACCAGACTGCCTCTATCCATGCATTTCATACTGGGACAATATGTTTGATTGTAGGGCTAAATAACCTGAGATTTGGGCAGTGCACAGATGTCAGAGGTAAGTAGAATCCTTACAACGAGGCATGAGCCTGGCAAAAGTCTGTGTAGCAAATGGATGGAATTATTAAATTCTTAATAACTGTGGTGCAGGGAAACAAATCCTTTAAAAAATTCTTTAAATTTTATAGATGCTCATGGGCCAATCTGCTAAAGCAGATCATTACTCTATTGTTGTTGATTTTTTTAAAAAAGATTTATTTATTTTCATCTTGTGTGTGTGCAGTTTTGCCTGCATCGATGTCTCTTTACCATATCTATGCAATGCCTGATAAGACTCCCCTGGAACTGGAGGTACAGTTACGAGCCATTGGGAGGGTGTTGGGAACCAAACCTCAGTCCTCTGTAAGAACAGCCAGTGTTCTTGACTGCTGAGCCATCTCTCCAGCTTGACTGCTATTACTATTATATTTTATTAGTTATTTGAGAGTTTCAACTTTCATACATGTTTTGATCACAGTCAACCCCCATAGCTCTTCCCAGATTCACCTCTCTTCCCTATTCATGACTCTTTGTTAGCCTGAGGCATACTAGAAATATCAGGGACTCTGGAGAGATTGGCATAGTGACAAAGGAAAAGGAGGGAACAGGAAATCCCTACATGTGCAGCAAAATGCCATCGATGACATTATTGCAGTAGCTTTCTCTCTTAGCTCAGTTTTTGTATTGTTGTTTCTTTCTTTATCTTATTCCATCACCCATGGCTCCTAAGATCCCATCACCTCTTGTTATTCTCCTGTGTTCCTGAGTTCCTGAGTCTTGGGACTAAACACAGCATATTCCTGGATTGGACCTAAAACCCATGGAATAAAATAGAGAGAGGTGAAGAGAAGCAGTGAAGGAGGGGTAGAGGGTATGACCCGTGTCTAGGTCACCAAGGTGTCTCCTTGAAGCATGAATCCAACCTAGCACTAGGGCCCGCTTGGAGGCATGCTCCTGGCTTGGCATCTCTTGTGCTGGCTATGAACTGAGCCCAGGTACCTGTGTGTAGTCATCTAGCCTTTCTACCACCCCAAAGCATGGAGATGATCTACATTTCTGGGTGGCTGCCTCAGTTTCCCTTGATAAGCAAATCAAGCTTACCCAGGTCCTGAGCTTTTGGGTCTGGTGGATCCCAGCCCAGCTGACTCTGTCCTATCCAAAGTCCCTTTAATTATTTCTTGTGTTGCAGCAGGCTAGTTAAGGATTCACTTTAACCATGTATATCAAATCAAAGTAAGTCCACTACTTTGGGGCTGTGGTCTTGTGCACTTGAGGCTGTAGACCCTTCCCTCCACTGTGCATGTCAGGAAAGCAGCAGGGCCTTCCAGCTTCCTCTGTGGAAGGCCCAAAGAGGAGGAAGGCACTTAGCCTGGGATGCATTTATTCACAGTGGTTTCGCAGCTTTTGGAGCACTTTGCCTTGAGTCCTGGTCCTGCTCTTTCTGCACCCATATATGAGACAGCTTGTGCTTAGCACTTCTCCGAGGCTCAGGTGCACACCCGTGAAACCACAGCTGCTGCCCACCTGCTTCTCCAGCCTGCTGGAGGCCCTGCATGGGAGCAGCTGGTCCATACAGCCTTCCATCTTTCAACTGAGCCCCCTGCCCCTTCTGTCCCAGCTCCCCCACGACGTCCTTCTGGAGACTAGTGATATATTGTTATAAAAAGAGTGGGGTCTAAGAAACATGGCTCAGCCCTCTCATCTGTAGTCTGGGGTGGGAAGGGTTAATGAGCTAAAGCCTGGGTGGACTGAGGAGCCTTGTACAGGAAAGTTGACTTGACTGACAACACCTGTAGAAGCTACTGATGAGGAGATCCACATTCCAACCCCACTGCACAGTCCCCACTCAGAGGAGAGACTGCTGCCCTTCAGTCGTTCTGATTAAAGAACAGTTCTGCTTCTGGAAATGCCTGTCTGCTTTCTTTTATTTCCACGTCACTTCATCAATCCTGATCTAACAGGGTTGTACAGCCACCCCCCCTCCCTCTCTTAACTGACACATTTGGAACAGATACAAGAAAAGGGGAAGGTGCTAAAGGCCTGGGTGCTTCTGGAAGCCTCTCAGGAGGATTTGTAGCGAATGGACTTTGCAACAAGAAGCAAGATTAGAAAGCCCTTCATTATGTTAATTACTCCTCTTGCAGGGGCTTCCCAGGAAGCTTTTAACATCCTGCATTATGGTTGTACCAGCTCAGGCTCCGCATGGGGAGAAAGAAGGCTCGTCAATTATACATGGTCCGGGTGGGTGGAGTTAGTGTCCCAGGAGTGTTTCGGTATTGACAGACCACAGGCTGGGACCTATGATCCCTTGGGGGATGGAAGGAATGTGGCTCATTTCCCAGGCTGCTCTACCTGGCTCCACCCCCCTCCCCCCAGGCTGGGCCTCTCGGAGTAACTAGGAAGTGAAGAATCATCTGGTGATGAAACATGAAAAGGGGAGACACATCATCACTGGAGATTTCTGCAGAACCAGTGGTTAGCAGGGTGAACACAACACCGGAAGAGCTCATTTCTGTGGGTTCCCGGTGCTGTGCTAGACCCTGGCGAGTGGGTGGGAAGCTTATTGCAAAGGTCTTGTGGAGTGTCTCACTCAGTCTCAATTTACAGATGAGGGCACCTGCCTCAAGGGAAATGTGACCCACCCAAAGTCGCACAGCAGGGTCATTAGGGGGTCTTATTACTGAAAGCTTGGTGGGGTGTGGGGGTGTGGGGGTGGGGGGTAGGTTCCAGTGAGCTCACAGTTCCCTTGAGGCTTGTTTCATGATGTTTCCTTGAAAGAGAAAAACAAGGTTTGAGGGTAAGTATTCCATCACTCAGAAGGCACTGGGTGGCAGAGCTGGCACTCTAGCTCCAGGCCTCCATCCGGACTCTTTCCCCACACCTGACCCACAGGAGACACCCAGTTGAGCAGCACCGACCCTCTGGAAATCTGATGACCCTGTCAACATAAAACACAGCTCTCACCTCCAAGGGAGGAAGAAGTAGCTTATTCTGGAGCTACGTTTAGAAATAGATTATTTATCTCCAAATTCCATGCTCCAAGTTTCATGCAGTTTTTATAAGTAACGGAATAAAGATCATAAATCAAAACATACTAACCCCGCTATGCAGTCTCCACTCCCAGGAGAAACCGTGGCCCTCCTGTTGTTCTGACTAAGGAATAGTCCTGCTTCTGCAGATGCCTGTCTGCATTGGTGGGAACGCCAGAGAGGTAGGGTTCCTGCCAGGTGGAGAAATCTCAGGTTCAGGTCTCAGATGCTATCTGATAGCAAGCATTCCTAGCCCTTTGGTTGGTAGAAAATGAGGTTTTTGTTAAACTAATATATTCCAACGATTTTTATCAAGATGTTAGGTCTGACACAGAGGTGGGCTGGGAGTGGCTCATTACTGGCCAATGATAGCAAAAGATAAATTGTAATTAGACTCCGGACCTGCCACATTCCAACTTCTCTAGTCATCCAGGTTTGAATCAGTGAGTCAGATTTGCAAACACAGCTTCTTTCCAGGGATTCTTGTTCATAATGCAGCCTTTGGTCTCTCATTACCACCAAGGCCGTCAGTGCTACCAGCTGCCCCTGGGACCAAATGCCTCAGTCATGTCCCTGAGCACTGGGGGTGGAGGTGGAGATGCCTGACCACTGGCCTGCCCATGGGGGCTGTGAAGGCCATGGTGGAACGGTTAAGGGCTTTGGAAATCTAGAGCTGGGTCTGGTGCTATCTTGGGCAAGGAAGAGGGGATGTGAGCAGAGCTGTGCTTCTGGGTAGAAGACGAGGTCTTAGGAAGAATGTTGTCACCAGGCCACCTGAACAAGCTGCAGTCCTGTCTGAAACTCCCCAAGACCTTTCATTTCTTCTTATCCTTGAGACCAGGGGCTGTATCCTCAGTGGGCCTGTTCCAGGAGCTCTGTCTTTGCCCACACCTTTGCCTCGTCAGACCCTCAAGAATCAGTCTCATGGCCAGCTCTGCCTTCCTGGCCTCAGGCATGGCCTCTTGTGGGCTGTGCTCTGTGCCAGCCTTCTTCTGACTCTTCCCTTCTATCTAGCTGACTATCCACCCCTTGCTGGGGCTGGAGCTCCGAGGTCTCCCAGCTGCTCCATCCCCAATTAAATTCTGATGCTCTTCTGGGGGTTTCATTTCTGTTAAGTTTCAAACCTCCGGGACAAACAGCTGAGGTGTCTATTGAACATATCAAATCGAACCTGCCACCAGGTTCTCCCAGCATCCCTCAGTCCCTACCTGCTACAGTGTATGGCTGGCCTACCCTGCCCTCTTACACTGAACTCTGCAGCCCAGGAGCTGGGCTGCCTTTCCCCCAAGAGGTTCTTCCCTGTATAAGCCAGATATTTTGGTTGCCAGCCCCTTTTTTTGTACCTTTGGCCTCCTGGCTGCTGCACCTGGTTCCCTCTCCCCCCTTTCCCTTCCCCTCCCCCTGTCTCTACAAGGGGCTGGGGGGCATTGGCCTCCCTTTCAAGAATGCTAAGCTATCACAGTGGGAATATGGCACCTGCTCTGCCACCTGTAAAGGACTGAATGTTTGTGACTCCCTCACGTTCCCATGGTGAAGCCCTAACACCCATTTTAATGTTGCTTAAAGGTGGAGTCCTTGGAAGGGATTAGGTTTAGAGGGACAGTCAGGAGGCTGGGGTCCTATGATGGAATTAGTGTTCTCATATGAAGAAATGTCAGGGAGCAGTTTGTTTTCTCTCTGTCTCTCTCCACATGAGGACACAACAAGAAGGTTCTATTTACCAGTGGAGGGAAGAGCCCTCACCAGAATTCATTCCTGATTCCACACGGACCCTGGATTTCCAGCCTCTAGAATGGTGAGAAATAAATGTTTGTTCTGCCTGTGGTACTCTGTTATCATAGCCCAAGCTGATGTATGATAGCTGGCTACCTGTCCTTCATCATCTCTGAATCATCCTGACTATTTATTTATTTATCTATTTATTTTTGAGACAGGGTTTCTCTGTGTAGCTTTGGAGCCTGTCCTGGAACTCACTTGCTTTGCAGACTAAGCTGGCCTTGAACTCACAGAGATCCACCTGCCTCTGCCTCCCGAGTGCTGGGATTAAAGGGGTGTGACACCACCACATGGCTCTGAATTTATTTTTTAACATATATTTATTTGTGGTGTGTGTGTGTGTGTGTGTGTGTGTGTGTGTGTGTGTGTGTGTGTGTAGGTCAGAGGCAATTTGTGGAAGTCAGTTTTCTACTGCTACTATGTGGGTTCAGGGATTGAAATCACACCATCAGGCTTGGAAGCAAGCACCTTTGCTTGCTAAACCATCTTGCCAGCCCTATGCTGAGTCTTCCATGATGTGTTTTACAGAGGAAATGCATGTGCTTTTCCCTTTGGTTCTGACTGGTCACCTCCAGAGGGTCTCCAAGCTCTAGTTCCATGAATATGTTCAGTTTAGTGTCCAAAAGGAAGATGGGGGCTCTGCTGCTCAGAGGTCATACGGCTCAACTCAAAATCAGGACGGATTTGGTGTCTGGCCAGAATACTATATTAAGGGGTAATTTCTTTCCCATTATAAATCCATTAGGAAATTACAAATCTCAGCTATGACATTAAAATATGGAATGGAATTTTCTTCAGAGTCCCTTAGGTGAATTTTGTTTTCCTGTGGTAAATGAAGAAATGGGATGAATTTAAGCCCTCTTGGTGAGGGTTATGCTTCCAGAGGTGGCTGCTGTGCCTAACAATTCACTGGCTTGCAGCTAAGACAGTATTTTTTTTTGGGGGGGGGGGAAGCTGACATAAGATCAGATGATGCTGGCTCCAGGCTGGAACTGTGAGCTCACAGGTACTAAGAAATACCTATTATGTGCTGGGGCCCCTGGGTGCTGAGCTGTGATGTGGAGGATAGGTAAAAGAAGAGAGGCAGAGAGACTCAGAGATGGCCTGGATACATCAAGAGCTCTTCAAAGCTGGGCTTTCAAGACAGGCCTGAGAAGGGATATGGTTGGACAAGTGTGATGTCAGCCAGAGAAAACCAGGGGTCTACCAGGACAAGGGAAGCTACAATAGGAAAATATTAACTTATAAACAAGACTATTCTATAGCCAGAAGAGCTCAGTGAAGTTAGCACACATTTCAAGCAAGATTAGTATACAAATTAAGAAAGTGTATACCTAACTAGGCCATGTTTGAATGTTACAATGTTTCATAGATCAGAAATCAGACTTTCAGCAGAACAAACCCAAAACCCTGGGCTGCCAATGTATAGATGAACAGAGAAATGTAACCAGAGGCTTTTCTGTCCCACCCAGTACAGCAGCTGCTTTTAAATAATCAGAGACTTATATTAGTTACAAATGCTTGGGGAATGGCTCAGGCTTATTACTAGCTAGCTCTTACATTTAAATCAACCCATATTTTTTATCTATGCTTTGCCACGTGGCTTGTTGCCTTACTTTTTACATGTCTTGCTTTCTCAGCGGCTGGCTGGTGTCCCTCAGTCTCCACCCTTCTTATCCTGTATCTCTGCTTGGATTTCCTGCCTGGCTCTTTTCTGCCCTGCCATAGGCTAAAGCAGCCTTATTTTCAACTAATGAGAACAACATATATTCACAGCATTCAGCATCCCACAGCAGAGAAAGGCTCTGAGAAGCCAGCTACTTTCCTGGAGGCAAGTGTGGCTCTGGGTCCTCTCCCAACAGCTGTGCTTCCATTGAAGTGGGGGAGTCATCTCTAGTTGGGTTATCTGACAGCAAGCAGAGACCACCTGCAGAGAGGACAGTGCCCTGGGGATGGGGTGGGTCAGGGTCAACTCCTAGTACCCAGAAACTGCGGTTTGGTGGTGGAGAAGAAACCTGGGTTGACCTCAAAGGAAGAAGAGGGGAATGCATATGCAAATGAGCATTCTGTTAGATCCCCAGAGTCAGATAATGTTCCACAAAAATAGTTGTATATTGGTTGTATCTAAGGAGGATGCTCACCAGAGCTTACATCAAAATCTTCATGGCTAATTTTGCAAGGTGTGTATACTCTGACCATATACTAAATTTACTGAGTCAGGACATCTGGGCCAAGCTCAAGGGATCTTGGTGTCTAATAAGCTCCATATTTGTTTTTAGCGTGACCCAAAGTTGAGAAGTGGTTGGATTAGGAAGTGCTAGCTTCTTAAAACACAACACCCCATATCTCACCAGCTCAACACGATCAACACTTGCTCTCATTCTTGGTTTGGTTTTTGAGACTGGGTTTCTCTGTGGGTCCCTGACTATCCTGGCACTCACTCTGCAGACCAGGTTGGCCTCACACTCAGAGATCCACCTGTCTCTGCCTCCCGAGTGCTGAGATTAAAGGCATACATCACCATGCCTGGCATTGTTCTCATTCTTGTAACAATCCACGAACCATCGTAATAGCTATCCACCAAGACATATTGGCTTATCCTAGCTCCTTCTGTCTGTGTCTCTGTCATTTTCAGTGCCATCTTCAACCACCTCTGGGTTCTCAGAGGATTTTTCTGTTCTCATGAGCTAGAAAGGTAAGAACATGGGAGACCTATGGATGGTTTTGATGAGCCAGGTGGGAAGCAGAGTGACTGTCTCAATTGCTGTCTCTGATGACAACAAAATCATCTGGCTACCCACACATCCCTCAAGGCCTGCTGGGAGAGGTAGTTTATTAACAGAAGAGACGGGTTCAGTGATAGCTGGCTGTCTACTATAGCAATGGTTAACAGATACTGTCTAAGACATATCTTTGGCAACAACTTTACTGAATGTTCATCTGTTTTTTAGTCATAGCCCTCAGCTAGAACATCTGTGTGAAACTGTTTTCTTCCACATCCCATTTAAGCGTTTCTCTGCATCGTGTCTCCCCCAGATGGTGTCTCAACAAGCAAGGGTTATATCCTGCTCACCACTCTTTCTTCTCTGCAAAGCAGTAACCAGACTGTTTGCATAGATTATGGACCCAGATGTTACCTGGGTGAATGACTTCAATATATGATTGGCATACAGTTCTCAGTCCAGGAAGAAGGGCAGGAGGCTGGTGTTGCCTACCTGGTTTCTTCCCTGGTTCTGTCTCCTAATGGAAAGGCCCCGTTTAGCTGTGGTCTCAGTGAAATTGGGTAACAACAGAGCCAAGTCATTAGGCTTCTGTAAGGTTGAGTAAGGTTATGGTGACATCAAGGCTATGGAGATGACATGCTGGTACGGCATCTAGGCACATGACTTCTGCTGTTATGACAAAGCTTCAGCCATCAGGATGTGACAGACCAGATCATTTCATGTTTGTAAATGGCCCGGACAGGATGTTTGTCGCCATGGAAAATAATACTTGATACTTTACCCAGTGGTCCAGCTGAGACCTTGTGAAGTCACACCAGGAGCAAGAACAGTATAATGCCTTACATTTCAGTAGGATTTTGTGACTTTGATGAGTCTTTCAGGAAATGTGATTAGTGTCATTGGCTTTGCAGGATGCACAGTGACTGTCACAGCTCTGCCTATCCATGAGCTGGCATATTAAGAAGTAGACCTGGCCACATTCTGAGGAATTAGTGGCATATGATAGCACTTCAGATTTTGCTTGCTTACAGCTCCGCTGAGGGTTTGGGGTCGATTGATGTGACTTCCTTCTGCAACTGATTGAACCAGAGTGATGGAATCCAAGGCCAGCAGCTCTTTGGCTCAGCACCATTCAATTTCTTCCTCTAGAGAACTAGAAATTCAAAGTAAGCCCAT